>NC_143437.1:103861875-104162812 GCF_987193195.1 Phasianus colchicus | reverse complement strand
AAGTGTTCATCTTAGTGGAGTGGGATTCCAGCTCCTGTGGGGTGGGTCAGACTTAGCTCTACTATGTGTCAGTCACAAACACACAAAGAAGAAATCCTGGTGTGTACATAAAGCAGTGGATGTACTGAAGTAGAATAATGAAGTATTTGAGAAAAGATGAAACAGTCAAATTAGAATATGAGAAAACTCTCCTGTTGGTCAAGCTGTTGCTTTATATGAGGTTCAGTTTGGTGCTGATGCAGTCTGTTCTGAATCTTTGGACAGAAAGTGCTTACAGGTTCCCTTTAGAGTAGGTATTTATAGTATGCACATAGAAATGGTCAGGGCATGAGCTAACTTACTTAGTGTGATGTTTTGCCTATAAACATTTCTGCTCCTTCCAAGGGTCTGATGATGCTTCTGCAATGGGTCCCTCTGAGCTGATCCTAACACGAGGAAATCTTGATGAGGATGAAGAAGAGAGGGAGAGTGATACTGATGACATCGACCATGAAGGTAAGGGAATGAGAGATGTGATTTGATCTAAAAGCTGCTCATTTAGGCATGAAATATCCTCTGTATTTCATTAACTGTATTGACTGTAACGAGAGCCTAAGAGAAAAGCAAACATTCAGTCACCTAAATAAAGGTGTCTGAATCTGTAGCAGAAGCCCAGCTACAGTGCTCAGTCCAGTGATACCACACTCTAATCTTCATGAAAGTTCAACTGCAAATTTTATATTCAAGTAAGCATTTAAAATAAAATAATGCATAAAATAAGATGCATGCACTAGGCAACTTGTTATGCCTTTTAAGTTCTTAGACTGTGTCGTGTTCTGTTAGAGAGTTTGCAAATTTTATCGTCATTCTTTCCTTGTTCAATTAATATTTAGGACTTCTTTCTTTTCCTTTGTAATGAAATTGAAGATGAAATGGACCTGTAGTGTTGCTTAGACTAGCATGATTCTAGCTTTCTTCAGGAACACAAATAGAACAAATGCTGAAATGGTATTAAACTGTGATTTATTTTTTTTTTTCCTCCCAGTTACTGAGGAGAGTCATGAAGAACCAGCCTTCAAAAACTTTATGCAAGAAACACGGATGAGATACCAGAGAAGAAGCAGTGAGAATGAATGAGACGCCTAGAAATAAATGGCTTGAAATTCCTTGAGATGGAATTAACGGTAAAAGAACAGCATAAAGAAAGCTGCGTGGAAACATGCATGAAGTCTGAAGTCCTTGAACAGCTTCCTCTGATATATTGTATCTTTCTGCAGTAACTGTTGGTCATACGAGTAGAGGGTTTTCTATCCAACTGACTGCACGTTTGGCCATCTGCTACAAAATCACAGAACCTTGGGAGTTGGAAGGGACCCCAGTCCAAGCCCTGCTGAAGCAGGTTCTCTACAGCAGGTTGCATAGGAGAGTGTCCAGGTGGGCTTGAACATCTCCAGAGTGGGAGACTCCACCACCTCTCTGGGCAGCCTGTTCTGGAGCTCTGCCACCCTCACAGTAAAGAAGGTTTTTTTTCTGATGCTCGTATGGAACTTCTGTTTTCTCATTTGTGCTCACTGCCCTTTGTCCTGTTGCTGGGCACCACCGATCAGAGCCCCACCCTCCTGACCCCCGCCATTCAGATCCCGATCAGCACTGATCAGATCCAGCGGTGGATTTGAACGTAACCGCTCTGCCCCGCCAGTCCTCCAGGACTTGATGTCATCGGTCCTTAGGTGCACGCGTGTGGAAGTAGCGCCCTTTTGCTGAAGCCGCTCTGAGCCACCGGCTCCGTCAGTCTCCATACTCTTCCATACAGCAACACGCATGCGCGTTGGAACGCGGAAGTGGCGTAACTACTGCGGCCACTCTATGCCGCCCAGTCTCGATGGTGAAAGGTCCTCCAGGCACTACTAGGCATGCGCGCGGAAACGCGGAAGTGGCGTCTTTGCTGCAACGCGCGGGTCGCTCCTGTGTGGGCTCCAGGTTCTCCATTTGTAGATAAAAGCACAGTTATACTTACATGAGGATAAAGAATTATTTTGTGATCCCTATACCGAAATCTCCTTTCCTCCTTAATCCTCTAAATATATAAAACAATTATAACAAAATTATTCCAGCTAAAACAGTTGCATATTTAAAAATATATATATTTTTAAGCTTAAAATGTCTGAATACTTTGCTCTTTCTATTTCAATCCTTCTTGACCTGTCTGTGGGTCAAGAGATTCCAATGGGGGATGTGCAGGTGCACTGAATGCATCCCCTGTAGTTGAATACAATGCAGTGTGCTGACGTAGAGCAACCTGGAACGAAACTTCTCACTTATGTACTGTTGCAGCACTGATGTTTTGTGAAGCTGAACAGATACGAGTTTTCCTAGGAGCTTGTTATTCCCCTGACATTGTTTTTATAGCACCATTCCTTTTCAGTGGCCCTGTAGAAAGCCCAGAATGCTTCTCTCTCCCATCTGGTTTTAATTTCTTTAATGAAGGTGATCCAAAGAGTGGTTTTTTGGCAGAGCTGAGCTGGTTGCTTGTAAGATCCAGGGTTTCGGTGTGGTAGAAACATGGACCATGGTACACTTTCTAGCAGGGAGAAACTGCTGTTTGCAGCTGTCACTGCACTTTATACACTCACTTGGTGCCATGATATTAATCAAAGTAGTTGTATTTAATCAAGATGTTCCTGGTGCAAAAGAGAAACACAAATTCAAGTGCAGCAAAGCAGTATCGTATCGCTTTGGAAGGACTTCAGCACAAGTGCCAATAAATTTATTTTATTAGGCACTAAAAGCTCATTTCCTGACACTGCTGACTCAGAACAGAAAGGATTTTGCCTTAAACAATTTAGAACTGGAGGTTAAAGTAATGGATAGGTGAGAATTATTGGACAGAAATGTTAGAATCATGGGTTATTCAACAACAGTCGCTGGTTTAGTAACTCTGGAGTCTCTCCATTACAGCTTTATTGAGGAGAATGAATTTTAAGAAGCCCTCTATGGAAATCAATGAAGCACAGCAGCAACTTGCTATAGGTTTCCCTTACCAGAGCAAGAAGCAGCTTGAAAGCAAAACCAATCTTGCACAAAAATTCAAGCGAAGCAGCAGTGAGTGATAATATGGTTTCTTTTTGTGCTCCCTGGACTTCAGCTCTGAACTCTGTTAAACTTTCACATCCGTCTAAGTTACAAAGTGATTTGCTTTGACTTCACCACTCTTCAAAAACAAGTTTCAAGTGCAGAAAAACCCAGAAGCTAAAAGCCAACTCCATTTTGGCTGAAGACTGGAGAACAGACCCAAACCTCTGAATGCAACAACTTCTTTACCTCCAGCAGCTGGAATTCATGACACAGTTGTTATTTGCAGCATCTGAGAGAACAATTCCTGCTTGCTTCTGTCGTCTGTGTGGGGAAAATTCTGCAGAATATGAGACAAACAGAGGGTGGCAGCAGCACCTCAAATTCTCAGTGTTGTATCTAACACCCAGAGCCACAGGCATTGGTAACAGAGCTTTAGTGCAGACTTACATAAAAGGGTTTAAAACCAGAGAGATATTTGACTTGTTGATTAATGCCTGATTGTATTAATTATGTTATTAATCATGCATTTACTTTACTCTAACACTGTTTTGTCTTTCTTTGCAGCAGTATTTTATTTACTCTCAGTGTGCCTGCATCTTTGCAGATCTCTCTGAATCTGGAAAACTTTCCTTTTCACAGCAACTCAAAAAACACTGTAAAAGATCGGAGAATTATTATTTCAAAAACTGATTCTTATATCATTCATCTTTGAAAAACATCTTAGAATTCTACAGGGTGTCACAAAATTCTGGTAAGAGGCACTTTGTGACTTCTTAAAAGTAATCTGCTTCCTGGATTCCAGTCTCACTCATTGCTGTACCTGAACATTGGAGCCCATGAAACCACTGTTCCCTTGCAGCTGCTGGTACAGACCAGCAATCACCAATTGTGATTTAAGTTATCCATTGCCTTCGTGCCCCTGTGCACCTCTGGGCTTCTGGAGATGGGCTTTGGATGGGCTGTAGTTCCTGTGAGAGGCCTGGGAGCAGCTGGATGGTGCATTAATTGGCCATCCCTTGTGCCCTCACACCACTGGCTCTCTTTTATCTTAACAATACAAACCTAATTGTAGCTTTCTAGCACCTAAAACTGAAGGCTTTGGGAAAAAAAATCAGTTTACACCAAACATAACTAAGGATGGCAACCTGTTGGATTGGACTGGCTTCTTGGCTTGCTGTATAACACATGAGAGTAGAGAAACAAAGGCATTTGAAAAGAACTTGCAACTCTGCCTTCCAAGGTATTATTTACTAATTAGAGATTAAGGATTACAAATTGCAAGAAATAACCTTGCTTAATGCTATTAATTAGTTGTTGCCTTTAAGCTGAACTTAAAAGCTGAAATTTGTATGTACTTCTTTGTTTCTCAATGCCTGTGCTGTAGGTAGGTTTTGCAAGTTAAATTCTCTGTCTGTTCAGCTGTTGGTAAGACTTTATTTGCCAAAATTCAGTCCGCATGAGTCAATGTTGCCTTCACAACACATTCTGGCCTGCCTGGAAATCCACATTCTCTATGGTTACATTGCTTTTCTATAAATCTCAAAATAATTTCAGTATGATTGGCCAAAGGAATCTTTCCTGCTCTGATCAAGTGCAGACCAGCTCTGCACCCGTACAAAATCACAGAATCACAGAATCACAGAATGGCCAGGGTTGGAAAGGACCTCAAGGATCATGAAATTCCAACCCCCCTGCCACATGCAGGGCCACCAGCCTTCTCATTTAATGCTAGACCAGGCTGCCCAGGGCCCCATCCAACCTGGCCTTGAACGCTTCCAGGGACGGGGCATCCACAGCCTCTCTGGGCAGCTGTTCCAGCACCTCACCACTCTCTCTGGAAAGAATTTCCCCCTGACGTCCAACCTAAATCTCCCCTCCCTCAAAATAATAACATTCAAATAAACATCTGAATACTGATGGAGATATTAGGGATATAGGGATGGAACACATTCCCCGTGAACATGGTTTGAGAGCTGAGGCTGTGCTGCCTGGAGAAGAGAAGGCTCTGGGGAGACACGAGAGCAGCCTTTCAGTACCTAAAGGGGGCTGTAAGAGGGAAGGGGACAGACTCTTCAGCAGTGTCTGTTGTGATGGGACAAGGGGAAATGTTTTCAAACTAAAAGAGTGGAGATTTAGGTTGGATATAAAGAAAAGTTTTGGCAGTAAGTGTAATGAAGCACTGGCACAGGTTGCTCAGTGGGGTGGTGGGTGCCTTGACTATGGCAGCACTCAGGTCAGGATGGTCAGGGCTCTGAGCAGTGTGGTCACTGCAGGGAGTTGGACTAGATGGCCTTTGAAGGTCCCTTCCAACTCAAATTATTCTGTTATTCTATATTCCCTTATTATGCTAAAGACAGCAAAGATTCCATGTTAGTTTACCTGTCTTCATAAGATCTTGGTAGCTTTTACTTCTGTAAATTGGTTTTGGCTCAGATATGACCAAGGGCTTACAGAATAGTAAATGCTAACAGTAACATTACTACTGCTTACAGTATATCCTGCTTCTTTTCTGCTTCTCCCACACATTTTGTCTTAATTGATCTCTTTTGGGTAGATAATATGCTGAAATTCCCCGAGTGTCTTCACAGCTTTCTATACAATCGTACAATTGGTTTTTTCTCCTTTCAGCTCATGTTCTTTATTACTCATCAGTAATTGTCTTCACTTTAATGGCTCTCTGGGACAAACAAACTTATTCCTGCAGCTTTAAGTTGCTTTTCCACTGCCTATCCCTTGCCCAAAGGGTACTAACTACTGAAAGAAAATATTCCTTTTATTTCATCTAATACTTGATATCGCCCCCCAAAACCACACTGAAGCTTGCAAAAAGTACACTCTTCCCCAAACCCTGAGATGCCTCTGTGAGAGTCTTCTCAAGCTGGATAAGAGTTAGTTCATTTCAAGGATGCAGTTTTTTCTAGTTCACGCTAAACTTTGCTCTAATTACAAAGAAAAATGATTGGAAGGCTGCTGTGTATTCACAGCAGCCTGTGAGTTCTGCTCCTCTTCCTGCTGGCTAATTAATCTTACAGATATGTATTGTTCTAATAGCTCTGATTAGCTAGTGATGATGAAGATGAAACAGCATTCAACTTGTCTACAATAACACATAAAGCTTTGATATGCTAATTCCACACCCAAGGTTTTCCTTTTGAGGGAGTCAGCTGGATTTTGCTTTCTCTCTGGTTCCATCCCAGGCAACAAAGCTCATATTATTGCACTTTGCTTCTGGCTTAAATTCTGTGTCATAGCAGGCAATTAGTAGTTATCTCGCTGCATTACATTGCTGCTTTCTCCTGGGGGTACTGAAGAAGGCATATCCCCTGTGTTTCTGCTTAGTGTATCTATAGGCATAACTGCAGAACTATGGATAAAATTCAAACCAACAAATGTACATCAACACTTAGCCCCTGTGTGACTCACCATCACGTGCCCCAGCAGCATGCCCTACCTCGTACGGAGCACAGGCTCCCCCAGCTCTCCTCCTCCAGCTTTGGTGCCCGTCCTTTTGTGCAGTGTCACACGGGATGTGACCCCACTCCCTTCATTTGGGAAGGCACTGATGTTAATTATAGAAGGAAAGACATGTCAGGTTCCTTGTGAATTCGTTCAGGTCAACATCCAAGGGAGGGTTGATGATCCTTCTGTAACTGCTCACAGACCTTCATCTAACTTCTTCTTACAGACTTTTGCTGATAGCTTTTCTACTGCCTCTCCCCCAGTGCTTTATTACTATAATCACAAAATCACAGAATGACAGAATGGTCAGGGTTGGAAGGGACCTCAAGGATCATGAATCTCCAACCCCCCTGCCACACGCAGGGCCACCAACCTTCCCACCTAATGCTAGACCAGGCTGCCCAGGGCCCCATCCAACCTGGCCTTGAACACCTCCAGGGATGGATGGGGCATCCACAACCTCTCTGGGCAGCTGTTCCAGTACCTCACCACTCTTTCTGTAAAGAATTTCCCCCTGACATCCAACCTAAATCTCCCTTCCTTCAACTTAAAACCATTTCCCCTTGTCCTGCTGTCACTCACCCTTTCAAAGAGTTGATTCCCCTCCTGTTTGTAGGCTCCCTAATCACCAGCCTGATCTTTTTCTTACTACGAAAAGAAATACATTTATCTGGTTATTATTATTTTAAACTTCTTTGCAAGAGAGAATCTGAATGCTGTTATGTCTGATGTGTTATTCTTAAATACAAAGACGGCTGTAGGTGTCGCCTGTGCAGCAAAGTCACATTGAGAACCAGGCAATATCACTGTAGTATGTCCTAGAGGGATTAAAGACTGCTTTATAAGAGATATTAGAAATTAATTTAAATGAGAAATTACCATCAGAGAGGCTCCAGAGGGATCTGTGCCTGAACCAGTGCTGTTCTCTTACCTCAGCCAATCCTTTTGGAGTGAAATGAAGCTTTGCTCACAGAATTTGCACAGCTGAAGATGCGGATAATGGCACAACCACAGCAATTTAAGACATAAAGTGAGCAAGTGCTGCTTGAACACGTGTTTCATCCACCTCCACAGCAAATATCTGTGCATCCAAATCACATCATGTACTTCGGGGCTGGCAGTAAGGAAGGGAAATGCCGTCTCTTTGAGAGCATTAAGTCAGAAGAGGGCTGAGGAGACTGGGTGGGTAAATATGTCTCAAGGCCAGGCTGGATGTGGCTCTGGGCAGCCTGGTGTGGTGGTTGGTGACCCTGCACATGGCTGGGGGTTGAACCTAGATGATCACTGTGGTCCTTTTCAACCCAGGCCATTCTATGATTCTATGTTAACTCAAGCTGGCAATGCCACGTGGCAACCAGAGCAGCAATCAAACATTTGAGCTGAAACACCAAAGAAATACAGCGTACAGGAGTGTGTCCTGCTGCGTGACCGTGACCGAAACATGGCACAGTAACGTGACTTTATGGGATGGTGATGAATTGCACAAGGTGTAACAAAGTGGACGGGCCCATTGAGAACCTGAGAGAATGAGTCACTGAAAAAAATCTGTACTCGGAGATGATATGTAATTATCTACACGGCAAAAAACGCAGCAGGAAGACGCTAATCTTTGGTACGTAGCAAGCTCCACCTGCTAGCGAAGCTGTAGAATGAATCCTGCAACTACACACGGATCCTAAAGGCTGAAGGTTAGGCTTAGGGGGTTGCAGCAGGTTGCGCTGCTTTCCGAGCTCTGTCGGTCAGCTTCACACCCGCAGCTCCCTGTGGGGAGCTACTTCAAGCCGAGCACCCGGCGGCGCCCTCAGCCCGCGCCCGCCGCCTTCCCCCACAGCGGGCGGCCCCCGCCCCCGCCGCCATGTTGTGGGGCGGTGAAGGAGGAGGCGGCGCGGCGCGGGCGCTCCCGGGCGGCGCAACAGGTAGCGGCGGCGGCGGCTGGGCTGAGCGGAGCGGGGGGACAGGGGGGTGAGCGGCGGCGCTGTCAGCGCGGCGGGGCCGGGAGCGGCGCTGAGGTGCGCGGGGCGGGCGGTGAGCGGGACGGAGCGCTGCGTGGTGTCGCTGCCGTGAGAAGCTGCGGCTCGGGGGGCTGAAGTTGGTGGCGGTTCGTCGTCTCGGCGGAAAAAAAGCCAAAACAAACGTGGTTTGCTTGGAAACTCACAGGTTTCACCCGTGACAAACACCTGAATCCTGTGATGGTTAGAAATAATGAGCTGTAGCAGCTAATTGGGTAAATTGGGTGCTAGCTGGGCTTCATTCTTGCGCTGAGCTTCATTTTTGTGCTTCTACTTTACTTCCCTTTGGATTCGTCCATTGTATTTCGGTTGTTTGGTTGTTGTTTTTTTTCCCCCTGATTGAATTATGGTGTTTCACACCGCTCGGGGTCCTTGGAGAAATAATCGGTCAGACCCCAGGCCCTGTGTGATGTCCGGGGGATGAAGAGCATCCCCACAGATTTGGGTTCGGGCTGCTCTGTGCTCTCTGTTACAGAGAGATTTTGGTCAGTCTCCTCAATCAGGTGCCCAAATTAGATCAAGTGAGTACGATTTTCTGTTTAATTACTGCCCCGAGGGATTGCATTTATTTATTTTTTTCCTTCTGCTGTCTGTACAGGATCAAGGATGTGAGATACATCGGGGTAGCAGCTCAGTCTGGGACGTAATGTTCCTACAGCGTCATCGTTTATGGAGTTGTCCATTGCAGATGTTTCGTGCTGTCGGTGCTTTATGGGCTGCATGCTTTCTTACCACTCTGACTGTGGGCAGAGAGAGATTAAGTTCAAGGCAGAACTGAGTTGTTAATGATTTTGAATTGTGTTGTTGAGGAAAAGCTTTATTCAGTTTCAGGTATCACAGCGAGGGGAACCGTAGCGAGTCTTACAGTAGGTTTATTTACATATAATTCTGTTTGTGGTCTTTAATAGAGAAAAGGAAATTAATTTTGTTCTGGAGCAAAGTAGCAGCCATCAAAAATGAAGTTAAACCGTGGGGCTGGTAGCAGTTCTTCATTCATCCACTCATCTGGAGCTGGAAGGGGAAAAGAGATGGGCTTTATAAAGGGAGAGTTGGTTTGTGTGCTTGACTTGAAGCAAAAAGCTTCACACCTCCCAGTTGCAGGTATCTGCTGGGAGAAGACCTCATGGTTAGTCCTGCCCAGCAGCACACTCAGCTCTCTGGTTCCTATTGCAAACAAGGACAGGTATCTCTGACCTGTTAATTAACAGTGTGCAAGTTTCTGCTCTTGCCACAGAAGCAGCATCTTGGTCAGCACATAAAATTGAGGAAGGCGTTGTTTTATGAGATTCCTTTGGAAGTCCTGAGCTGTTCTCTTTTCATTTTTGAAACTGCCTCAGAAGTTGGACATCCTCATTTTTAATGTTTGTTTCTGGCCTGTTTTCACTTGAAAGGAAATACCTCAAATATCTCTCTCTTTTTTTTTTTAATACCTTTAAACAGTTTCCATTTGCTTCTGTTTACCTAAAATGTCATTGCAGAATAGTTTAGTTTGGAATGGACTTCTGGAGGTGGTGTGGTCCAACCCTGGCTAGAAGCAGGGCCAGCTGAGATCAGCATCCAGCCATGTCGGAAATGCCTCTGGGGTGGAGATCCTCAACCTCTGTGGGCAGCAAGCAGCAGTCTTGGCATCCCCTATCCTTTCTGCAGGGTTATGAGTCCCACTGCCCAGCTCATCAGCAAAGATGTCAAATGGTATTGGCCCACTGCTCTGTTTCACCAGTTTGGCTCTCGCTGTAAGAATGCTCTGGTAGACCTCATAAAAGCTGTTGGAGAGTCAAAATGAGCAGCACCTGCTGCACTCCCCTCATTCACAGAGCAGTCAGATCAGAAAAGAAAGCTGTCAGGTGGACCAGGAGTGGCTTATCCAGAATAAATGTGAGCTGGCTGTTTGCAGTCACCTTTTTCTTCAGGCATCTGTACATGGCAACAGAATCATCATAGAATCATAGAATGGGCTGGATTGAAAAGGACCACAATGATCATCCAGTTTCAACCCCCCTGCTATGTGCAGGGTTCCCAACCACCAAACCAGGCTGCCCAGAGCCACATCCAGCCTGGCCTTGAATGCCTCCAGGGATGGGGCATCCACAGCCTCCTTGGGCAACCTGTTCCAGTGAATAGGATATCCTCCTTAATCTTTCAAAGGATTGTAGTCAGAATTGCAGCCTTGGCTGCATTGTACCTCTTGTCCTTCTAGAAGATGGGTGTGATATTTGCTTTTTTCCAGCCATCAGGATCCTCTCCCAGGCACCAGAACCTTTCCAAAGCCACAGAGTCTTGCAGTGATCTCAGCTCGTGTTAATGGCAGCACCAGGCCCAGCTCTGTTCCACGTATAGTATGTGCTGCCATTGATTGTTTTCACATTATTTTGACTTCTGAAAGCCACTCTTAGTTCAGAGTAATGCCACAGCTCTAGATAAAAAGCTTAAAGGATGGATCCTGACATGTTTTCAGGGGAAGGCTTGACATAAACACGGTCCTTTTGTGAGAGCTGGGAGAGCAGTAGGATGTTATGTCTGTGAATTTGTGCTGTTGCTGCTAGATTGGAGCACTCATTTCATGTGGCTGAGCGGCGTGTGAAAGTCAGTGACCTTTCTTTACCTTTTTCCATGTCTTAGGTGACCACTGCTGGTTATAAAGATAACAAAGAAAACGTGGAACTAATTGGGGAATTACCTTTTTTATGACTTTGACTTATTTCAAGCACTGTCACTTGTCAGTAAAACACTTGCACAAAGTACTTTGAGGTTCTGATGTTTATTTTTGATGTGAGATAAAACAATAACTGCTGTATTCTTTTAGCTTTAAAATCAGTTTACCATCTTTTAAAGCTGCATTTTCCTTTTGTACCCTGTGTGGGGATGGATGGTGTAAAGGAATACTTTGGAGAGGAAGCACTCCTGTTAGAGCATCTACTCGGGCTTTCAGTGCTAAAGCAGCTATTTCAAGTGATCCTCACATTTTCAAATGCTCTTTGCAAATGTTGCAGGTGCCAGAATACCTTTGGAATTCAGTTTCTGGATCTTTACAGAACTGTGAGGCTTGTAAGCTCAGTTTCCTTTGAATGATGGATTGATACGTGCTGTAATTTTAAAGCCAGGCTAAAAGTGGCAGCATGCTGGTCACTGACATGTTGTGCTTTTGGTCACTGATGAATCCATCTATCAGGGATATTAATTTATTCTCTAACCCTTTCTCTAGAAAACAAGGGAGTTGATTTTGTTTCATAAGGCATTTTTGATTCCTCACGCAGTCCCACATACTTTGCTGTATTGCATACTGCAGCATGATACAGAGACTGCAGTGACTTGTTTTTCTGGTGCCTTGAGCACCAAATGTTCAAAAGACACGTGAAATAGAAATCAGGAAGGAAACGTGAAGCTGATGCAGTTTCATTTCTACTGAACTTCAGCACGTTTAAGGCTTTGTTTTGGTCAGTAGGGGAATGCAATCTGGCAGAGCTGGGCTGGGTTGAGCTGGTAGTGTGCAGCGAGCACTGCGTTGTGTAACTCTTGTTCTCACAATACCACATGAAACTCAAATGATGTAACATGATGATGGAGTAATTCACTGGAATTGCTTAATAGGGAACAATTATCTGAGAGCTATTTTTAATTCTTTTTGCAGTTACAGGTTGTAGAAAAAGCATTGTTGGTCCAGTGCTGCTTTGGGACTGCAGTACCGAGGGCAGCAAATGGGGTGGGAAGAAATTGGTGTCGGATGTTGTTCTTTCAGCTTTAGAAGGAGGAGACTGAAGTTCAGAGTTGACTCCTCTAGTGAAAAGTTTCAGTGCTGATGCAAGTGAAGCTTCTGAAATGCTATGGCATCAGTCCTGAGTGCTATCTGTAATTCATGATTCAACAGTACGTGAAGCAACGTTTGGGAAGAACAGGAAATAGGAGTTACTCCTCTTTGTTTCTAAAAATATGACAATTGCAATGTAAAATTTGGCCATACTGTGGCCTGTCAAAAATCAGAGCTGATTTCCAATGATGCAACTCTACCTTAGTTTTCAGAGGTCAAGAATTTTAACACTAAATATTTAAGTCTCCTTTTTTTCAACCACGCTGTTAATGTGTTCACATTACTAAGAAAAACTATCTTTCTAGCTATGTATGATTTAGCTCCTTGGGACTTCACCCAATGTTGAGATGAATCATAGAACCATAGATTGGCTTGGGTTGAAAAGGACCACAATGATCACGTAGTTCCAACCCCCTGCTGTGTGCAGGGTCACCAACCAGCAGACCAGGCTGCCCAGAGCCACATCCAGCCTGGCCTTGAATGCCTCCAGGGATGGGGCATCCACAACCTCCTTGGGCAACCTGTTCCAGTGCCTCACCACCTGATGGATGTCTGACTCCAACAGCAATTGATTCCCTGAGTTCATGAAACTTGGTTGTAATGTCAGCATGTTGCTTGCATGCTGTATAATATATATATAATGTATAATATATGCTAATTGAAGGCTAAAAACCAAATGCCAATTGAATCTCTCTCTCATTTGTTTTCCTTTTATGACCTTAAAGAGTCCTTGTTTAGCTAGCAAAGCCAGACTTCCACTAAACAACACTGGAGATCCTGGAAACTAGTTACTACTTTTATACCAACAATCATAGAACTGTAGTTTGTCAGGTAGGTGTTGTGCACTTCCCAGTGTGCCTCTTACATAGTTTTAAAGCACCCAAGTATCTTTCTGATTTTGCCTGTATCTCGGTGTCTCTTTGTTGTATGAATGCTCAGAGGGGCAGCTGCTGATGGGACAGACTGACTGTGACACAGATGGGACTGAGAGTGGTGTGGACCTGGGTCTTCAATTGGGAGGGGGAGAGGTGCTGCAGCCTGGCTTTCTTCTCCCATGGGGCTTCTTTGGCCGTTCCATCAAGGATAAACAGCAGCTCTTTTATCTGAAGTGGAAGATAGTAAGAGAAGAGTCCTTATGTTACTTCTGCTTTGTTAGGAGGTTTCATTTGTGCTTCTTGTGGATGGATGGAGGAGGCTCAAAATTCTCTTTGAGAAAGAGTGTCTGACAAGATGTCAAATGGGTGGGCTCATAAAACTGCCCTGAGTGTTGCTCATCATGGTTGGAATGAATAACAGCAGTAAAGAGAGAGCTCATCAGACACAGGTGCTTTGCCCAAGTCTACAGTGACACAAATGGAAGGTTGGACTAGGTGATCTTGGAGATCTTTTCCAACCTTGGTGATTCTGTGATGCTATGACATTAGGAGTTGCATTGTGGAACTTTTCTGGAGCTGCATGGAGCTCACTGGATGGCATCTTAGGATTCCTGTATGGTGCTGGCAGAGAATTAGAACTGAAATCTGCATCTCAAGATGGGATCTGCAAACTTCAAGAAGCAGCATACTGAGTGCAGTCATGCAAATGAGGAAGTAGGAAGCAAGAAAGAGGAGTGTATTTTAAGTTACCACCCATTCAGGAGCAATTGTATCACTTTCCGTTCTCTGGAAAGGCTTCAACCTACAGCCTGGAATTTCTTCTCAAAGGTAGAGATGGAGAACTTTTGTGTTTGCTGCTAATGTGGACTTTTTCTTTTAAATCTATCTGCTGCTCTTCTTTTTTTCTTCTTTCTAAACAAAGTGGAGGTGGTGATGTGTCTCCTTGTCTGGAATCAGGTTAGTGAACGTATTCTGTCAGTGTGTGGCAGAGCTGGGTTGAATTCCCATCTTTTTTCTGTTGAAGTTTACATACACATCTCCTATGGGAAGACCATAGCGTTTCAGTAGTGAGTTTCTCAAAGTGGGACTCCTGTTCTCTCCTTCAGAACATCTTTGCAAAGAAGAATCAGAGCTGGGACAGCATGAACAGACAGGGATCTGTGTCTTCTTAGCTTAGTGACACAGATATTCACATAGCAAGGTGAAGTCCTGGGCTTTCGTTGCTCCTCTGAATTCTGTGCATGGGCTTCCTTAAATGACTGTGCAGTGAAATGTGGGAGGGTCTGAGAGAAACGATGGGAGGGTTTATGGCTCCTCAGGCAGAGCTGAGCTGGGTCTTGTTATTCTGAACGGCTTCTGAAGAACTGGGCAGCTGTGTGGAAAAATACCCAATAATAATTGAAAAGAAAAATAGTAAAACCATCACAGTTATGTTTCACAATCGCAATGGAAACGGTGATTCTTTTATGTTGCGTGGCATCCATTTTGCATGGTCTGTATATTCAGAAAAGCCATGAATCAGGCGAGCTGGGCAGAAGGATGTTTTGTGAATTCTAATGCCATTTAACCCTTTTTCAAGCTAGCAAGTAATCCAAGGGTCAGAAGGCTATTAAAGTTGGAAACAAAACTGAGTGGGAACAGAGACTCTCTAGACGTGTAGGCTGACATACAGCAGCCAAATGCAGAACAAATCCTTCCAGAGGAATAGTGAAATTAATGTTACTGTTGTTTGTGCTGTTCTTTGATTGGAAGAGTTTTTCTGTTGACTTAGGTGTGTTTTGGCCAGCCTTAGACCATGACTTGGGTAGAATAGAAACTAAAGTCTAAATGGTGTTTCACCTTTTTTGAGTACAGAGTAGCAATTCCTCCAAGCAGAGATGCCCAAAGGAGTACCTGACACTTCTGAAGGTGTTGTTGGAGTGGTTCTGGGTTACCTCTGTTGCAGTTCTAAACTGAATCATGGGGTGAAGTCCTAAAAAGGACACTTGATGGGATATGTTGTTGACTTGAAATTGCCTCCATGCAGGTGGCTGCTGCTTGGAAGAAAGCTCACCCCTGGGAGACTGACACTGATTGGGTTCTAAAATCTTGCATTTCAAGTGCCTTGTGGTTTTAAAATAGGCGTAATTCACACAAGGTCTCACCTAAATAACACGTGTTATACTGGGATCCTGCTACTGCAAGGAGGTTCTAAACCAGAAAGTACAAAACAGTAGGAATGGAAAGTGATCTGTAATTAGCTCAGTAGCAAAAAGCTGTGATATTCATCAGGTGCAGTATTTCCTAATTGTTCTTAAAGCAGAAATCTGCAGTGCAGCTTCTTGCTGGCCTTGAGAAAGGTGGAAAAGTAGTAGAGGTGTCCAGATGTGTTGCTTCTGTAGTGTTTGCTTTCTTCCAGTAACACCTGGGGTGACCAAACCAGGTACTCCAGACCTGCATTCCAGCTAAAACCATACATCTGTGGTTTCTTTGAGGAAATATTTTGGAAAAAGAAGTGATTTAGGTATAAACATTAACACAGGTTGTAGTAAGGTTGTTCCCTTCCCTTCCCTTCCCTTCCCTTCCCTTCCCTTCCCTTCCCTTCCCTTCCCTTCCCTTCCCTTCCCTTCCCTTCCCTTCCCTTCCCTTCCCTTCCCTTCCCTTCCCTTCCCTTCCCTTCCCTTCCCTTCCCTTCCCTTCCCTTCCCTTCCCTTCCCTTCCCTTCCCTTCCCTTCCCTTCCCTTCCCTTCCCTTCCCTTCCCTTCCCTTCCCTTCCCTTCCCTTCCCTTCCCTTCCCTTCCCTTCCCTTCCCTTCCCTTCCCTTCCCTTCCCTTCCCTTCCCTTCCCTTCCCTTCCCTTCCCTTCCCTTCCCTTCCCTTCCCTATTATTGAGGACGGGAGCAGAAGCTGCACTTTGGCACATCTCAAACAATTAACAAGTGCTTTAAGCACTGAGAATTTGTTTTCAAGAACTGGTGGTTCTACCCTTTAAATATAACATCCAAGCTTTCATGTTTTCCCCCTAAATGGCAGAAAGACTTTGTGTCGTCTCCAATGGTCAGTGGGACACCTGATGCTGTTGGGTGGCAAGTTGGATTTCGTGCTGTTCCTGGCATTGATGGGAACTGAGAAATGAGTTCACTGAGGACTTCTTCTATAATGTTTTGCAGAAATGAATCTTTTGTGAGGTGTTCTGTGAGGTGTTCTGGTTATAATAATGGCTGTTTTCTCATCTTTGTGATCTGTTTAGGCTACTGATCATCATCCACAAGTGCTTGTGGAAGCACCTAGTGCAGGCCTGCTGTCTCAAAGCGACAATTATCAATTAAAATTGACTTTTAAGATAAGGTAAAGTTGAGACTCCAGGAGCATCAGAACAGGGCAGATAAACTTTACTCATTTAAGCCCATTAACAGTCCAGCTTGCTTTTCCCACTCACAGCTGAGAGTGTAGGAAGCTCAGTGTACGTGAGCCAGTCACATGCTTCATCAGACCCAAGGACTGCAAAGGCTGACTTTCTCTGTAGCTGACTTGAAAAATGTATCTTGAGATTTCTGGGCTTTAGGAGTGAATCTACGTTGCTGTGTTGTGCTTTGCTCTGCTGCTCCTGGGGGTGTTGCTCAGCGTTCTGCTGCTCTCCTGCCTTCAGGTTCTCTCCTGGCCCTCCTGGCAGAACAGCTTCTGCAGCAAGGCATGCTGTAGCAATGTTTAATAACACTGGAAGCATTTGTCAGGAGAGCTATTCATAGATCTCAAGTGTCTCTTGCTTGTAGGGCCTAGGAGGGGTTGCTGCAAGCAACCTAAAAATACCCAAATTCATTTTAGAATTCCTCTCTTGGAATAGATCCAGGCTTCCTTTTTCCATCTTTCTGCAGCTGATGCCTGATGTCACCCTGAGAGATCATTTGGACTTGTCTGCTGTTTCTATTTATATATGTGTGTATGTGTATTCTGTATGTGTGCATGCATACACAGGTGTGTATCCTACATATATCCTACATAAATGACACGATATATATGTAATATGTATGCATCTGTTTGTCTATATAGAAATAGAACACATTGCAGAGCAGTATCATTAGCATACTTGACATTCGTGGCTATTTTCAAGTCTCCTAATGAAACTGCTCTGCAATGTGTTACATTTAAAATATGGATATGTTGTTCTTCCCTCACTGGGCAGTTATATGAGCAATGCAGAGTGAGTTGAGTTTGGATGCAGTGCTCTTCTTGGCTCATTTTGGGGAAGCCCAGTGCACACATGGCTATGATGTTTACGGATGACCCAGTGAGAATGAATGGATGACATCCCATCACAGTCACCTGATTTTACGTGCCATTTTCAGGGTGTATAAGCATATGAATAATAGGTATCAAAGTGGATTTGTAAATAATGTGTGTGTAAATATACAGAGGTGGGATTGTTAACGTTGGACCCCGTGCAGGAATGTGCAGTAGGTACAAATATTCTCTTCTATCCAGCAGCAGAACTGGAACTTTCTTTCCAGTTGTGTGAGTTTTGGGATGGGATGTGCAGCATTTTCCTTGGGGGCAGGGCAGCATGGAGTTGTGAGATGCATTGCTGATGGAAAGAAAACTGCGGATTAGGGCCACTAAGAGAGGGCGGAGCACCTCTCCTATGAGGAAAGGTTGAGGGAACTGGGCTTGTTTAGCTTGGAGAAGAGAAGGATCTGGGGAGACCTCATTGTGGCCTTCCAATATTTGAGAGGAGCATATAAACAGAAGAGAGAAGGACTGTTTACGAGGGTGGATAGTGATAGGACAAAGGGGAATGGTTTTAAACTGAGACAGGGGAGGTGTAGGTTAGATCTTAGGAGGAAGTTTTTCACCCAGAGGGTGGTGAGGCACTGGAACAGGTTGCCCAAGGAGGCTGTGGATGCCCCATCCCTGCAGGCATTCAAGGCCAGGCTGGATGTGGCTCTGGGCAGCCTGGTCTGCTGGTTGGTGACCCTGCACATAGCAGGGGGTTGGAACCAGATGATCACTGTGGTCCTTTTCAACCCAGGCCATTCTATGACTTTTATTAGGGCAGTTCTTTTTCCAGAGTGCATCCCGTCAGAGCGTTCTCTTTGTAAATCACTTTAGGAGTGGGTGGGTTTGAATAGTGGTTGTTTCTTCACTTTTCTCAGTAGAAGCATTCCATACGGAGCTGCAGGTGAACTTTTTAGTGATAGACACAAGTAACACCAGGGAGCACGCTTAGGGCATGCAGGCTCTCTCCTTGCCAAGAGAGTGCTGCACCCCACACTGTGTGCCCTGAGACAGCTGTTTGTGTGCTTTATGCGGGAGCTGCTAAACAGTCGGGACTGTTTTCCTTTAAAAATGTGCCACTAGGTTCAAGACTGAAAATAAATAAATAATAATAATAATAAAAAAAATCCCCCGCCCCCTCCCAAATGTAAATTCAGCTTGTTCAGCAGCAGTGTGAAGCCCTGCATTGTCTGCTGTCGGAAGTGGGAGCTGAAGGGGACAGACGTTCCCCTGCTCAGCGGGAGCGCGCAGCGACGTTTTGCCCTTGTTGCATTATTAATGGCACGATGTTTTTATGTTGCAGATGGCTGAGAGCTAGCAAGGCACTTTCAAGACCATGATGGCTCAGTTTCCCACGGCTGTAAATGGTGAGTAGCTCGGTTCTGGTTGTTTAGGTAGAGGTGGGAGCATTTGGTTTTATTTTCTGTTGAAACGGCCCTATGAAAAAGGAGCTGATTTTAGTACCCGCAGCAGTGTTATGGACAGCTTGCTGCAGACTGCTTCCTGTAGTTCAGCTTACCTTGTAAGACTGGGAGAAATTGGCTGCGAGCATAATTGTGGCATGATTTAGATACAGAAATGCCTGGAGCATCTAGAAATCTCAGATCATTTAAAGGGGTGAGGAATGTTGGTCTTGTGTTATGAGCACTGACTGACTGCAAGTGGGAATATGCAAAGTAATAGCTGATTTGACTTGCATACCTTTTGTGTTATGTAATGCAGCACAAAATTTGTTTCATTATAATATGCTACTTAAGCTGAAATAGTAGAATATGTTAATCAATGTACTGTGTTAACTAAAACAATCTTTCTTTAAAAGTAAGAAAAACTTAACCTTCCTCTTCGTTCTGCGCTCCGTGGAAACTTTTGGATTTGTTTCTTGGTGATTCTCTATCAAAGATGTATGAAAGACCAAAGCTTAGAATTGTTTGTGTGTATATGTGTACAGTGGAGCTCATTATTTCTAAAGCAAGCTTGTTTGTGAAAGCACAAGTTGCAGCTGTCTGCTGAGAAATTTTATGTTTATGTGCTGTTGTTTGCAGAGCTGGCCAAAATGGAAAGACAAATATAGGAACAATGCTTTGTGCTCCAGATATTTCAGATAGGGAGATGAATGATAAAGGTATTTCTTCTCTGTGAAGGTTACTGCAGGACTGGGGGGTCTTCATTTAACCAGTTTAGAAAAATCATTGCACCTACAATGAGTGAAATAGAAAAAGTGTTTCTTAGCCAAAGCAAAGTGCTCAGAATTCGAATTCAAACTGTTTTACATGTTTCATGTGTGCATAAAACACCTTTTTTTATACAGGCAGTTGCAGTTTGATCTGGTCTTTGTTCCACAGACTTAAAAGAGAAGTAAAAGGAGTCAACATATTGCATATCATAGGGCAAAAGCCTACGTATCACTTCCACTTCTTGGGCATCATAGAAAAACAATTTTCTTGTCATTGTGTGCTCTTTGCTCCCCAACTTAAGCACAAAATGCTCTTCAGAGAAGACACAAATTTGTGCACTTGGCTGTCCCTGTGGTTGATTTACACATGGTCTATTCTTTTTGGTTTGGCTCTTTCCTCTCTCTGGTGAAGGACTGCAGGTATTTGACAGCAGTGATCACATGCATGACTTGAACTCAGAAAGATGTTAGCTTGGGAAAGTGGTCCTCTTCTTCATCTAGAATCCCTTGCACAGTTCAAAAGGGAACTAGGCCAAAACGTGCACTTTTCTTGTGTCAAGAAATGAGTTTTACTGTGTTGAAATACTTAGTAAGAAAATGTGAGCTAGCAGGCAGCAGTTAAGCTCACAGTGTATTTGAATGACTGTGTGTGGTTTTGCAATGATATTTCTCATCAGAATTGATTAAATTTGAAACATATCAGGCAAGGAAAAGAAGACTAGTTTTAACGTGATTTCTGTATAAATATTGAGCAATTTTTACTACTGAAACTGTTCTGTAATCTGTGTTCCTCTTCCCTGCTACTTCCTACTACTGTTTGCATTCAAAGTAGATCACCAACATTTAATACTCACTGCAAACCTCTCATTACGCTATTAGACATTGGTAATGACTTCAAGCATTGGATGAAGAATATGGTTATGCATGAGGCAGTAAGACCCCTAGGCACTCCTGCAGCCCAAGTGAAGAGCACTGGCTGCCTGCCCTGGGGCATTGGCCCTTTCTTTTGCTCTCTACTAGAGGAAAATTGTGGGTTTTTTTTGTTTTTTTTTCTGGGGGAAGAACCTCTCGTCCTTATCAAGGTGTAAAGTCTTAACTTTTAGATCATTAATTACAAAAGTAGTTTCTGTTTCAGGTTTATTTATGGTGCTTGGTGCTAAAAGCTAGCAAATAGCGTGTGTGTGCAAGTGAGCAATTACATGGTACAGAATGACAATGGGGTTGAGAACTGCAGGGCTCAAATGACAAAGTGAGATACTTACAGCATCTCAAGCAACGTGAACAGAAGAGTCTGCAGCACCTTGTTTTCCATCTGAGCAGAGAAGGGGAAGAAGGTTAACTCACTTAACTGCTGGAGTTCCAGTTCAGAGACTTGAATTCACGGAGGGCACCTTGGGAGCTCTACCAAAACAGGTTCTCAAGACTCTGCAGCCTGAGCATGTGGCTGACAGCCAGGCTGTGTGTTGGGCTGAGAACTGGCATATTCTTTTCTAATTGGGTGGTCATACGTAAACTTGAGCTTGGTGGGGCCTTCTGTGCTCCTGGGACACGTACTCTTGCTAAACCACTTTCCTCTCTAAAGATATACAAGAACACAGTGAACATCTACAGAGGAGTTCCCTTTGACCTTCCATTTTGGTCCAAGGTGACCTTTGTGGGTGGGTTACTAACAGGCTGGAAAAGCAGAGAGGAGAAGCAGGACTTGAAGAGTGCATGTTGATTTTTATGGAACTCGGGATGCATCTGCCAGGTCTGACAAACATAAGCTAAATGTAATGGCTGTGATGATTTTTTATGTGAACAGGCAAAACTGTATGATACCTTTCTGTGGGAGAAGTCGCAAAGCATGCATACAGCACTAGATAGATCACAGACACTGGAGTCTATTCTGAGATCCAGGTCTAATTTAAGGAACTCATCTCAAATCCTGTAAAAGCGGCACTTACATAAACTAAATATCAAATACTTTCAAAATTACATTTCTAAATTATGAGTTAGCAGTTAAAAATAGGATAGGAACTGAAACAGATTAAAATGCACTTCCACGTCATTTGTCTTTCTGATTGCTGTATCTGCCATAAAGCAGCTTTCCTTGCCATGGGATGTTTCCTGTTACAACTGGAGAGCAGTTGCAAGATGTTGCTGTTCTCCCATCTCCTCTTCTTCTGTATGTTAGAATTTTTCAGACAGGCTGGATCTTGGTTTAGGGAGATTTAATCCTGACAGTTTGGCAGAAATGAGGAAGGCTGTCTTTGCTGATCAGTATCTCACAGAGCTTCCTTAAGTACTGTGGGAGTTTTAGGACTGTGGTTTTCCTGTTTATGTTTTTATTTGTCCTTCCTCTTCCCTCCTACCACCTGTTTCCTTTGATGTAATGTGTAGTGGTCCAACAGGAAAACACCTCTGATAGCTGAGATGCAAAAAGTAAGACTCATAACTCCATTTCACTTTCTTTTTAAGCTTAATAATTCAAGCTGGGTTTTAGTTAGTGAATTCAGTGCAAAATGGGGTTCTGGTTCTACTGTTGTCAAGAATAATGCACTCACAAATTGTCTTCTCTGTTTAAAAAGTCTATCTCAAGATCCCTGATCTGAAATTTCTTGGAATTGGTCATCACAGCTCAGTTAAAACCTTAATGGGTGCAACATGACTCTTAACCTTGTGTGTACTGCAGGCATGGAAACTGCAGACTTGGATATCAGCAAGTGTAGATAAAGATACTGAGCTGAATTACAGCTTGCAAAGGAAGTATCAGAACTTGTTCTTCCATCTCAAGTAAGGCAAAGGAAATGAAGGAAATTCAAAGAAAGGACAAAAATATTCTGTGGCCTTACTTATGTTTGTAAATTAATTCCTGGGTTCTGCATGAGGATGCTGATTTTGCTTAATACAGAGCAAACTTCACGTGTTTAAGTCAGATGGGCTTATATGTTCCACTATCAAACCCTGCAAAACATTAGGTTTCCAGTTGCACATCCTGTATCAGATGTGTACTTCAATTCTAAGAAGTGAGAAATAGTTCTGTAGAATTGCAGGAGTATCTTGCTCGTATGTAATTTTGGAAGCTGAAAATAGTGAGACATGGAGGTAAATAATAACACAATAAAAGGAGCAAGGTTTTAATGAAGGTGGCATCCCAAGCTTTCTTTAGTCCCCAAATTTTGTGGTAGAGTCAAACAGGTGGAGTTTATTAGAGAGAGAACTGGCTGAAAGGGAGAGAAAATGGAAGTACTAGACTTGGTTGTTGTAATAGTGAAATTCTACGTGGATTGTTATCCTGGGACCAAACTAACTCGTTTATTATTTATGGAAACATCATTAATACAAAGCATGTGTATGCTGGTTAGATTTTCTGATGACACAGACATAGGAGTCATTTTCCAGGGAGGATTAATCAGGAAACAGTGCATCATTGGTTCAATCCCATCACGTTTCCATTGTGCTTCTTCAAGTAGCTTTGTAGTCATGCTGCTATAGGCTGGAAGAATTTCTGCTGTATGCTGGGAGCCCAGGGTTTGGCTGTGACCAAGGGGGAAGACAACCGGATGTCTTAGATAGTCATGTAATAATTATGTAATTTGAGGGAAAGGAAACGCATCGTAGAATGTGATGGTGAAATAAGTGATACTGTGTGCTGTTGCATAATGCAGTGCTATATGGCTGCCCAGGGAGGTGGTGGGGTCACTGTTCCTAGAGGTGTTCCAGAACCATGGACAGTGGGCATCATGGGGTGGATTGGAGTTGGTCTTGGTGATCTTAGTGGTAGCACAAAGTTCAGTAGAGATCACAAAATGGCTGGGTTGGAAGGGACCTCAAGGATTATGAAGCTCCAACCTCCCTTTGAATTGGCTGTTAGTGTGTTGGGATGGAAATCTGAACGGTTCTGGGATGTTCTGGTCCCTGTGATCAGGGAGGAATCTGAGCGCCATAAGGCAGAGCTTGGTTTTGGGGAAGGAGTTCTGTGTTGTACCTCCTCAGAGTAGCTGCAGTCCGGACATGATGACCTTGGAAGTCCCTTGCAGTCCTAAAGCAGCCTTCAGTGTTACTTGGTAACTTGGCAAATATCATTCACTGAGTTACTTTAAGCTGCCTTGTCTTGATAGGGTTTGACTTTGAGGACCGTGTTAGTTTTTGTAAGGTAAGACTGTGCTGACTGGGGGACCAAGGGATTCATCTTCTGTAATATGTCTATAATTTAAGCTGCTTTAATCATTTTGGATGCCAGTGTGTTCCTTGTGGTTTTGTTGTACCTCAGAGTGTATTCCTAACAAGACAAAACAGAAAACGTAAGGAGATCAACAAATACTTGCCCAAAATGAAGCCAGAGCCTGAGGGCTACCCTGTAGGGACTCAAACATCAATCTGTCATGTGACAGAGCTTCAGAGGGCCTTCACTATTCAAAATTGCTCTCATCTTGATAGAAAGATGAGCTCCAACATTTTGGGAATTGCCCTTCTAGTCTGATAAACTGCTTCATATGGTTGGTGCAACTTGGGGTTGCTTGTCATAGTGTGAAATACTGTCTTTTTAACATCAGCTAAATACTGTGCCTTCTTGTGGTCATTATGGCCTACGCATGTTGAACAGGCCAAAGATAATATTAATTGGTATTGGCAGAATGAGTTCAGGTTTAGCCCCCTAATCATAATAGCAAGAATAAACCATTTTTAGACGTTGCCTGTAGTCTGTCGAATGCATTTATACAATGCTGCAGTGTTACTTTAATTAGGGATGTTTTAGGTTTGGGCTTGTCAGTGTCCTGGATTAGTTGTTGAGGACATCTGCTATTTTTCTTACAATTGAACAACAGCCTTCAATCATAATTGAGATGGCTGGAAAACTTAAAAAAACAAAAACAAAACAAAAAAAAAACCCCAAGAAACGTTTGTGGGACTGAGTTTCTTAATTGTACACAATGAAATTATTGAGCTTACAGTTGGCAGAAAATGTGTTGTTTTTTTTTTTTTCCTTTTTGGTGGGGACTCATTGTCTCAAAACACCTGTGAACCCAAAGCTCTAAGTGCTTGGAACAAAAACTTGTGGTCTTTTGGCTCCAGAAGTCTCCCAATTTGCTAATAACTGAAAGTCAAGAGAGTGTAATGCTCAAGGAAGGACTCAAGCAATCATACTCCTTATTTGGAGTGATAATATTGACTAGGACTTTCCAGCTTGGAATGATGGATAGAATAAATGCATATAGAATGATGAATGACCTTAGGAAGGTGACAACAGAGTGATAATTGATATCTCATAATAGAAGTATTAACCACTATCAAGTGAAAATACCATAGGCAGCTATCAAACAGAGCACTTTGCTCAGTGTCAGTTAAGCTCTGAAAGCTGTGGATGCCAACAGGTGACATGGATTCCATGGTTGATTAGATACAGATGCATTTTCACCCCATTAATGAGATACACGTTTGGATCAGGGGCTACACTGGGGGCTGAGAAAATACAGTGAGGAAATGCCACCACAGGTTCACTCCATGCTTTCCTTCCATGCCAGGTGTTGGGCTTGGGAGCTGGCTGCTCAGAGAGGTGAATAGTTGGTCTGAGCTGGCAGTCATTACCGTGGCTTGTTTCTTAAAATATCTCCTAATTTGTTTTATTCCACAGATAGCTCAGGAAATGCCTCTTCGTTCTTCCTTCTGTCTCATTCTTCCTGTCTATTTTTTTTTTTTTCTATTTGATGGTGGTTCTCTTTTCCTCTTAGTCCCAGACTTCCTCTTCAAGTCTGAGAAACTGGAAACGTGAAGATAATAACTACAGAAGTTACTGTAGAGGATATAATATTATTTGAACAAAGTTCTGCTCTGATTTTATGTCAGCTTCTGTTGTAAGAGGATCGCTTCCTTTCCTCAGCCTAATTTCAAGATTCATTTTGCATCCTCTTCCTTGTTTTTTTCTGCCAGCATTTCTCCCAGCACTCAAATCTTTGTTAGCTGCTGCAGATGAAAACTGACCTGAATCTTGTTCATTTTGCTGCATTCCACAGAGCTTTGCTAGACAATGATTAAACAAATTGTCCTTTTGTAACTTTTCAATTAATTAGTAGGGTTTTTCTGAATGCTGGTGGGCAGCAGTATAAAAAGAATCCACTTTGAGTAATGAAGGACTTTAATCTAAGCACCGGCAGGTTTTCTTCCTGAACAGTGCTGATTAAAAGCTTTTACTTTCCTTATTAAACACTTTGATTCTATACAGGTTGACAGCAGTTCACCCAGAAGAGCTGCTGGCTTGCCCTAAACTGAAGGATAAGCATATCTCCCAACTTCTGTGTCATGTTGTGCCAAGGAAGGTTGCAGAGGCTGCCAGCTGCAAGTATGCTTACGCCAGCAACAAACGGAGGCAACCTTTGCCTCCCAGGATGTGGGAGAACGTGGCAAAGGACCTTCCATTTTGTTGTGATCACATCCCTTTGAACATCTCATACCTTCCACTGAGAAGTTTCTGTTGTGGCTTTATGACTGTATTTGTCCCTTTTCTAAAATCCATCAGGAAGTATTCATATTGTACAAATCCATGTCAGTGAATAGAAAAATGAGATTACTTTACATGCACCCGTCAGTAACTCAGTGATTACAGATGATTTCAAGAGCATTGGTTTTCCAGTTAGGCAAAAAGCACTTCATATTTATTGCTGCTATTGAACTGAGATTTGGGGAATGCTGTTCAAGAAATCTTGTTTCATTAAAACTTCAGAAAATACCATTGAATGAGCTGACACAAATGCTAGAGCCAACTAGCACAAAAGGCAGCACACCAGTGTGCACTTAAGAGTACAGTCATGTTTATACTCACGTTCTTGCATTAGTGGAGCTTGGATAGCACTCCAGAAAGATCTTCATTTACACATTTTAAAAAGGAAATTGATGCACTTTGCTCTGTGTTTTTTCTTTTAAAACATTTTGCTGGCTGCATTGCATTGTATTTCAGTGGAGTTTGGCAATAAATGAACTAAAAAGGAGCTTGTAAAAATGGATAGCTGTAATGAGGTAAATGATACTGTGATTGTGTAAGTATAGTCATATCCCATTGTTATAACCTGATAGTTTAAGTGCTTTGGAATCATCAGGTGGCACTGTGAAATTCAGATAACAAGTGGATTGTCACTGTAAGCATCAACTGTAGGCTGCTCAGAGGGGTTGTGGATGCCCCATCCTTAAAGGTGTTCAAGACCAGATTGGATGGGGCCCTGGGCAGCCTGGTCTAGTATTAGATGTGGAGGTTGGTGGCCCTGCATGTAACAGAAGGATTGGAGCTTCATGATCCTTGAGGTCCCTTCCAACCCAGCTGTTCTGTGATGCTATGACTGTGCTATGATGTATTTTACACTAGACGAGGCAATGTGTCTTTAGGTTGTGATAGGGATTATACTCATTCTAAAAGGAGTGTCTTTCAAATTGAGATCACAGCATGGCAAAGAAGATCTCATGTTCATTCTTTATGATAGGTTTTGTACACTGAAGTGGGGCTTCAGTCACGATGATCACGTTGGTGAAAATAGGGCATGGGATGGAATGCTGTTCCTGTTTACAGGAAACATGAGTAAACAGCCCCAGTATTTAATTTTAGTGAACTACTGAAGCTGAGGGTTCCTAATGCACCACAATATGTAGAAATCCTGTACAAAATAGGGGGAGTACAAATGAATACCCCACAGTGCAACATCTGCTGCTTCTTTCTTCACGTTTCTGTGAGCGTGCCCTTGAGTTAAGCAGGTGTTTCTTGGCCAGATCAGTTAACAGCTTTGCTATGTGGAACAATTATTTTTGGACAGCACATCAGAGACTTTCAAAAATCTTACAAAAAAAAAGCCCACAAAACAACTCTTGGCTTCAGAGGGCACAATTCATAGAACTTCAGTGAAAATATGAAATGGAAGGGGAAACCCAGGAGCTTTTTCCTACTGTTGAATGAGCTTCAGCTACAGGTGTTTCCTTTCTAACTGTGTGTGTTAAAGAAACTGCTCAAATTATCCTTAAGCACAGACATGCCCTTTTCTTTTTCTCTGGCAGTTGTTGCAGCGTTGCCTTGTACTCCCAGAGCCTCTGTGATGCTTTTTGGGTGGGACAAGAAGCAGTGGGATTAATGTGTTGGGAAGGGAGGTTGAGCGTGGGTTGTGTTGTGGTCCAAGGATAGGAGAGCTGGGAGTCAAAGATGAGCAGGTAATGCTTGGGTTGGGCAAAAAAATCTACAAAAATAAAGAGAAGTCAACAAAAAATAAGAGAAACAAGTACTGAAAATATTAGAAACGCTGATAGGGAATCTGGGAATTCATAATAATGGTAAAATATTGTGTGTTTGAGACTCTTAGTGTGCTTATCCAACACCAAAGGAAAATGAAAAGTGTGGTTCCACGCTTCGTTTGCCTCAGCTGGGGTCGTTCAGTTTGATCTGTTGTGAATATTTCTGTGGTGAACTTAATTCCAGTCTCCCTCTGTTTGTATTTGTAGGTAGGGTTATCCCAGCACGTCGCACACCAAGCAGTTCTCTTGAGTCCACTTGATGGGAGGCAGCAAGGAATGCTCTGGGTGGTTGAACTGTGGAAAGTCCCTAGTTATGAAGCTGCAGGCAAGCTGCTGTGTGAAATTCCTCCTTTTTAAAACATAAATAAATTTTTATTTAGGGTCATTATGAAGTTTACTGCTAGTATTTTTTTGGATGGTTAAAAAGGTGGTGTATAATCACTTGTTCTCATGACTTACATGTGCAGGGAGTGCTCTTTCAATTTAGTTTTATTATCTCAGTGGAGTTAATTAACTTTGCAGCTCGTAGGAGCATAGTTTTTCTTAGAGAGTACCAAACAAGCAGCACCAACCAGTGAGAAACAGACACAATTCCCAGTAGAATGTGATAATGCCTTGCAGTGTTCTGCAAGTGAAGAAGTTGTCTGTTTTGCTAATAACACTGTTGTGCACAGCTACATTTGCCCATAGGTAATACTAACAGGTGGCAGAAGTTTCACAGCAGCGTTTTGAAGGCTGTTGATTGCTCTTCTAGAACTTCACTTTCTTTCCTCCCCTCTTTTACATTTGCAGCTCGCCCTTTGAAGGAAAGAAGTGTTTGTTTCTGTTTTGTGTTGGCAGCCCATCAAAGCAAGTCCTTTAGAAATGCCATTAGGACTTTGCATCAGGCTGATAACCTTCTGAAGAAAACAGACTGTCCCTAACAAGATCTATGATCCTGTCATAAACGGACTCTAAAGTTCTCTTAGGAAGGTGTCTTTTGTTTAAAATGAGCTTAAAGAAACAGAAAAAGTTGCTTAATGCCCAGCATAGTTGCTTGTTTCCAAAGGCTCATCACTGCTTCACCAAAGGATGTGTGTGTGCCTCATCCCCAAAGCTGTGATGGAAAGGCATCCCCACCCGCCCAAGTCTGACCAGAGGAGCTAGATGCCTGCAGGTTGATTTTTGTGAGTCATGTATGATGTACCATGATTAAGAACTGGGGGAGTGACAAATGAAGAATGATGAAGGCTCTGGGCAAGCTTGGTTGTTCCCTTTGGCTAGATCTGGCTTACCAGCTGCGTGTTTCTCAGCCTGGGGACTGAGAGGTTTGGCCAAAGGACTGTTGGGAGAGTCTAGAGATGTTTAGTTGATATGTCTTGGTGGCACACTTCTCTTTTTATTTTTTTCCTGCAGGAGTGGTCTTCCTGTTGTTGCACACTTCAGCGTGCCTGCAGTGCTACTGATTCAGTGGAGTTGTACATTTCTTTTTCATTTATCTGTCTGTCGTACATCAGAAGACATTCAGTGGGCCAGGAAAATTGACAGTTTGTGTATCAGGCAATGCTGACAGGTCAGATTTAGCTTATGATTGTTTCGGGAGATGACCACAGTATTCCTGAGGATCATATTGTGTTTTGATAGTGATTTTGCAGGGGGGCTGAGTTTCAAATTTTATCATCTATGGTAAGTCTTCATTGTGATGGTCTCGTTTGTACCGTAAGTAAACATGGTAATTACTTTGAAGAACAGTTTCATGAGGTACTTTGTGGACCTGCCAAGGCCTTGTGTTCAACCCTGCTGTTCAAAGGGTTGATTTAAGATAGACTGATGTGGTATTTTTGCTTGGAGGGATCTTATTTTTAATGACACTTTAAGTACAAGTGTTTTTTGTTCTTATTATTCTTATCTCCAAATTGTAACATCAAAAGAGTCACAGACACCTGGTTAAGCTGAAAATGAACCCTCACAACACTTTCACCTTCCCTCTTGTGCTATGCTCTTGATTTTATTCTTAGCTTGTAAAGAATCACAGCCCTGGGAGGACTTTGTTTGGGTATTCTTTGCTCCACCCTGCTTATCTCAGTTCTGTTTGGAATTTACAGCATGTTTTCCTGCAACCTTCTAAATTACCAGGTGCTCTGTTATCTTCTCTTAAACATCTTTAATGTTGGCAAGTCGTGAGAGATACTGCTAAAATTATTGAAAAGAAATGTTTTCTTTGAATAATGAATGGATATTTCTATATGTTTCCTTGTAAGTAGAATATTCAGGTTACCTGGACTTTGGGTTTTAAGATCTATTGCATTACTTATTTCCATGTCTACAAAAGCCCTCAGTGGATGAGAGCATATCTTTATGAAATAAGTTATGAAGGATTTATGGTTTTTCTGACATAGAGAGTATTTGAAATTCTTACCTTGGAAAATGAATTATTGGCAAGTGGGTCTTCTCAGGATCTATATTCTCCATTTCACAGAATCACAGAATGGCCCAGTTTGGGAGGGACTTCAAGGGAGCTCCAACCCTCACCATCACAACCTCCACATTTAATACCAGTCCAGGCTGCCCAGGGCCCCATCCAACCTGGCCTTGAACACTTCCAGGGATGGATGGGGCATCCACAGCCTCTCTGGGCAGCTGTTCCAGCACCTCACCACTCTCATAGGAAAGAACTTCCCCTGACATCCAACCTAAATCTTCCCTCCCTCAACTTAAAACCATTTTCCTTTGTCCAGCTGTTATCTACCCTTTCAAAGAGTTGAAAGGATTCCTTCTTTTGCTGACACATGACTTCATGGCTCACACTTGGACAGGACAGTAGCTTCTTGGGGTGTCACTAGGACTCTGCATTTGTTGCTATAATAACATCATTTGTAGTCAAGGCTTTTCTTGAATGAAATTTATGCTTGGCCGTGGTGATGACTGCTGTAGAAGTGCTTCTGCACGTTTTGTTTGGGAACTCAGGGGAAAAAAAGAAAGAAAACTCACCACCTACTGTACAAATGGCCATTTTGCTGTGGTAGATTGAAAGAGTAATTGCCATCTTCTTGTATACTTCGTGATACGTTTATATGATGCTGGGAACTTCAGTGCATACATAAACAGCAATCTGCAATATAATATAAATTGTATTCCTTAGACAAGCTACAGTGGTGTGGGTGGTGTAATCTTCCAGTGTAACACTGGGGAGTGTTATGGCTGCCTGCATCATTGAATCCAATGGTGAGACCATGGACGTGTGGGCCAGCATGGCAGTATGGAGAGCCAGAAGGAGGACTGTGAGCTGGCAGTGCTGGGTTCCTCGTCCCATCTTCATTCTCCTTTCTCCAAACGAGGTCTCCAGGAGGTCTCCCCTGCATGAAACAGCTGTTTCAGGATAGACCTTTGCTAACTGCTGCTGGAGGGGGAGATGGAACTCCAAACTCAGGTGCTTCAAGGTTATATCCAGATGTCCTCCCACCATTTTGTCATTCATATCGCCATTGAGTTCCTCTTCTTTGTTTGCTTTCTAACTATTTGTCTTTCCATGTGAAACAGCAGTGTAAAGAATTCAATGTGTAAACATGGGAGGAGAATGATAGCCCTTAGAGAACCTTGTAAATATCTTATTAAAAGAATAATTTGTTTCCTTGGCTGCTTTTTGGCGAGTGATACCATTCCTTGGAGGATGGTGTAACAGTTCTTTGGAAGTGATAATGCTGATTAGAATTTGTTGGAGATGTTTTTAATAAGTTTTTAACGTTGCTACTGGGGATTGCATTGAAAATTTTGGCTCATTCTTACATTGAAAGATGAGATTTTGTCAAAAGTTTCCCAATTAAAACTTCTCTTGCATAAATCCCAAACCAGCTGTTACTGGGAAACTACTTGTCTTGCTCAGACACACAGCCAGACCTTTGTAAAGCAGATTTGAGTGATTCTGAAGTCACTCTTGGTTCCATTTAGTATACCAGAACATCTCTGTGTTTGATAATTGCACGATAATTCCTTGCAATTTCTCCTTATTACTTGGAAGCTATAATATTTTTAAACATTTTCCTTTTAAGTACTGAAAAAAGCCCAATTGAAATCACATGCTATTTTAAGAAATAAATCCAAAATGTTACTCCTTTACCATACAAAACCAGACTGTTTTTATTAACAGTCCCAATGTTGATTTTAGAGCATCAGCAAGACGAAGCACGAGTCTTTGGGGCAGCTTTAGGATGTGAGCCTCCTCTGCGAGACCCTTTAGTTGACACTGAATCCTGTTTGTTCACCGGTGGAGCAGGGGAGTGTTAGTTCACACAGAGTACTGTGGTTGGCATGCTTCCTGCCCAAGCTGCAAGCTGACAGCAGCCACAGGCAACTACTTTGCAGCGGCTTGGAAAGCCAAAACAGCTTGTTTGAAAGCAGAGCAAAAAGCAGCAGGGCTGAGGAGTTACAGCTGCCACTTTTACATCTGGGAAGCGGGTTTGCATTTCATAATGCCCTTGCCAAACTGGTAGGAGCTGGGCGTACCTAAATCTGGCTTTGTCCTTCAAGAAGCCAAGCTTTGCTTGTACAAGTGACGTGTTTGATTTGTCAGAATCTTCAATCTCTCAGTTTTTGTTGTGTTGTTGTTTTAGGAGGGCCAAACATATGGGCCATCACAGCGGAAGAGCGGGCCAAGCACGACAAGCAGTTTGATAGCCTTAAGCCCACGGGAGGCTACATTACAGGTTAGTCTGGGATTCTGCATTACACATTAACTTCTGGGTACACATAAGTAGTGTTGTGAAACTGTTTGAAAACTACATCCTATTTCAGGCCCTTGTGGTGTGACTAATAAGCATACTTTGGGCAAACAGCCATAGGTTATTACTAAACTTGTACGAGCTTTGGACCGAAGTCTGGCACAGAAACACACAGTTTTTAACCCCATCACTTCTGCAGCCAGCAGTCAAGTGTTGTCACTCTGTCTAGTTTCAAAAAACAGAGTCAGAGGCTGAATCTGCACTGAGATGGGAAGCTGCCAACAAAACACTTCTAGTAGCTATTGTGGCAAGCGATGCCAGGGACACAAGAAGTGCTCTCTTCTGTTTGAAAAGGGCTGGAGAACACTGTGATGTTAGATATCTTTGTTATGGAGTAGGAGGCAGGGAGAGAGATGCTGACAACTCATCCTTGTTAATGACTGCTTATAGTTTATTAACCCTCACTCCTGCCTGCCTAACTATCTGCTGAGTCTGTACCCTATCTGCTAACTCTGGTGCCCCTGTTTTTCCTCTTTTTGGTCTGAAAAGGACAGAGAAAAGAGTAGGAAGTTGTCTGTGGGGAGTATGTACTTCTGTTAGCTAAGAGATAACCATCTCCTGCGTTGACCAAATACTGATGTCTCAATGCTATTTTAGCACCAGCTGGAAAGTGTGCCTTCCCAGGGACTACCTTGAGGCCATGTCATGGCCACCACATGCATGTCTGCAGGCCTTGTTATTTATTTGTAGAGTGCTTGAAATTAAAGACTGTATGTGAATAGAAGGGGAAGAAGATGCTGAAAAAATAACCTGGAGCCTTAGATTTAAGCTTTTATAATTTGCTCATAGATAAGCATAAACACCACTGTCTGTGCTTTATTATATCTTTGTTTAACAGCACAGTCAGTATCAGTTGATGTGGAATTTGGTATGAATGTGCTTAGTGGTTCTTGTTCCCTTCCTGAAATATTGAATTATTGGATGCTTCTGTGGTGGAATAGAATATTGCTTAGAACATGAGATTTTTCTTCTTTTTTTTTTTTCTTTTCCTTTTTCTAGAGAGACAGTAATGGCTCAGGTTAGGTTGGATAAAGGAGAAGGAAAGAAACGGTGTGCTCATCCTTTCCTCTAGAAGTAATTAGGTCAGGATTAAATTTTTGCTCATTTATACTTGTATGACATCTCCTGAAATCGTGCAGTTGTTAAACTGTTGGCAGCTGTTTGGTTCTTTTTTCCTCCCACATTTTAAAGCTTCTTATTGCTATTTGAAGCTGTGCTTTTGAGAGCGGATTCAAGATTACAGGAAGACATCTGATAACAGCTGTCACAAAGGAAGAAGCTAAGTGACACACAACCAAAAAGATTAGAAAGTGTGGGGATTCCTTTTGAGGATCTGCTCCCACAAGAGAGTGCTGAGGTTGTCTAAGATTTCTGATGCTTGTCAATATCCATGTCTCTAGAGTAAAAGCCTCTTTCTTTCGTATTTCTCATAGGTGATCAAGCACGTACCTTTTTTTTGCAATCAGGTCTACCATCTTCAGTCCTTGCTGACATATGGTAAGGTGTTCTTGCTTTAATTTTATATTTCTATTTTTTAAAATGGGAAGTGCATAGCATCCAACTACTACAACAGACAACAATCTGAAGCTCCATTGTAGGTCAGTTATAATAGTCTGTAAGATATCAACCCAGAACTCTAACATAGGAACAGGATGAAGTTTTGTTCTTTGCAACACGTATGTGGTAGTTGCAACACTTAAAAGGTAATTTTTCTTCTTTGTAATTCTTCAATCTTCATCTATGGTGCTGCAGTGGGTGTTGTTATCAAGATGTACACATGCTGAAAGTCAGAGTGGACCGTAATAATTAAGAGAAACTCACTGGTGGGCAGTGTGAAAGAAAGCATGAAAGAAAGGATTTTGATATAATGCTAACTTAGTTTCTTCTTCAGACACTTCACAGCACAGATCAGCACTGATTTGTTCTGAGTAGTAAGAGAACAAAGCTGGAAATGAGAACATGTAGCCCATTATTAACCTTGTCATTTTTTACTAATTTTATCCACGCTCCTGTGCCTGTTCATGGACATTTAATTATTAATAAGATTTCAGAATTTGTGAAGTAATACAGTTTTTGAAGTGGCTTTCAATGCCTGTAGCACGTTTCTGTATTGTAATGCTTTTTTTTTTGCAGTAATTCTTTGTGCTGCAACATACTCATTTAAAATAATTGTTCTTGCTCTCAGCATAGAAAGAAGCATTGCTGTAGCAACAAGTAAGCAGGAGATGACTGTTTTCCCAAATATCTTCCTACTCTTAAGTATTTAATACATAGTAACTTGGAAATTGAGGTAAATAGAAGTCTACCAAGTGAATTAAATTGGATATAGTTAGATGTTATACTTTGAAATGATGCAGGCATACAAGAATTTAAATGTTGTCATAAGGAGAAAGTATATAGATGGTTGCAGTGTGTTGTTTGCTTGTATAAAAATAGTATGTAAAATTGATAATAAAGCTTCTCATTTGGTGAAAAACTTTTAAGTCACATTTCTCCTGTGTGGACTCTTTCTTTTTTTGTTTTTCCTTTAAGGGCACTGTCAGACTTGAACAAAGATGGAAAAATGGATCAACAAGAGTTCTCTATAGCCATGAAACTCATCAAGCTGAAATTACAAGGACAGCACTTACCTATGGTTCTCCCTCCTGTCATGAAACAAACTCCAGTACTTTCACCTCTAATGTCAGCTCGCTTTGGTACTTATTAATGTATAGTTAATTAGTGTTCAAAGAGAAAACACACAGTTGATCTGCATTCAAATACAAGTATCGTTAATCTGACCACATCACTGAGGGAATCAGTTAAAACCAAAAAACTACAATGGCTATGCTGATGCAAGAAATCCACAAAGCCTCTTACTTGAGAAAGAGCAAATGGCCTTTTTGATGAGTTCATTCTCTGAAGACATTTAATAATAAAGAAGAAGCATCTATGGAATTTTGAGGTTCAGGAAGGCCCTTCACATCTGCCCTTTGACTTGCAGGCTTTCATACTGAAGGCCTTTTTCTGTCTCCCTCCATTCACTCATGAGATTACCCTCCTTACTTCCTTTTTCTTCCTTTTAAGTTAAACTTAGCAAGGGTCAAAGTTTTGACATCAGTTTTTTAAAATACTTTTTTAGAATGAATCAGATTGTTCACTTGTTCATCGATGGAATATAATTATTTTTAACTTTTCTGCCATGTTTTGGCATTGAGTGTGTGTCAGTGCATGTCTGCATGCTGATTGTAATTTTGTAAAAGAAAATACACACCTGGTTTCAGCTAGGCTACAGAATTCTGCATGTACTTCTTTCAGTGTTTATACAGTTGAGTTAAATGTATGTGTGTGTATTAATTGCACATGTGATTTTTAAATCTCGTGTTTGCATACCAGTGCATGCATTTATATATAGCTGTGGTTGGCAAATGAATACTTGCTATTAACCTTTCATCACCTCATCTACATCCTGTTTTCCTCCACAAGATTTAGTCAGTAATTCAAGTGTCTTAATCAGAAAACTGCCTTAAAGCAATCCTATGTTGGGCATGTGTCCCTAAATATGAACGTTTCACCTTTGTACATTTTTTTGGGACCAAGATTAGGAAAAGACAGCTCAGAAATATCATGAGCTGCTCTTTGTAGAGAATTGTCACAAGTTTCCTGTTCTGTTAGAATTCTGTCTCAGGGGGCAGACACAGAAAGGCTTCTTGAAAAATGAGTTATGTTGATAATTATAGAAAATTACATCTTAATCCTTCTGTGAAATATTTGCCAGGTCAACCTGGAGAATGAATTCCTTGTAAGGAGTAGGGTTTGGTTTTTATTTTGATTATTCATCTTCAGTATATTTCCTTCTGTTAGCTGTGTTGTGTGAATGTTGAGGGGAAAAGTAAATATTCTAGACAAGCATCAATTTAATTTATTGCATCTCTGGATGCAGGCTGCTTTGTGTAGTTTTTACTTAGCATAGTAGATTCCATTTCTTGCTGTGGAGTGTATGCAGTACAAAATCATGAATTGTTTGTTTTTGCTCTAGGAATGGGTAGTATGCCAAATTTGTCCATGCCAACATCCATGTCTACGATCACGCCCTTAGCTCCAATGTCTCTGACCTCAATGACATCCATTCCTCCTTTGGTTATTTCTGCTCCCCTGGTGCCTTCTGTCAGTACCTCATCACTGCCAAATGGAACATCCAGCCTACTGCAGCCTTTGGCCGTACCTTTCTCTTCAAGTAAGTAGAGTGCAGTCCACTGCTTGTTTTGATGTGTGAATCTCATTTTCTCCCTGGCTAATTTCAGAGAGGAACACTTATGCTAACATGCAAGTTAAATAAATAAATAAATAAACGTATAAAGAATCATAATCATAGAATCATAGAATGGCCTGGGTTGAAAAGGACCACAGTTATCATCTGGTTCCAACCCCCTGCTATGTGCAGGTCGCCAACCAGCAGACCAGGCTGCCCAGAGCCACATCCAGCCTGGCCTTGAATGCCTGCAGGGATGGGGCATCCACAACCTCCTTGGGCAACCTGTTCCAGTGCATCACCACACTCTGGGTGAAAAACTTCCTTCTAACATCTAATCTAAACCTGCCCTGTCTCAGTTTAAAACCATTCCCCTTTGTCCTATCACTATCCACCCTCATAAACAGCCCCTTCTGTTTATATGCTCCTCTCAAATACTGGAAGGCCACAATGAGGTCTCCCTGGATCCTTCTCCAAGCTAAATAAGCCTATTTCCCTCAACCTTTCCTCATAGGAGAGGTGCTCCAGCCCTCTGATCATCTTAGTGCCCTCCTCTGGACCCTCTCCAAGAGATTTATGTCCTTCCTGTACTGGGGACCCCAGGCCTGGACGCAGTGCTGCAGATGGAGCCTCACAAGAGCTGAGTAGGGGAGGACAATCACCTCCCTTTTCCTGCTGGCCACCAAGTACACACACATTCTTTCCAAATTTTGCATTCATTACATCTCTCATAATGAAATAACCTTAAAAACAAGGCACTGATTAGCTTTTGTTATTTCTCTCAAACACTTGGGTGTTTATTACAAATCATTACTGCATACCCATACCTGTTTTCTTTACAGCTTTTGGTTTTGTCTGTTTCAGTGCAGCCTCATACTGGTTCCTTAGGTCCCATGGCAGGAGGGTTTGGTGGATCTAACATGCAGAAGGCACAGTCACTAATCGATCTAGGATCTAGCAGGTATGAAAGTTTAGTTTACAATGGCTATATCTTATACATGAATAGTATGCCTCCTAAAAAACACAAAGCACTTATGTTTTTAAGGTATTATTCATTAATAATGGCCTGCCAAATTTGAAAGTAGCTTGTTTGTATACGGGCAAATTAATATTTTCAATAACTGTATCAAAACTTTCTGAAGTAGAAGAGAAAGCTCAAACAAGTAAAAGCAGTGCCAAAAAGAAGGTAGTGCACAGCATTAGCAAATAGAAGTAAAACAAGTGGTTGTAAAAGCAGTGTTTATGGATTGATGTGGTCATTCATTATAGATAGCACCAACAGACATAAAGAACAGCGTTTGTTATAAATATTTATCTGTGAATTTGTTTTATGAATAATAGATGATTATAAATCTGTTTGCTGACTTTAGAGCTTTGTCACAGACAGAAGAAAGGGTTTAGTTTTTATCTGTACAATTGGGTTTCGAAGGAGCAGTTTCCCAAAAGAGTGCAGAGGGTTCTCAGTTCCAGAAGGTGGTTCAGAAATGCTTGTACTTTTTTGCTGCTGGCACAAGACATGTAGGATGAATGCATGTCCAACTTTGGGCTTCTCATCTGGGCACCAAATGATGCTGTATATCTTCTGTACCAATGCCTGTTTGTTAAGCCAAGTAACTAACTTAGATATCTTTCTTTCTTTCTTTCTTATTTGAAATTGTATTACAGTTCAAATTCTTCCTCTAGTGCTTCACTAGCTGGGAATTCACCAAAGATTGCACCTTCAGACTGGGCAGTTCCTCAGGCTTCCAGATTAAAATACAGACAGAAATTTAACAGTCTTGATAAAAGTATGAGTGGTTATTTATCAGGTGAGTATGGCACTTGGTACACATGGGGAAAAAGCAGTGGAGCAGTGCTTTCTGTGGAAATGAGATACATCTACACAATTGTTTTTGTGTCACGTCTCCATTTCCGTGTATATCCATCAGTAACTGCTTAGATATTTGGACTTTGTCTTCTTTCCTCAACTGCTTTCTTTGAAAAGACGTGGCAGTACTGCAGGCATGGATTGTAACTTCTGGGAAGTAATTTAAGGGAGTAATTCCTTGTTGACTTCCAGTGACATTTGTGTTGTGCCACAGCATTATGGTGGTTTTGAAAGACCTCACACGAAGTTAGCACAAGAGCTGAATTTGAAATGAATGAAAGTGCTTGTAAAAGTGGATTATTAACTGTAATCTCATGAGTGGAACTCTGAAAAAGCAGGAGATAGATTTGGAGTCAGAATGTATGCCTGTAGCTGACCAGATTTCTCATTTTGATTGACTACTTGCCAACTCTCTGCCTCAGTTTTTTAGTACACAAAAAAGGACAATTGTCTCTTTCCTGGAAGGGACTCTATGCACTTTTATCTTATTTGGTTGATTTTGGGGCTGAAGGTTTCATTGACTTGCCTGAAAAAGGTGTATGGTTCTCTGTTAACCAAGGAAAACTGGCAGTTTTCCAGCTTACCAGCTCAAACTTTCAGCAGGCAATCAGCTGTGCTCTTGTAACAGCTGTGGGGATTACCATAAATACCCCTTTTTTATGTCAGTTTTTCTGTTTTGACCTTTGAATGAAAAGAGAATTACACAAAAATACTTACGTCTTCATTGTGTTCAGATTGTAATACCTTTTGTTAAGCCTGGAAGTCATGCCAACTGTCAGCGATTAATGAAAATGGATTAGATTAACATTAAAAATAAACATGCCCCAGTTCATGACCCATTTTTGCTACATGTGAATCTTTGTTCAAAGTATTTATTAATCTCTTTTGTGTTTTTGCATGAAGGATTTCAAGCAAGGAATGCCCTTCTGCAATCAAACCTCTCACAGACTCAGCTGGCTACTATTTGGTAAGTTGAGTTGCTGATTGTGCATTCAATACATTTATGGTATTAAAAGACAGTTTTTATTTAATAAGAAATGATGAAAGGACACCATAGATCTAAGTTGTAACCAGAAACTAAGCTGCTTCTTAAACTCATTTAGTGATTGATGCATTTTCAAAAGACACTTCAACTTTAATATATTAAACTTTTCACTTTTTGGACTAGATGGCCCACAGGGGTCTCTTCCAACTCTAAGGATTTTATGATTCTATTCTATTCACACTTTGTTTTTTGAATTTCGTAGAGTAGTACAGATGTTAATTTCAGCTTCCATTTCAGTGGTGGGATACTTAAGCTGAGGCAAAGATTTGTTTGTTTGAAAAGCAGGATTGTAAAGCGAAAGATCATCTCCAAACAGGCTGCCCAGAGAGGTGGTAGATCCCTGGACGTGTTCAAGGCCAGGTTGGATGGGGCCCTGGGCAGCCTGGTGTAGAATTAGGTATGGAGGTTGGTGGCCCTGCATGCAACGAGGGGGGTTGGAGCTTCATGATCCTTGAGGTCCCTTCCAACCCTGGCAATTCTGTGATTCTATGGTGATTCTACGATCTTGTTAGTTTTAAAATATGGAGAGCTTAAAGGAGGAGTAGCCCATCAAGGTACTTGCATATCAAACAGCTTTTAAGACTTATCTTTGCTGTGGTGATGGAAATCGTTACAGTTGTCTGAAGGCTTGAATAATTTGCCTTTAACCTGCTAGATAAGATAGTTTAGATTTTGCTTTCAGTGATAACTTGGATGTTATGTGTGAACTTCACTTTTCAGAGGAATTCAGATTAATTTTGTCTTTCACAGCTCTTTCTGAGGTTCCACTGTTGTCTTTATCTTGGGGGCAGTCATTTGTTTGTATTATCAGCAGCGACCTGAAACGTTATTCCTACTAATTCAACTAATTTGATTGCACACTGTGAGGGTAAAAATGGAGTTTGTAGTTGTGTTCATCCACGTAGGAGTGTGGGGAAATAAAGCAGGTACACAGCTGCTGCTTTCCTCCTGGGTGCCTGGTCTGAATGTATCAGTAGCCAGTGCAGGGATGTCTTTGTGCACATGTAGAAGATTACCAGACCAACTTACAGTTTTGCCCAAAGTAAGGAATTACTGATATTTCTACTGGCATTATGGTCTTAATTACTGTAATATAGCACTAACAATGTAATAATAAATAACAGTATTGTGTGAATAGTGCTGGTCTGTCAGCACAATAAAAATCTCATTTCATCATCTCCTGCCTTTGTTTTTTCCCTGTGGTGTGTGAGTGGGTGGTGGATTTTTTGTTTGCTTCCTTTTTGATTCTTTTTTAAATGGCTCATTTTTGTGTGTGTGTGTCCAACTCTGACTACAAAATAGAGCACAGACATGTATGAAGCATCTCACATAAATCCAGTCTGAGTGTGTCTAAGGACACACTCTGTATCTGAATTGATGGTTCTTTGAGAATAATATCTCCTTCCATCCACTCCTTCCACCCACAGTTTTTATTACTAATTTTAATTATTTTTGCCAGATCATTTCAGAGAAGTTTTCTGTTTTCAACAGTATTTCACAGTTCCAGGTGTGAAAATCTTCAGCTATTGCTTGTGAGTGGTTGTGATGTTTAGTTCTAATTATTGTTATGATTAAAACTATGCAGGTCACTGGCTGATATTGATGGAGATGGACAGCTGAAAGCAGATGAGTTTGTGTTAGCCATGCACTTAACTGATATGGCCAAAGCTGGGCAACCTCTGCCACTAACTCTGCCTCTTGAGCTGGTACCACCTTCCTTCAGGTAAATTGGTGAAGGCAGTGAAACATACTGTGCCTTCAACAGAAATTTTTTATGCAAACAAGGTAACTATTATTTGTCTAACGGGGTTTTGTGTTTTTTTTTTTTTTTTTGTCATCTCCAGGAGTGGAAAATACTCTGAAAATATTAATGGAACTCTGCCATCTTACCAGCCTGTGCAAGAGGAGGAGCCACAGAAAAAACAGCCAGGTAAAACAAAGTTCATGGTCTCATTGCTGATAAATAAGGCTGTCTTTGAAGGACACTGGAACACTTAGAAAGTGGAAGACATAATCAAATCTCTGGGGGGCTTCATTTCAGGAGCTAGATCCCTTTTAACTTGGACAGTAGAGGGTTGTTAAGTGGATGTAGTCAGCCTATTACATCTAATAAAATGGAGAAGGCAGAGATGGGTGCTATTATTAGCTGTAGGAATGGAAAAGTGTGCTGATTAATAATGTATTTTGGAAAATAAATCTTTCATTTACAACCACTGCAGTGCTACTGCAAAATTTTTTGCAGTTGAGTGTTACTGGCAGTACTTTGTTCTGGACATTCTGAAAACAAGAGATCCCAATGTTGTTTAATTATCTAAAAACAAAATGTGATTTGCACACAAAAGTAAATTCTGCTGTTGGCTACCTGATGCAACGGTCTGTTGTGTGTGCAGTGTGGGACACAACGTGCCTCTCTTTTTAGAGTGGTTGCTGGGAACCTAAGTCATTCCTTTCAGTCTCCTTTTATCCTGCTGTAGTTCAGCTTAATCCTGTTATGTTTTCTGCTGTTTTTAACTCCAGGAGATCTTACAGGGAACGCCCTTTAAGGCTCACTCTCTGTGTGTTAACATTTCTTGCTCAGTAGAAAACCTCTGTAACAAAATATTGACTTCTCTCAGCTTGTAGAAGCTGTTCCTTTGTGTTTCCTCTAAAATTAAAACCATTTTCTTGGTCAGTTTTAAATTGCGACGTTTTTGCAATTGGAATAGACTTAGGAAAATTTCAAGGTATTTTTGAGAAGGAAAATAATACTAGAAAAAATGCCAAGTGCTTCCATCGTCCATGACCTGACTACCTGAACTTGCCAAAAAGAGAATACCTATCTTTAGTGGCATTACCGAGGCACTTGTTTGAGAGCAGTGTTTTGCACAGAACAGAAATAACTAATTTTCCTTGTTCTAGTGACGTTTGAGGACAAAAGAAAAGCAAACTATGAGAGAGGAAATGTGGAGCTGGAAAAACGCCGTCAGGTCCTGTTGGAACAGCAGCAGAGAGAGGCAGAACGTAAGGCTCAGAAAGAAAGAGAAGAACAAGAACGAAGAGAGAGGGAACGTCAGGAGCAGGAACGGAAAAAACAGCTTGAATTGGAAAGGCAGCTGGAGAGACAACGAGAGCTGGAAAGACAAAGGGAAGAAGAAAGGAGGAAAGAAATAGAAAGGCGGGAGGTTGTTTTCTTGACATTATTTTTGTAATGCTGTAAGGAATGTGTATGTGCATGTAGTGTTCACTGGGTGGAGCACTCAGGATTTGGGCACTGACTTTGACTCATTCTCGTTGAGCGGCCAGTGGCACACTCACTTGGAGAGAGAATGGCATTTCTGTCTGAAAATATTGTGTCAATTATAAATGAATGAAGTGGTGTTTAAATCAAAGACTTTCAGATTCTTCAAAGGACAGATAGATTGGATAGATTTCTTAGTTTTCATTAAAAAAAAAAATCTGTATTCCAAACAAGACTCTACTGAATTGATAGTTGATAATATTTTGCTGTTTGAACTTCAGGCAGATTTGCTTCTGTCTGGTGTCTCAGTGCGTGCATAAGGCTTTCATGTTTTAGGTAGTTCTGTGAAATACTCAAAAGAGGTTAAGAATAATACCTCAGTGTGCTCATTTATGGTCTGTTTTCTAAGCTAAATAGATTTTGTTCCTCTCTGAATTATGCATCTTTCATCAAATTGCTTTATCAGGGATAGGAGCATGGCATAAAGAATCCTAGCGGATCACTTTCTCCAGTCTTTGACGCTGAAGTTTACAAAATCATTTTGAGAAAAACAATACGTTGTGTTGCTGTTACACTATCTACAAGTTGAGCACGTTATATTAAAACATGATCTCAGGGTTCTGTATCTGCATGGTGATTTAAAGCAATGTAACTTCTCTATAGGCAGCAAAGCAAGAACTGGAGCGCCAGCGGCGTTTGGAATGGGAGAGAATTCGTCGCCAAGAACTTCTTAATCAGCGTAACAGGGAACAAGAAGAAATTATCAAGTTGACCTCTAAGAAGAAGAGCCTTAATCTTGAATTAGAAGCCCTGGTAAGACATACGTTTTACTGCCCAACTTGAAATGAAATGCAGTATTTTGAAATGCGCGAATCTTAGAATGTAGACTTAATAGAACTCCTAGCAAACCATTCTGCTTTGGATGAGCAATCTAAAACAGGTATTTTTGAGTTCTTTTAGGGAATGGATTGTGTTGTAATAAGCCCATGGGTGTAGTGGAGAAAGGTTTTGTTGCTATATGTAGTGTCATTGCTCTGATTTCTTTCTAGACGGACAAACATCAGCAAATCTCAGGCAGATTGCAGGATATTCGAAGCAAAAAGCAGATTCGGAAGACTGAGCTGGAGGCTTTAGATAGAAAATGTGACCAAGGAATTATGGAAGTCAAGCAACTACAACAGCAACTTCAGGTACATCGCTTTCTGTTAAGCTTTTAATTCTTCTTTATTTCCTGTTTTGTGTTTCAGTAATTTTATGTGCTCCAACAGGGAGGAGTAGTGTATCAGTTTGAATCTGCAAGGCCATCTACATTGCAGCGGACTTTAGGTTCATTTGTGATGCTAAAGAATTGATTGCATGTACTACAACAAGCTGATAGTTGAATGGAGACAGTAGTCTAAACTTTTTTGAACTGATAATAGTGGCTTCTTTTTAATTGTTACTTTGATGTTTCCAGTCTCAGTTTTTTGTGAGGATTTCTGTGTTAGACTTAAGGCAGTCAATAGAATGGTTTAGAATGGAAGGGACCTTAAAGCCCATCCACTTCCAACCCTCTGCTGTAGGCAGGGGCTCAGGCTGCTGAGTGCCCCATCCAGCCTGGCCTTGAACGTCTTCAGGAGCAACCACAACTTCTCTGGGCAGCCCATGCCAATGCCTCATCACTCTCTGACCAAATAGTTTCTTTTTAACATTTAACCTAAATCTCACCTTTTTTAGTGTAAAGCCATTCCCCTTTGGCCTACTACTATCAGACTCTGTAAAGTTGGTCTCTCTGTACTCATATCCAGGATTGCCCCAGCTGAAGTTCAACACCCTGCACTTGGCCTTGTTGAACATCATTAGGTTCTTGTGGGCCCACTTTTTGAGGGTGTTCAGGTCTCTCTGGATGCCATCCCTTCCTTCTGTTGTGTCAGCTGCACCACTCAGCCTGGTGTCATCTGCACATTTGCTGGGGGTGCACTCTATCTTGCTGTCTTTGTTGTTGATAAGGATGTTGAAGAGCTGGTCCCATGATGGACCCCCGGTGGGCACCACTTGTCACTGGCCTCCACCTGGACATAGAATCATTGACAACAACCCTTTGGCTACAACCTTCCATTCTTTATCCACCAATAATCCATCCAGCCCTCAAATCCATATTTCTCCAATTAGAGATAAGGATGTGGTGCAGGACCACGTCAAAGGCCTTGCATACATCAGCAGTAGCCCTTCCTTTTCTACCAGTGCCATCACTCCATAATAGAAGGCCACTAGATGGGTCAGGGACGATGTGACCTTGGTGAAGCCATGCTGGCTGTATCAGATCACCTCGTCTCACGTGTGCCTCAACATATCTTGCAGGAGGATCTGCTCCAAGATCTTCCCATGCACACACGTGAGGCTCACCAACCTGTATTTTCCTGGGTTGTTTTTTCTCCCTTTCTTGAAAATAGGAGAGTTGTTTCCTTTTATCCACTTTCACAACTTTTCAGATATGCTGGGGAGCAGCTTGGCACCCACAGCAGCCAGTTCTTCCAGGACCCTGGAATGCATGTTGTTCAGCCGCACAGACTTGTACACATTCAGCCTCATGAGGAAGTTTTGGACTTGCTCTGCTCTCACAGTGGGGGGGAAGGGGATTTTGCTCCCTCGTGCCCTGCCTTCACTTTTTGGCTGTTAATCGAACAGCCAGAAATTCTTATTCCCAAAGTTCAGGGTCCTGTCTGTTCTTTGCCAGGCCTATATTCCTCAAGATCATGAACTCAGCCAGGGCATGTTCACTGCAACCCAGGCTGCCTCCAGTCTTAACCTCTTTCATGATCTCTGCACTGGTGAGCATCACATCCAGCAATTCTTCACCTCTGGTTGGTCTGTCCAGTACTTGGACCAAGAAGTTATCCTCAGCAAACTCCAGGAGTCCCCTGGATTGCTTGCTGCCTGCTGTGTTGCTTTCCCAGCAGACATCTGGGTGGTTGAAGTCTCCACCAAGATGAGAGACTGCAAGCACAACACTTCCTGCAGTTGAAGCAAGAAGGCCTCATCCACAGAATTCCCTTGTTCAGGCAGCCTGTGGTAGACCCTGACCACCAGATGTCCTTCATTGGTCTGGTCCCTAATTTTAACCCACAGGCTCTCAACTTGATGATCAGTTTCTTAGAGACAGCTCTTTGCAGTCTCTCTTCTTAACTTAGAGGGCAACTCCCCCACTCTGTCCTGCTTGTTCCTTCTGAGAAGCTTGCAGCTCTGTTTTCATGATAGTTTCCACTTTAATAAATCTGTTAACTTCTTCTTTTCCAACTGTGATCAGATTTAAAGATTAAAAAGTATTTGGTGTTAATGTTGTTCATACAGGGCGTATAGAAGTAGTTTTTCCTCCTCCCTATAGTGCTAACTTGCATCCATGTTTCATTAAAGTGTCTTGGGGTTATGTTTGAAAATTTTTGCACGTGGATATATAAGTAGTATTAAAAATGTGTTATGCTCTCTTCAATATCTACAGGAGTATCAGACTAAGCTAACTTATTTAGTTCCTGAAAAGCAGTCGTTAAGTGAAAGAATTAAAAACGTTCAACACGACAGCACTCAAAGTAAGTGCCTGCAAATGAGTTCCGTGGTTCACATTGCTGGGTTTTTGTCATTTTATGTCATACTGTTTAAAAAAATAAGCTGTAGGATATAGAGGGGTCAATCCTACCTTTGTTTTAATATCTTTTTAGTGAAAGCCACCTAAGAATTGTTGCATCTGTATTTCATTACTTCTACTGTGATGTAAATAAGAAGCAAACAAGCACATTTTTGTGAGAAACAGAGTTTGCTTAAAACTTCATTTCTGCAGACTTACAATCCTCAGATACTGGGATCCTTATTACACAGTGTGTTTTTGGCAGCATTAAGTCAGGGGGGTTCATTAAAAGTTTACACTGATTTTTGTATCAAAGCACACTGCAAACTCCTGCCTTCAGAAGTTTGCTATGAATTGATCTAACATGATGTGAAAAACCATTTGTAAAGTATTCCATATTACACGTAATGCCTGTATGTGTCAGGTGGATGTTGGCCCCCTTCTTGGTGCTGTATGCAAACAGGAGGGTAAGTCAAAGGATTTTTTGTAAGGAAAGAATTTGGGAATGTATGTATATATATTGGGGAGAAAATAAATTGACGAGAACAAAAATCCTTCTGAAGCTGTTTGTCTTTCTTCTAATGCAGATGCAGGAATTGCTTCAGTGCAAAAGAAGTCTCTAGAAAAGGAAGAATTGTGCCAAAGACTTAAGGAACAATTAGATGCCCTTGAGAAAGAAACTGCTTCTAAACTTGCTGAAATGGATGCATTTAACAGTCAGCTTAAGGTACGTGTGTTCTCTAAATACGTACAGTAAGTGTATTTCTTCATCCATGTGTAAAGATTGCTGGGTGCTTCCAAAAGGTCTTCCCAACTTTCAGTGTCACAAAAGAATTACCAGAAGTCTTGTAGCACAAGAAAAATTCATTTAAAGCTATCCTAATCTACTAAAATATCAACATCTTGCTGATCATTGCTTTGCATGAATCAACTGTTGCTCACTATCAACCTTTGCTTTGGAATTGAGGTTTCTTATGCTCTTGAAGGTTCTTTTTTTATGGGGTTATACAGTATTCTTTGGGGCTACAATCTTTGAATTGTGAAGTTTTAATTCTTGTTGAAAGGAGTGCAGGGTTTCATAGAACATTCCACAGGTCCAGTAACAGATTTAGGTGTTGTTCTGTAAGTCAGCATAGGCTGTTTCTTTGAGGATAAGGTGGTAAATATTGACTGCTGGCCCTAAAACTATTTTTGTTCCAGCAGCAACTCTTGATGTACCTAAAAATGCATACAGTGCTCAGGCATGCATTCACTTAACTTTATTTCCTGGCTTACTCTCAGTGGCAGTGATGTGAGCTGTATTCCTACGTAATGCATTTATGCTGGGCCAATGCGAGGGCTCTACACTCGCCATTGAAAAGAACAGGGATTGAATTTGTAAGCATTTCTAAGAGTTTCTTTTCTTGGAAAAAGAACAGGCTGCATGAAACGTTAGTGATGTGCATTTTTAGTTACTTGTATGCTTGCATGGCTTGCTGTGTTCAGTGGCTGCATCCACTGTTTAGTCTTCCCTAAAATATGTTTTCCAAAATACAGTGCAAAGATTAATTAGCTTTTTATCTGCCTTATCTTACAGTGTGACAGTATGGATGATTCTGTTCTTCAGTGCCTTTTGTCTCTGCTAAGCTGTCTCAACAACCTCTTCCTCTTACTTAAGGTTATTTTCTAATCTTTGGCTCTTTTGCTTTTTAATCATTTCTCATTTTTTTTTCTCTGCTTACCCTTTCTGTTTGGATACGTAACTTATGTTAAAGAAATTTTCCTAAAAGAAAATCAATAGTTTTGTTCTTTCTGCTAGCTTTTAAATCCTCATAAAGATGTACAATTTTGTTTACCTGCTTAGAAAGCCAAACTGCAAAGTGATGATAGCTGTTTTATTTCTTAATGGACTGTGTTTAAGTTGTTTTACTCAACCTTTTCTTTTTAGTTAAGGTAACATCAACAAAAGGAGCACTGTCTAAGATGGAAGCAGTGTCTTCTCCCAGCTTTCCATCTGTTGCTCTCTCTGTGTCTCACCATGTCTAGTTCATATACCTGAAGCTGGGAATCATAAAATCATAGAATGGTTGGGTTGGAAGGGACCTCAAGGATCATGAAGCTCCAACCCCCCCCTGCCACATGCAGGGCCACCAACCTTCTCATTTAATGCTAGACCAGGCTGCCCAGGGCCCCATCCAATCTGGCCTTGAACACCTCCAGGGATGGACGGGGCATCCACAGCCTCTCTGGGCAGCTGTTCCAGCACCTCAGTAAAGAACTTACTCAGTAAAGAACTTCCCCTGACATCCAACCTAAATCTCCCCACCCTCAACTTCAAACCATTTCCCCTTGTCCTGCTGTTATCTACCCTTTCAAAGAGTTGATTCCCCTCCTTTTTGTAGGCTCCCTTTAGGTACTGAAAGGCTGCAATGAGGTCACCCCACAGCCTTCTTTTCTCCAGGCTGAACAAGCCCAGCTCCCTCAGCCTGTCCTCATAGGGGAGGTGCTCTGGCCCTCAAGTCAGGTATATGGAGTCAGGCATATGAATTCTGAGTTGGAGACTGAAGTGGTATCAATGCCCAGATGATGACATATGGCACAGCAATGGCCATGCTTTTAAACCTCCAGATTAACCCTGTACTAAAGCTTGCTTCTTGTTTTCCCTTCATACTGCTTTTGTCTGCTGATGTCAGAAATCTGGCTTGGGTTTCTTCCTTTTAAAATCACAGATATGAGAGTTTGTTTCCATAGTAATCCTCAGTTTCTGTGTAGCATGAGAAAATATTTTCAACTGAATACATTTGGGGAAAAAATGGTAGCAAGTAGATCTGTTTGAGACTCTCACTGACACAGAAATCCTGTTCACAGGAATTGCACAGCATTTCTCAGGCATTGTGATTGTGGTTGGCAGTGCTTACTGTGGTGGGAACGGATCATTGATAACTGCTTTATTTGCATTTCATATCAGATACAGAAAGTCAGAGTACACCAATAGCTCAACATGTGTCAGTAGGATTCTTCATAGTAGTGTGACATCTCACTTTGTACTGTGACAAAATAAGTTCTTGAAGTATTCAAATTATTGCTGGTTTTGTTTCCTGTAAATGGAATTATCCCAAAGATTCATGCTCTGTGTTCAGTGAAAATGTCCAGAGTCAGAGGGAGATGGAATAGAAACAGAAGAATGTGCCCCAAAAAGTAGAAGTTCAGAGAGGAAGAAAGCAGTGTGAGTGTGTTAGGCTGCAGCTGCCTGCAGTGGTAAGCCTAGTGAGGATGTCTTTTAGCTTTTTGATTGAGTTATGGAACTGATCATTCCTTTTCTGCTCAAATAATTTCAGTCTTCCATTTGCATGCAGCGATTTGTCGTTGTATTTTACAATTGGGAACGAAGAGAAAAAACAGAAACGTTGCAAAGGGGAACACTGGGGATGTATTCTCAGCTTTCTGGTATTGTGTTGGCTTTCAGTTGAAGCCTGCCTCTTCAACAGCGTGTTTTGTGGTTATTCAAAATGTGCTTCACTGTTGTCTTTGTCCTCACATAGCGTTGTATTGAAACATGCAGTTTTTTCCTGTTTCCTGTCACATTTGCTGTTTCCAGCAGGTGTATGTCTGAAGGGCTCTTTGAAAGCCTGAGTCCTATGAAAGGGCTTGCAAACCTGCCAGCTGTTTTCATACTTCAGTTTGTTTGGCTCTGCAGTGACCTTCAAGGACTGTTAAGAACTCAGTATTACGTTGTTCATTTGTATGGATAAAATAAGAGTTTGGTTCACACAGTGTTACAGTGCTTGGGTGCTTCTCTCAAAAGATTAGTTTCATTTCTTATGATGTACTTCATTATGTTTCCTTATTAGGACCTGAGAGAAAGCTACAGCACGCAGCAATTAGCCTTGGAGCAGCTCCATAAGATCAAACAGAGCAAAATAAGAGAGGTAGAGAAAAGAAGAGCTGAACTTGCACAGAAAAAACGGCTGGAAGATGAAGCTGCAAGGTACCATATCTTAAAATGTGTCAGCATAGCAGTTTTTAGAGCAAAGTAACTGATTGTAACACACAGGAAGTATAATTGGCAAAAATACATCCTGGTTAGTTGGCTTGAGAAAGCAGTTGAAATGGAGTACCACTGATACAGGGTGTTCCCCATTTCCTTTTCTGATCTATTTTTATCTTTCCGTGGAATTTAGAAAGTCAGGTTTGAAGGGCAAATAAACCAAGCAACATTCTTTCTATTAAGATGTTAGCTTTTTTTATCATAAAATCATAGGATGGCGTGGGTTGAAAAGGACCACAGTGATCATCTGGTTCCAACCCCCTGCTATGTGCAGGTCGCCAACCAGCAGACCAGGCTGCCCAGAGCCACATCCAGCCTGGCCTTGAATGCCTGCAGGGATGGGGCATCCACAGCCTCCTTGGGCAACCTGTTCCAGTGCCTCACCACCCTCTGGGTGAAAAACTTCCTCCTAATATCCAACCTAAACCTGCCCTGTCTCAGTTTAAAACCATTCCCCCTTGTCCTATCACTACCCACCCTTGTAAACAGCTGCTCCCCCTCCTGTTTTACGCTCCCTTCAAGTACTGGAAGGCCACAATGAGGTCTCCCTGGATCCTTCTCTTCTCCAAGCTAAACAAGCCTATTTCCCTCAGCCTTTCCTCATAGGAGAGGTGCTCCAGCCCTCTGATCATCTTAGTGCCCTCCTCTGGACCCACTCCAAGAGCTCCACGTCCTTCCTGTGCAGGGGGCCCCAGGCCTGGACACAGTACTGCAGATAGATAATTCTCACACACCTGAAATTCCTCATGTTTTCTACCTTGTTTTGTTACCTTTGAAAAGTTCTTAAATATTTCTTTAAAAGCACTTCTTCTTGAGTAGTTGCTAGTTCTTTGTTGTGTATATTCTGTTGTGAGATAGGTACTCATACAGTAGGAAGGACATTGACTTCTTAATTCATCAAATCATTTAGGTTGGAAAAGACCTCAAATCCCCAAATCCAATCCAACCCCACCAGGCCCACTGCCCACATCCCTCAGTGCCACATCCCCACATTTCTGGAACAGTTCCAGGGACAGTGACCCCACCACCTCCCTGGGCAGCTGTGCCACTGCCTGTGTTAATCTTGGGAGTTCAATAAGTGAGCCAGTTTTCAACTGCAAGTTTGATTCCTATTGTAGGAGGAGGACCAGAACGTTAAAATAGGACTTTGAGCAAATCATTTCTGTAGCCCTGGTTCATGTATGAAGTGCTGGTTTTGCTCTGCTCAGCTTGTACTAAGAAATCAAGCTTTTCAGTTGTTGCTTCTTGCTTTTTCATGGTCTCGTTCCCAACAAGTGTAGTTTCTCTTGTGTTGCTGACTAAGAAATAGTATTTTGGGGGGTTTTATACTTGCTGTTCTAAGATACCACTGTTTTTCTTCTCTCCTGACTTCCTGCTGTCAGCTACCCATTTTATCCTTAGTAGCTGAAGAGCGTGGCAGCGGTGGGGCAATAAACACTGAGTAGGTGCTGAAAACAGAGAGCTAAAGCAACAAAGATAGCATGCAAAGACTATTCCTATGTTTATAACACAATGTAATTTTACTGTTCATCTATTTGGAAATGTTAGTTTTCAGTCATGGCGCTTGGAAGCTTGCTGCCATGGTGGACAGCTTCAAGCCACCCTTATTAAATGAATGGACTATGTCTTGCTTGTGTGAAGGGCAAGCAGAAGTGTACATGGAGGCAGGTATCTATGTGGCAGTTTCCCTGTACTAAGAATTTAAATCCATTTATTACTTACACGTGGGATATACGGGTGCTGTTGTGTAGATAAAGCAGTCTCCTGTGGAAGAGCTTATTGTTCAGAGAGAAAAGTAACTGATACCATAGATTCAGGTTTGTTTACGAAGCTCACTTACAAGTGAAGTTGATTATTCTGTGAACAGAATCTCTTTCAATTTTAGATGAATCTTCTCCTACCCCTCTCTCATTTCCTTTTTTTAAGGAAAGCAAAAAGGGAGAAGGAGAACCGATGGCAGGAAAATATCCGAAGGGAAGAGGAGGAGAAGAAGAAGCGATTAGAGGAAGAGAAAATGCAGGAAAAGGTTCAGGAAAAGCTTCATGAAGAGGAGGAGAAAAATAAGCAAGCTGGGATCTTGAGAGAAACAGAGCAACGGCAGAGACAACTGGAGGAAGAGAAAAGAAGGCAAGAACAAATTGCAAAAGAAGCTGAGGAGAGGCGTAAGCAGAATGAAGAAATAAAAAAGCTAAAAGAAGTCACCACCTCTCACGAGACAGAGAAACGCACTGCTAAATTAAACATAAGTGAAAAGTTTGGAGATCTGTTGAAACCAACAGAGGGTAAAAGTCTTAAGCCACCCTGGACTAACGAAGGTAATCTTAGTTAGATTGTTGCCTGGGTGGTTCTTGTTTTCTTAAGTCATTTTTTATTCCTTAAGTGTATAAATGTGACACTGTGGCAGACTTACTGCCTCATATTATAAACAAAACACAATGTTCCATGTCTTTAGTTAGCTGGAAATCATTCTATTGATTTAGTTTGTCTTTATCAGTTTTCACCACCAATGCCAAATCTTCCAGTGATTGTGGCTAACAAGTTGTAGGTGTTGGAAACAGAAGTAATGTAGCTTTTTTGTAAGACCTGATCTTTCTGTCATTCAAGCAGAAGTCTGACATGGAGCTTTGTCAGGTGATGAGTGGATGCACAGATAATCATCAGTGATTTATTAACACTGAAATCTGCTTCTTTTTGCACCGCCCAGTGCCTCTGATTAACAAAAAAAGAACTGAAGTCAACCTGACTTTCTCTGTAGGTCTTCAGAAATCCTTGTTTAATAATATTTTCCCAGAAGATGACTTTACTGCACTTCAGCTTTCTTTAGTTCTTGCCACTTCTCATTAGCCAGTTTAATTAACTGAGTTAAGCAAGAGCCAACTGGGGTGCTGAAAGATAGAATCATAGAATGGCCTGGGTTGAAAAGGATCACAAAGATCATCTAGTTTCAACCCCCCTGCTATGTGCAGGGTCACCAATCACCAGATTAGGCTGCCCAGAGCCACATCCAGCCTGGCTTTGAATGATGATGAGTTTTCTTATCATTTCAGGTAATGCCATCAGTGCTTCAGAATCCAGGAATTCCGTTGCCTTTGTAAACTACAGAGCTTTGTATCCGTTTGAAGCAAGAAATCATGATGAGATGAGCTTTAATGCTGGAGATATAATTCAGGTGAGATGTGCCATTTGTATTTAACTTGACACAAAACAGCTCCCTTCTTCTGACCCTAAGAGGAAACAAAAGTGGTTTGTGTTGTTTTGGTTTCCTTTTCAGATATAATTAGCTGTCTCTTTTAACTGCTAGTGTCTTATTTTAGAAATACACCGGCAGCCACCACCTCCTCTTCAGCTGCCAACCTCAACTAAGCTAACTGGCTGCTGGGATTTGATTAGCTGCTAATTTTAGCCTGTTTTTTCTTACTCTGCCTTTGATGATATGCAGCATGATGGAGACTTCGGTATTGAAGCACAAATGTGTGTAGCACAACTGCTCCACTTTTAATCATTACAGTAAATAACAAAATTTTTGGATGCCTTGTGAATAAAGTTAATTGGAGGCTGAGCACATTTGTTTTTTATTAAAAATTAGAATTACTGAGAAATATTTGGGCTTCCTCACTTAAGAGCAGCACAGCTCTTAAAACTGCACCATTTCTCATGTGCTGCTTGGCTGGCCAGCCACTAATTCTTGGCCATGCAGTCAAAACTGCAACACAAGACATCATAATTTTGGCAAGCCAGAATTGCTCCTGGTGTCATCTGTGGTCCCTCAGTGTCACGTGGTTTTGGGCCCCGTTTGAAGGAGCACGACACCTGAGGCTGTCTCTGCTTGCCTCCACAAGTCACTGAGTTGGTCTTTTACCTGGGGAGGAGCTGCTGGAGACATAGTACAACTGCATTTCCACCAGTGTGTAATCAGCTCAATTCTGGGAGGAGAGAGAATTGCAAATGCTGAACCTGCGAGCACTGCTTGTGCTGTTTGGTCTACCAGTGGGTGCTGACATATAATAGATATCCTGTTGTTTCACACTGCAAATTGTGTTTTCTTTGTATTTATCCTTCTGTCCATAGGTTGATGAAAAAAATGTTGGAGAGCCTGGCTGGCTTTATGGGAGCTTCCAAGGACGTATTGGTTGGTTTCCATGCAATTACGTGGAAAGAATACCAGAAGGAGAAAAAGCTTTGTCTCCAAAGAAGGCCTTACTTCCTCCTACAGTATCTTTATCTACTACCTCAGCTACTTCAGAGTGAGTTCTGTTGTGTTTGTGTTCAGATTGCTTGTTCAAAGTTAAGGTAACGTGCTGCGTGGTATCAGTCAGTGATCTAGAAAATATAAAAGAACTTATTGAAGAACCTATTGGAAAGTCATAGTTTGCATATTTTAAATATTTGATAGGCTTTTTTTTCATTGTGTAGAATGTAGAATGGCCTGGGTTGTAAAGGACCACAATGATCATCTAGTTCCAACCCCCCTGCTATGTGCAGGGTTGCCAACCAGCAGACCAGGCTGCCCAGAGCCACATCCAGCCTGGCCTTGAATGCCTCCAGGGATGGGGCATCCACAGCTGTAGTATTACTTGTTTTGTATCTATATTTAAAAAAAAAGTGATTCTAAGTGCTTTTAAAATAAAAAGTGCTGTGTGTTTATTATGTCTGTCTTTAATTTGCAGACCACTTTCACCAAGCAAATCTGTAGAAGAGTCAGATTACCAGAACATACATTTCTCCAGCCTGAACGTTAATGCAGCGTGGCAACAGAAGTCAGCTTTTACCCGCACTGTGTCCCCTGGATCTGTGTCACCCATTCATGGACAGGTATATTGTGTGTTCTGACATAATTCCATCCATCAATGGACTGGTGACCAACAGGACATGTGCAGTGCATTTCTAAATTATGATAGTTTTCATCTGTAATTAAACACACAAGATGTTTGTGACAGATAGGAAACAGTGGAGATTGTTTCTTAGTCACCTCTGTAAAACACTGACTAGACAAAAAAAAAACAACAGTTAGGAATGAACTTGCTTGGACTGCAATAACTGATGCATCAATGCATGTTTAACACCCACACCAGTGAGGGTGAGTGCTAACACAGCTCTGCTTCTGTCTTACCAGGGGCAGCCCGTCGAGAACTTGAAAGCACAAGCACTTTGCTCTTGGACTGCAAAAAAAGATAACCACTTGAACTTCTCCAAAAATGATATCATTTCTGTCCTGGAGCAGCAGGAAAACTGGTGGTTTGGGGAGGTGCATGGAGGAAGGGGTTGGTTTCCCAAGTCTTATGTCAAGCTCTTACCTGGAAGTGAGAAGAAAGAGGAGTAAGTGTAACTTTGATTAGTATTTTAATTGGCAGTTTGCAGAGAGAGGTGTTCCAGGGTGCAAAATGATTGCAGTGCAGATTCTGAATGCTGTTTGATTTACACCGTACAGCTTTAGGCTTTTATTGTTTCATTCTTGGAAGCCAATTAGTGTTGGGCTCACTGCTGTGTAAATAAACAGCTTTCAAAGGTGAGTGCTGTGAAAAGTCAGTGGTGGCTGATTATTCATCAGGGTATTTACTTAAGTCCTGTTAATGCTGGGGTGGCTGCACCATTGTGTGTGAAATGTTCTCATCGTTTTATGATGAAAGTTCTTAGAAATACTTCAGAATGAGAGAATTTGGGCAAAAATCTCTATGGATGTGAATAATTTGTAAATAATACCTTCTAGTTTTATAGTATGACATTGATTTTGGAGTGTGGTGTGCTCCTGGTTGCTGCTCAGGTCTTAAAACTGGTGATGTCTGTCACTTTTTAAAAGTGGAGGGAGCTTTTGTAATGAAAAAATAGCAACTTGGAGACACTCAAGCAATCTTAGGCTCATCCTAGTAAGGGGATGTGATGGTCAACATTTTGATTATTCTGATGTCCTTTTTAATTTCTGCAGACCAGAAGCTATTTATGCAGCAGTAAAGAAGAAGTCCAGTGCGCAGCCCTACCCAGCAGGAGAGGGTAAGAGTGCACAACAGTGTGTGATGGAGCTGAAATATGTGAGACATGTCTGAGCAATTCCTTCAGTGCTTGTCCAGAAAATATAGTGCAAATGCTGAGCTATCATTAGGAGAATCCAAAAATGAGAACTTAAGTAATATTTGTAATTAATTCAGGTTGAGCGTAGGCATCTTGGTTTTGTTTGGTTGGGTTTGATTTTGTTTGGTTGCAATTGGGTGTAAGTTCCCCAGGCTTCTGCTTATTTGCAGTCTGTTCCAAGTGTGGTAACTCACTGCCAAATTTATGTCTGTAAAATGTTGTATATCCTTAACTCAGAGGTGTGAGCACGAGGCAAGCTGTGATAGCAATCTGTAAGGTAGGTTGCTTCACAGGCTTGCTAGGACGTTCAGGGGAGGTTTAGGTTAGATAATAGGAGGAAGTTTTTCACCCAGAGGGTGGTGAGGCACTGGAACAGGTTGCCCAAGGAGGTTGTGGATGCCCCATCCCTGGAAGCATTCAAGGCCAGGCTGGATGTGGCTCTGGGCAGCCTGGTCTGCTGGTTGGTGACCTGCACATAGCAGGGGGTTGAAGCTAGATGGTCATTGTGGTCCTTTTCAACCCAGGCCATTCTATGATTCTATGATTCTATGATATGATCCACTCTATGGACACCATGAGGGGTGCTGACATCCAAGATATTTGTGACTGATGGACTTTTATCCTCGCATCTGAAACTGTTCTCTCCACCTCTATATGTGCTGTCTGTGCAGAGTACGTTGCACTGTATTCCTATTCAAGCTCTGAGCCTGGCGACTTGACTTTCACTGAAGGTGAGGAAATCCTGGTGACCCAGAAAGAAGGGGAATGGTGGACAGGGAGCATTGATGACAGAACTGGGATCTTCCCCTCCAATTATGTCAGACCAAAGGATCAAGAAGTGAGTTGTTACTTTAAGTCTTGCATAACTCATGATGCTTTTTCTCTATTTTAGTGTGTTTCTGTTATTGATACCTGTCTATTAAACGCTGATTCGAAGCAGAGATTAAATTGCTGGACAGAAAAGGGGATCCTAGGGAACTCAAGTCCCAGATCAGTGCTGTAACCACAGTGTCCCATTGTTGGTCTCACAGCAGGATCTTGGTGTTTTGTTAAATTAGGGCTCAGGGTTGAAACCTCCATCTACGTGCCACTTGCTTAAGAACAGCATAAATAAACTCTACTGGTTTTATTAAACGTGAAAAGAATATTGTTGTGTCTTTGTTACAGGGTTCTAGTAATGCTGGCAGAACTGGAACAATAAATAAGAAACCTGGTGAGTGCGTTATAACTTTTCAACATTTTGGACTGTGTTTTAAGTGATTAATAAAGTGATTAATAAAGCATGTGTTTTCATAGCAGTGTTTTAAGGTCTGCCAGCGTGCTTACCTACAAGATAAATACCAGCTTCTTTCTTTGGAAATAGCTCTTACAGTAGTGAAAATGTAACAAAGACAATTAATATCCTTTCTTTTCAGAAATTGCTCAGGTGACTACTGCTTATGCTGCATCAGGAAGTGAACAGCTTAGTCTTGCTCCTGGGCAGCTCATACTTATCCTGAAGAAAAATGCTAGCGGATGGTGGCAAGGAGAGCTGCAGGTGAGTGATTGGAGGAACAGTAATTCTGATTTGATGAGCAGCAATGAGGGGTTGTTTGGTTTAATTTGAAATGAACAACTGAGTGGAGCGCTCTGAAAGCTGGTTGGAAAGTTGCAGTACCTCATTTGAGACTCTTTAATTGATGTGTAAGTGAAGTTTTCTTAAAGCAGATATATTGCCCTACTGTGAAATTGTGCACTGAAATAATTAGCTGCACTTAAAACCTTTGATTGTACATATTTGTCAGAGCATATTAAGATGCTTTATTTGAGTTTGGTTGTTTCATCCTTTAGCCAGATCTTACCTCTGAGATGCTTAATTGCTGTTGAAAGACGAGCTTTGTTTTCCATAGGCAGAACTGTGTGATGCTTCTGTTGTGTTTTTTCCAATCCTTATGCTGTTTTGTTTCTTGACTGGGTAATAACCATTTCTACAGGCAAGAGGGAAAAAGAGACAGAAAGGATGGTTTCCTGCCAGCCATGTGAAGTTACTGGGTCCGAGCAGTGAGCGAACCACATCTGCTGCCCCCTCAGGTGAATAAAATGGTTTTAATTGTGTTTTATTTAGAGTATGTTGTTGAACTACTTGGATTGTTCACATGCTAATTTGAATTAACACTGTGTTTAATGGCCTTATCTTACTATGCTTTGCTGTAGAAGGTGAAGTCCTAGTCAGAATCTGAGTCTTTTGGCATATGTGCCCATTCAGATTTTCTCTCTGTCCATGAAAGGGAAAATCTCCCACTTGCTTACAGCAATCCTTCACGGGGTCCCTGCCCCAGCCTATACTATTTGTAAGGCTTTTTAATTTTTCTGCCTGCATTGCAGAGCAATGCTCACCTCATCTGGAAACTCCTTCTTGCCAAATTCTAGCAAAAACCCTACAGAAAACTTGCAGTCATTGGCAAGCACCTTGGCATTCCATGCACTGCTCTTATTCTAAGAAGGAAACTGAGCTGCACTTCCCACTGTGTATTTTTCATTTCAATACCTGAGTACAAATGAGATGATTTCACAGAAAAGTAGCTTTTCTAGTTGTGTGGAGCTCCCCACAGCCATGCTTTGGTTGTACAGTGGTTTTCTGGACAAATCTTCCCTTTGCTGGAACTTGCAGCACATGATGAGCAGTGCACGCTTCCCTTGCTGCGTTTTTCTCACAAGTAGAATCTGCAGGATGACCAAACTCACTTTCTATTCTGAGCCAGTGGAAGAGACAGAAGCTTGATTCCATAGCAAGCTGTGATCACGTCTGGTGTTTTTCTTTTGTAGCAGTTCATGTGAAATTGTTTCTTTGCTGTGTCTATGCAAAATACTGAAAAACTGCCTTACTGCTTTGTGTCACAGCAGCCTGCTAACTTTGCTTTTTCTTCATAGTGTGTCAAGTAATAGCAATGTATGATTACATGGCAAACAATGAAGATGAGCTCAGCTTCTCCAAAGGGCAGCTTATTAACGTGCTGAGCAAAGATGATGCTGACTGGTGGCAAGGAGAACTCAATGGTGTGACAGGTCTCTTCCCTTCCAACTACGTGAAGATGACCACAGATTCTGATCCAAGTCAGCAGTGTAAGCAACAATTTTATTAAAAACCATTTTGTTTCTTTCTTTCAAAAGTGCATTGCTGTTCTTTTGCTTTGAACTTGGAATTTTGAGTTCCAAGCATCAACTGGGATTTTAAATACTCTTTCTTTAAATACTTTTCTTTGGAACTCTGTACTTGAAATACTTCTCTATTTAACCTACAAGTAACCATGAGATTACCAACAGCCAAAGTGCAGTAGTGAGAGTGCAAGGGTGAGCTAGGGCAATACATCTGATGGGTGTCCACCTAAAAGAGAGGCTGGTGTACAGATATCTGGTGTTTGATAGCTGGAACTGACTGGAAGCTGGTGCAGGTATATTATGCTTCATTGCAGGACTTCCACAAGTTTCATAAACCATGAAAAAAGTGTCTGCTGTAGTCTTGTTTAACTTAAATTTAACAATTTATCAATTCAGTAAAAATGATCACAAAGGATTTTAAAAAAAAAAGAAAATTCTAGCAATAACAAGCGAAGTGGTCTGTGATAGATGTGTCAGTCCTGGCTCACAACTGCTCTTGTCCAGCTCTGATAGATAAGGTATATGTATCAAAACAACATTAAGCTGAAAATCATCAGCAACAGCCTGAGACCTGAATGCCAGGATATTCGCCTGTCTGAAGGTCAGGCATTTTCCTGCGGGTTTTTTTGCACATAAATATAGGAAATGTTTCTGGTCCCCCACCCACCCTCTTGGTTTTTTCAGCTTTTGTCAGCTTTCCTCAGAGAAAATGACCACTGCTCTTACTCCTTCAGCTTTTCATTCTTGGGCACTTTAATTAAATCAACGTTTCATCAGCCCGTAGCATCTGTGGCTTTGAGAGCCTAACAGGTTTGGGTAGGTGATGTGAAAGTTGTCCCTTTCACTTAGCAAGCCACATCCCTTCACTTGCTGTTTTTTTGCTAGGCATCATTTCTATTTTTTGCAGTACAAAGGCATTCATCTGGAATTCTGGTTGAGGTGTACCCTTAAAAGCCTGCAGCTCTGTTGGGGGCAGCTTGCACTTGAGATTTGATGAACTTAGTTTGGTTGTTAGAGAAGAATTCCCAAATGTGGTGATGGAGGTCCAGCTTGGGTTGGAAAGTTTGGCTTGTCCCCTCAGTAGCTGTTACCTGGCCAGAATGCCCCATTCTTGAGGTTTTATTTGTAGTTAATTACATCTGTGCTAATGTTCCAGGTAACATATTTTTGACTGTGACTTTGATGTCAAAAACCGCTGTGTTTAGATTGAACCTAAACTACTTTTGATTGAGCTTATCTAAAAGATTGACATATTCCTTTGGAAATATTCTGTTTGCATACAATTTGGACAAAATAGCATAGACTGCATCCAGACAGGTCATGAAATTGAGGTTCTGGCTGAGTTTTTCACTCAGAGGTTGGTGAGGCACTGGAACAGGTTGCCCAAGGAGGTTGTGGATGCCCCATCCCTGGAGGATTCAAGGCCAGGCTGGATGTGGCTCTGGGCAGCCTGGTCTGCTGGTTGGTGACCCTGCACATAGCAGGAGGTTGAAACTAGGTGAGCATTGTGGTCCTTTTCAACACAGGCCATTCTATTGATTAAACACTCCTGAATTTTTCAGAAAAGAGAAAGATCTTGGCTTATCACACCAGTGACTTGTGTAGTGGATGTGATGAGTGCAGGATGGTTGCGTGTAACATAAATTTTCAACAAAAGCAATCCTGAGATCAAATTGCAATTGGAAACATTTGATAGATATCATTTGATGTGATAATCTTTCTCATTGTTTGCTGATAGATCATTAAGCTGTCTTGTTCTCAACCTTTGGATTGTGGCTGTGTGAAGAGAGTTGTCCTTTGAGATGGCATTGACAGGGCCAGCCAGCAGCAGTCAGCAAAGAGCAGGTGTCATCCCTACTTGTTTGGTGTGAATATTGCAGTGCTTCTGTTGACAAACACAAGTTTCTCCTCCCACTGTTTTTTTTTCCTGGCCAGTTGAAAGTAAGAATATTTGAATGGGAACAAATTGGGTTTACCCACAGAGATTTGAGGCTTGTGATAATTCTGCTTTCCCCTCAAATTTAAACTCTGTTACCTTTGTACCCAGTCTTTCCTGGGGCTTCCTGGTTATCCCTGTGGTGCAGACCTCCCTAACAAGGTTCCCCTTAGGTGGTTCACCTCTAGAGCTGTGTCAGCAGCTCTCTGGGCAGAAGGAGCTGTACTGACAAGGATGACTTCTTGTTGGCATGCATTCTGGCACAGGGCTCTGCAAGGGAAAAAACAATTCAGGATGCCATAGCTCTGCCAGCAGCTCTTACTACAAGTCAGACCTTGGTCACTGCAGAACAGAAAATACTGAGTCATGCTCTCAGTGACCTTGGTGTCTGTGAGAGTTGCTCACGTTTTAATAACCTTTGATTAGCCCTTGTTCTAGTGTCTGTCCCAAATCATCCACATAAAGAAGATTTTCAGGAGGCTTTAAAGCATAAGTAGCTGTAGATTTACCTAAAGGAATGTTTGTTACCTTCTGTTCTGTGAGGGCTTCCTCATCCATCCAGGGTGAGATCTTGTGCACGGCTGGTATCTCCACGGTGCAGGCCTGCCACGTGTTCTTCCTGCTCTTGGCATTCATAGGGCAGCAGTGTGAATTTCCTGGATGTTTTTGGAAACACTACTGGATCAACCCAGTTTTCCCCCCCAAAACCTTACCTCTACACAAGACATACTGGAGAGATGAGCTGAGTCCTGTCCTTTCAACAAGGAGCTGCTTTTCCAGAAGTTTCTCTGCGCATGAAAGTTCATAATTCTTGTGCACCATCATCTGATTAGTGAAGCTGACCCATTTTCAAGGATGTTCATAGGAAAGAGCTATGTTCTGCACTGACGTGCTTGGGGTGGGTGTGTTTCAGTGTCTGTGTATGGGCAACACACATCAAAACACTCAGTTACTGCCAAGGAACTTCTCTTTTTGGTTAGGCAGTAAGAACTCACGGAATCAGTGGCTTTGAAGCATTGCATGCCACAGATCTGAGTGCACTTTCTAACGTGTGAAGATTCCAAGACGTTTTAAGGTTTTATTCAACAGAATATTTCCCCTCTTTTCCTGGAAGCAAATGTGAAATCAGTCCTCATTGTCACGTTGTCATTCTGTCTGTCTAAAAAGACGTGGTGAATCTCAGTCAGGTCTTCTCAAGCTTCCAGATCTGGGCTGTGGGCTGAAGGAGAGCCCATAAATCCAGGGCATACATCTGCCTTTACCCTGACATAGCAGTGTCTGCTCTATTTCTCACAGCCTTGGGTTTCTGATGAGAATATTGAATGATGTGGGTAAATACCAGAAACACAATTTTGTCATTTCAGCCTTGGAACAGAGTAAAGCAGGCTGATTTGTATGTGCCAATATGAATCAATTGCAATGAAGTTTTTCATTACAAATCTATGCTCTGCTTACCTAATGTCTCATCACAAGTTTTTTTTAGGAGAAATCCCAGCTTTGTTGAAGTCTCAGGGAATTTTGCCCTTGCCTTTTCCAAGGAGCCTAGGGCTTGACTTGGTGTGTTAAAGTCTGTGTTAAAGGCTTCCTTGGGAAGAAACCTTCTCAAGTTGAGTCATTGCAGCGTGTCTCTGAGTCAGCAATGACTGTCACAGCTGCTCAGTACTGTGTGTGTTCATAACTTGCAGTTTTGGGGAGTAGAAGTGCATGATGTCTGTTTTCAGAAAGCTGTGTTGTTCCTTTCCAACCTTTTTGGTGTTGTTCTGTCTGTCCGTAGAACTCATGTGTTTCACTCTTCAAACTTATGTTCATTTTATCCTTCATTTTTGTTTTTTTTTTTGTTTTTTTTAGGACCCAATGTTGTCTTCCAGTGTGAAAGCACCCCAGAGACCCACTATCCGAGTTTGACTGTAGCGTGGAGGCAGGGTGGCCAGCCCTGCTCACGTATCTCTGAAACAATCCTTTTGCTTCGCTTGAATGCTAGATCCAGTCAAGAAATTAGGTTATCCTGGGTTTTCTTATCTACACTTACAGTTGATTTGTAAAAGAAAGGATAGTGGGTCTTTGTGTGGCTTTCACTGCTGCTCATTCTCGTTTCCTTTAGCATTTTTCCTTGGCGTTGATAATCCTTGATCATTAGCATGCACATCCAGTGATCGTTTGCATGGTGGGATTGCAGGCACACAAAGACCCACTATTTGCACAGTTTATCTGCGCTGTTTTGAATGGGGAGTTGTGTTCTTTTGATGTTGTAATGTACATACTTTGCAGAATTAAAATGTTTGCTGATTGCTGTTTTAATTTACTTGATTTAATCTCCTACGTATTGAGCTTTTAAAATTGACAGCCTGCAGGGCTCATCCAGAAAACAAGCCCTCCCTGTTTCAGCTGCTGGTGGTCACTGTGATTACAAATATACTGCACGATCCAAGGTTGAGGTCTGTTGGGTCTGGGGCAGTCGTGCCTCTAAGTAACCTTTTTATCAAGGAAAGAGATATTAAACATAGAATGGAAGATATGTATTTGTTTTCTTCTCTCACAGTAGCTCTATGGCAGGAATTCAGGTTGTTTTGGCTCGATATGCCCTATCCCTAACCAATGTCCTTTGAGTATTTTATTCTAACAGCTCACTGATGCTTTCAGTTTTGGCCAACAGCAAATTGTGGTGGTTAGTAAGTACTTAAACAGCCTCTGTGCTATCAGCCCCCTCCCTGCCTAACGCACGGGCAGCCCTGGCAAAGAGGTGCTGGTAGAAAAGGAACACTAAAAGACACCTGGAGCTGAAGGCAGAGAATCTGGGTTTAAGGCAGAGGGCCCAGTTACACTATGCTACTGCTGTTGGTGTGAGAAGGGAGGGAGCAGAACAAGAGGGCTGTAACCTTGATGCCCCTCTGGATGAAAGGAGTCAGCAGCAGCAGGCTGCTTGTCTGAGGAATTAGTAGTGTGATCCCGTAGGAGTGGGAGAGATGAAATTATTTAATGAATCTATTTAATTTAGTTGGTTTCTGAACTCGGTAACGAAACAGCAAAGGTTACTTATGCAATCAGAAATGTTTACAACCTGCCCTGTGTTTACTACACATCTGTGAATGTTGTGAAGGTACGATCAGGAAAAGGTTGGTCAAACTGCAGAGATGTAACAGCCTTTCTCCAGCACCTCTATAGAAAGAGTGGAATGTAATGTATTTAATATGCTTTATCCAATAGTGTATATGTGCCCTTTAGGTCAGAGGTATCTCTTGTGCAATATTGACCACAGCATTGTGCCTACAGAAAACTACAAATGGATTTTTACTCTGGATGTATTTTGTCTCAACCAGTATTTTGCTATGGAATGAGATCATGTTGCTGTAGGCAGATGATGCGCTCAGTAATTTCTCCAGTGTTCTGCCTGACTTGATTTCTTTTTGAAGCTACGTTTTTCAGTATTTCTGCTAAAAGATGCTGAATGGTATCAAGCAGTCCTTCCCTATGGTTTAATAATCAGGTGATCTTACAAATTGCCCCATGTCTGCAAGGCACTGCTCGCCTGTGGGATCGGAGCTCAGCTGACTTCCCGACATTCAGTGATTTCCTTGAGTGCCAAACTGCTGCTAATTCAGGGGGGAATAAAAGGAAAACAACTTTACATCCCATCTGGAATGATGCAGGAAAAATAGCATTATGGCATTGGGCAAAAGTAGCTGGCCTTGCACCCGTTCTTGAGTGGTACAGCTGGGGTGTATGAGGACCATCTCACACAAGCAGCCCTACATTTGGGTATGTAGGTGATGATGACCATTGAAACAGCTGCCCCTCCACTTAAACTGATGAGTATTGTGATGAAGCACTGGAGGCTTTCACAGCTTCTCCTGATGTTTCGGTATTACCTGAGTACACGCCAGATCTTCTAATTAATGATAATGATTTACTAATGCTGATTGGAAAAACCTCAGCCCCTGCCCTTGTGCACATGAGGCACAGTCACCTGAGAGCTCTCTCCGTTCTCCTGTCATGTGCTGGAGCAGAAAGAGCTGTACGAATATATCAGGTTATCATTAAGAAAGGCTGTGCCAATGATGTATTAAAGGCCAGATTTTAAAAACAAGGTGTAGCTATAGAAACTGTATTAATCTGGGGGAAGAACGTTGGTTTTGGAGGTGAGGACAGGGTGAAAACAAGGGATACCTGCTGAACTGCCGATCCCCTCTTTGGCCCTGAGAGCCCAAATGCTTCTCAGAGCAACAAGGCATTAACAGTTAAATCTGAAGCCATCCAAGAGAGCAAAAGGTGGCATTGCCTATAGTGCAGTACTTGCTTAGTACTGTTTTCTGTGAAAATGGGGGCTGTTGTGTAACTGGGTGTCCTACAGCCAATATTTATTCCATCCCAGTGCTTTGTCAGATTGTATCCCTGTGTGATGTTTCTGAGTGGGGTTCACCACCTGTGCATAGATCTGCTCGTAAGAACGCTGGCAAACTGTGCCCTGCAGTGACATTGGGAGCTGCTGTGGGGCAACGCTGCTTCCATGTAATGAACCAATAAACTGCTGCTGAATGCTGTGTGCTGCCTTAAAATATCTTCTGTTGTTCTCTTGGAGCTGGGGTATTAACGTGTGAGGATGACTGTTCAGACATGCAAATGCAGGCTGTGCTTAGCATGAGGCAATTGTTCATCTTTGGGTTGAAACAAAGTTGTAAGATAACTATGCAAATGTACTTTATTAAAGGGACACATAAAAGGACCCAGCTTGTCTGTTGTGGTTTTTTGTTCACCTGGGGACATCTTTTCCAATTTGAATAGCTGACTACGTGTGTTACGCTGCCTGGGTATGGGATGCACTGACTGAGTCTTGCTTTTCACCTCTTGCAAACTGAATCATAAATTGCTGCTGTTGTGGTGGAAAGCACGTACTGCACTCAGCATTTAGGGGAGCTTGGGCAAAATTCTGATGGTGTTTCCCAGAGCCTGATGAAAACTGACCTTTTCATGGGCTGCAGGAGGCACAAAGGCGTCTGATCACTGCAGGCATGGCAGAGAACACTGCTGTGGTGTGCCAGCAGGTGTGGGTGCTGTTCAACACCATCCATCTGTGCTCAGCCTGGAATGAAGGGACTGCTTAATGCTGCTCCATGGCACTTGTCACAAGATGTACTTTTTCTGTGGTAGCCTAGGAGAAGAAGATAATATGGATACACACAAAAAGGACAAATCAACCAACAAAGCACATTCTACTCAGCATACCCCAAACCTGAACGAATCTACAGTCCTAAACAAACCAAGCTTCTTACATGTGCAGTTTATGCATAGACCACCTCTGCCCCTAGGTGGTCTTCATTGTTAGGCTTAGATGTAGCTTGATCCTTCAGGGAAAGTGCTGGGGCACACTGTGAGGCTTGAGGTGTCTTTCCAGAGTTGTCACTTTCTAAATGGGTGTTTATGTTGTTGGTTGTGTGGGGAAGTTCATGGGAACTGGGCAAAGCATGTAGTGCCTGAGCAGATTTCCTTCAAAAAGTGTCCTCATTCCCCTAGAACTTATCTCAAGTCCTAAATATGTCAGTAGTGCACTGCTCTGTGGTTAGGGCCCATGTCTCAAAGGTGCCAGGCTCACAGCAGCTCTGTAGATGTTGTGCTCAGGAGGGAGCAAGGCAGACCTGCCCTGGGTTCCTCAGACAGCCTGGCGTTGCTTTGCTGTTGCAAGCCAGAAGCCAAAGCAACAGCTTTCTGCTGCCAGGAAAGGGCTCCTGGCTGTTAAAGTAGCAGGAAAGTCCCGGTTCATTTTTTGCCAGGGTGTGAGCTGGAGGTGAGCTGAGTGCCAGAGCACTCAGGTGCAGGGAGGGGGGCAGCAGGAATGTGGGAGGAGAATGGGCAGAGATGCTGGCTCACCATTCTGTGCCAGGGAGCCAACAGGTTACTATGGCTGCTGTAGAAAATACTGGCAAGTATGTTAGGTAGGCTGATCTGTTCTCCCTTTGCTTTTCTTCCCTTCAGATACCAGTGCCTATGCAGGCCTTCTATAATCAGATAAATGGATTCCATACTACGTTTTTATGCCAGTATCATCAGAGCCATCCCAACTCAAAGCTTTTTGAGCAGTGATGATTTAAATGTGAACTGGTACTCATCCACTGATCCTAAAAGCTGTGACAGTCCAAGTGCAGGATTACTGCACAGCTGAGTCAGCTTTTGTTTTGTATCTGGCAATAAGCTTTATAAATCATACCTGTCCTTGGTGGGTATGAAAGGATGTTTGCCTCCCAGAGTTTGTTTCATCTTGACATATATGAAACAAGACAGACACAAATGCAAGAGTACATGTGTTTCTAACAGTTACAATGCAAGCAGGCAGCAACAGGAGCCTCAGTACTTTGCCATCCCTGTTGCAGGGGCTGCACGTTGCAACAGAAAAAAGAAGCACTTTGTCAAAGCTGAGATCTGAGGTCTAAGTGTGGGCAAACAAAGTACAGGGACTATACAGGCTCTGACTGTCCTAGAATGCAGTGTGTCAGGAACCAGCTGGGTTTAAATCCAGCTATGTACATGAGTGGCACTAGAAAAGAAGCAGCACACATTGACCAAAGTCAGTCTTGATGCAATACCGAACTTCATAGGAATCACACCAGGCTAAAATTTCACTCCTTTTTTTCTTCTAATTTTATTCTCATTATAACTTTGGAAGCAATTAAGGCTCGAAGCAGCATTCTCTGCAGCTGGAAGAGCTGCAATCCCAGAGCTCTTTGTATGAAGTCGTATTTATTTAGTTCTTGTTAGAAAGCTTAAAGTTCAAGATCCTTCTGGATGCACGTAGCAGAACTGAAAAGCCCTCATTTTACATCTGGCTCTTGCCTTTTCTGGTGTAGATTTTATCAAAATTGGATGCAGCTGCATCAAGTGATCAATGTATACTCTTAAATAAACTGTAATTGTTTCTTTTTTTTTTTTCCTTGCTCCCTTGCAGTGCTCTGCTAGCACGTGATGGCCAACAGGTGGATCAGAGTTGCACTTTATGTACTCTCCTTTACCCATCTAAACATATTTACCGCTTTGTTTTTGCCACTTTTCGTTTGGTTACTAAACCTCAAACACTGCAGGTCGTGTTTACTAACACAGATAATGAGGAGAAACAGTGTGAAACTGTAGAGTCTGCATGTTCCTGTAGAGAACTGGATTTGTGTCATTGAATGTTCTCTGTGTCCTCGTGCATGGTTTGGATTATTTGTACTCAGTGCATCAGAATAATTCAATGTATCTCTGGCTCATTTGGTTTCTAAACTAGAAAACAAAACTATGCATCGCAACTTTGCAAATATATCCTGGTGGTTTGTATAATAAATTAATAGCAGAGGCAGATTACTTGAGATACAGGGTCAAGATTAAAGGTGCCATGCTATAAATCAGCACCAGACGTGTTCTAGATGACTTCATCTCACAGCAGACATTGTGTAAGGTAAGAGGAAAACATGGCTTCGAAATCAGTGTTGCAGAAAAGAAGAGACATAGGAAGTTACAGGAAGTCAGGAATCCTTATTCTGCATCACAGCATGGGAAGAAGGAATGAAAAGGTGGCAGACTCAAAACTGCTATAAAGAAAGCAGGGTGCAAACCACAATCAGTTGAAACCCAGTGCTGCTGTAGACAGGGGCTTTAAAAGGAAGTGCTTATGTATAGTGTGACCCTCGGACTGCCATATGTTGATGTAACTTTGTGAATTCATCACATCTGAAGGCTTGAGTGGTATCTGAACTACTGGCTTGCTTCTTGTAGGGTGTGCTGATCTCCAAAGCCTCGATACCATGCAGCCAATGGAAAGGAAGAGGCAGGGCTACATCCACGAACTCATTCAGACGGAAGAAAGGTATATGGATGATCTTCAGCTTGTCCTGGAGGTGAGATGCTTTCATGTGGAAGTCTTTGGAAAAACACCACCTTTGTCCTTAAGAATAATAGCAGTGAAGAGATGCTTAAGAATCGTGAAATGCTAGAGGAAGACAGGAGGTTGTGTGAGTACCTCCCTTTCCTCTTGAATCATAGAATGGCCTGGGTTGAAAAGGACCACAGTGATCATCTAGTTTCAACCCCACTGCTGTGTGTAGGGTCACCAACCAGCAGACCAGGCTGCCCAGAGCCACATCCAGCCTGGCCTTGAATGCCTCCAGGGATGGGGCATCCACAGCCTCCTTGGCAACCTGTTCCAGTGCCTCACCACGCTCTGTGTGAAATGTTACGTTATATGGTTGTTCAGCAACCTAAAAAATTATGTGAAAAACAAAGCAAAATCTGACCTAACAACCCAAAGCAAAAATGACCTAACTAAGGGGAGAGCTTTTTTCTCCAAAGAGAAAACCTTTGCTCACCTTTCTGATTTTTTTGATTGCAGGTTTTTCAAAAGCCAATGGCTGATTCAGGTTGTCTCACAGAAGGGGAAATGGGGCTGATCTTTGTTAACTGGAAGGAACTCATCATGTCAAATACCAAGTTACTGAAGTGAGTACTTGAGCTTTCGTCTCGCGTTTTTGTGTATGTGCTGTGTATGCAATGTGTGCAGTCAGGACAGCTGAATGCAAGGCTGGAAGGTAATTTATTTTCTCTTTAGAGCCTTGCGAGTGCGTAAGAAAACGGGAGGAGAAAAAATGCCGGTACAGATGATTGGGGACATCTTGGCAGCAGAGCTGTCACACATGCAGGCCTACATTCGGTTCTGCAGCTGCCAGCTTAACGGGGCTTCATTGCTGCAACAGAAAACTGATGAAGAAGCTGATTTCAAGGACTACTTAAAGGTATCTCGTTCTTGGTACCTTCACCTTTCCCCACTGACAGGAGCCTTTCTGACCAGCATCGACCAGATCAGAATAACCCAGAGGAGTAAATCTTGCAAAAATAAGACAAGGGTATTCCAAGGAGTGGAGGTTTATATGCTTCTTCAGCAAGTACTTTACACTGTTTCCCGTTCTGTTCCTCATTACTTTGGTGTAATGGTTAACCTCAGGAAGCTACAGAGCCAGTGTCTGCACCTTCCCTAAATCCACGTGGTCAAAAGGGGGTGGAGTCTGTGGAGTTAAAATAAGAAAGCTGTGCTGAATGTGCTGTGCAATGTGCAAACCGGTGGGGCATGAGGTTGCAGTAGGGGCTGGGCCTTCAGTTGCGCATTGTGAGCATCACAGGCAGTTGCAGAAAGAAATAGGAGATCGTTGCTGTATTGCAGCTGATGCTGTGCCTTTGAAGCCATGAAAGGAGAAATGCCAGAACTGTTGACATCAGGCATTTGCTTCTTTCATTGTTTTGTTTTTGTTTTTTTTTTCAATCTGAGTGGAGCATATTATGTCAGAATAAAAGCTAGAATGGTTTTGTATGTTCAGACTCTGCATGGGCAATGATGCTACAGCTCTGTGCTGGCAAAGCATCTGGGCACAATGACAGCGCTGACTTTCCTGTTTGTTCTAGATACAAGTGGACTGTATTGTTTGCTAGCCTAAAAGTCTGAGATTTCTTGGAAAGCCTGAAAAAAATTAAATCTGATCAGACCCTTTTCAGTGCAGCGAAGCAGCTGTTTCTTGATGAGTAATACGATGTCTCTGGATTGCACTGTAGAAACTCGCTTTGGATCCTCGCTGCAAAGGAATGCCCCTCTCCAGTTTCCTTCTGAAACCCATGCAAAGAATAACGCGCTATCCTCTGCTTATAAAGAGTGTGAGTACCCTGAGTGAAGTCTTGTACGAGAATACTTTTGATTTTATTCTCTATAGCAAAAGAAAGAAAACCTTATCTCTTTATGTGGATTTCTGGAGGAGTGTGGAGAACTATTTCCCGTGCTTACCTCCATTTTTGTCTTGGTTTCTCCTCATTTTGTTTTGCATCAGATTCTAGAGAATACTCCAGAAAATCACCCAGATCACAGTAACCTCAAGCTTGCCTTGGAGCGTGCAGAAGAGCTGTGTTCTCAGGTTAATGAAGGGGTGCGTGAGAAAGAGAACTCGGACCGCCTGGAATGGATACAGTCCCACGTGCAGTGTGAAGGCCTTGCTGAGGTAGCTGCACTGCAGTGCTCTCTGGTAGAGGCTGTGTCAGTTTGTTTTGGGAAGGCCAGAGCAGGGTAGTCCCTTTCTCTGGAGATACTTAAGACCTGCCTGGATTCTTGTGAATCCTTCTGCAGGGAAGCTGCTTTAGCAGGGGGTCAGACTAGAGGAGCTCCAGAGGTCCCTTCCAACCGCTGCAGTTCTGTGATTCAGAGAAATGAGAGTGTTTGCCCATATCCCGTACTGGGATGTGATCCACTGCTGATCTCTTGGCAGAGATGTTGCTCACAGCCACAATATGATGAGCCCCGATTGTTCAAGCGTTATTTTGGCAGTGGGGAATCTCCGTTTACCAGTGTATAATTAATACCATTCAAACAGTTAAACAAACAGAAGTAACTCCCAACCCCGAACTTCTGCTTGTGCTGCCTTTGAGCTAAATCAGGTGTACTCTTTGGGATAGTCTTCAAAATGAAGTGTGGTGCCAGTTTTCACTGACTGTGTAAGGAGCCAGGGTTGGACAGAGAACAGTGCCCAGCGGGTCTGTCCTGGTGCCATTGTTTTCTTGTGCATTCATATGAGGTGACCTGACTGCAGACTTCAAGGACTCTTCTTAAACACAACTTCTGGACAGCAGAAAGGCAACCATGACCCGAGCATTTATTGTTTGTAAGCAGATTTAACCTGCTTACAGCTGGGAATAGTGCTGACACCATGACAGATCATGAGACAGCTTCCCTCCTCTTCAGTGGTAACTCTATATTCACTAAGAAAAAAGGATTTTGAGCAGTTTGAGCAATTTCTGTTGTGAAGAGGGTATAATGCCTGCATTCACTTGCTGCTGCTCATGGATTTTTGTCTCTCCTAGCAACCCGTATTCAATTCCCTCACAAACTGCTTGGGACCACGGAAGCTCCTGCACAGTGGCAAGCTGTACAAGGCAAAGAGCAGCAAGGAACTGTATGGCTTCCTGTTCAACGACTTCCTGCTGCTTACCTACATGGTCAAACAGTTTGTCTCTTCTGGCTCTGATAAACTGTTCAGCCCCAAGTCCAACTCCCAGTTCAAAATGTACAAAATGGTGAGTTCAGGAGGTGTCCCATGGTCCGGAGTTTTTCTTTCAGTCCTTTGTTGCCTCCTTTACATGCTGATCTGATTGTTCTTCTTGTATCCTTCAACTTTCAAATACGCAGCAGAAAAATCATGTACTTAAATATCCTTGTAGAGTTTCAGCTTAATGTTGGGGTGATGATGCCACAGCAATGTTTGCTTTTCTTTCAGCCTGTTTTCCTTAATGAAGTCCTAGTGAAATTGCCCACGGATCCTTCAAGTGATGAGCCAGTTTTCCACATATCACACATTGACAGAGTTTACACACTTAAAACTGACAACATCAATGAGCGGTGAGTAGAGCAAATGTGAATTTGAGGTTAACCTTTCTGAATGTGGCTGGGGGCTGTGTTCCTGGTGAGCAGGACAAGGCTTAGCTTCCCCATCAGGACGTAAACTCCTCTGACTCTTGTATGAATTACAAGCTTTCTTTCACTTTGATCTGCTTGTAGGGTAGCTCTTGAAGTTGAATACAGCATTGCATCTACTGCTCCCAGATGCTGTAGTTGCACAGAAGAATAGTTTAGGACTGCCAAGTCCTGCATCCCATAGGATTTTTCCCCAGTCCTGGTCAGCCTTTCATGTGACCCTGCAATTTGTAATAAAACAGACATTTCAATTTCATTTATTTAGGCTCATATGGAAGCGTGCCATAAGAATTAATGTGAAACCTCTGCAGCTTTATTCCCTAAGCGAACTTGACTTGTGATGCTTCTGAAATCCAGTACATAAAAAATGGCAAAAAAGGATGGGGCAGAATCGCTGTTGATGAGGGATTTCCTGCCTATGGTACAACTCTTATGTTGGGATTGCTCTTTGCAGCACTGCCTGGGTCCAGAAAATCAAAGCAGCGTCCGAGCAGTACATTGAAACTGAGAAGAAGAAACGTGAAAAAGCATATCAAGGTACTGAGTTCTGCCTTCTTCCCTCACTCACCCAGACAGCAGCGTGTTCTGAAGGACACTGCACATTTCTGGGGGGATCTCTCTTCAAAAACTGCCAGTTTTTATGATTGCAGCCAATTTCTGACTTCTTCATTTCCAGCTCGCTCACAGAAGACCTCGGGAATAGGACGTTTGATGGTGCACGTGATTGAAGCAACAGAGCTGAAGGCCTGTAAACCCAATGGTAAGTGATGGAAATAATCTCACATTCCTGTAGGGTTTGGAAAGGATCGTTGAGAGCAGTCTGGCGATTTGGGAAATGTGGTTACAGCTGCAGCTCCTGGACAAATCAGCCATTATGTAGCTTCAGAGGACTGTATGGAGAAACAGCTCTGTGCTGGTATAGGATCTATGGATATGTAACCCCACATCGTCTGGACAGCAGTGTAGATGTGTGTCCAAGCAGCCTGTGGATAGGGAGGGAGGTTTTGGCACTTCTGGGGCGTTTCACTGCTGCTTCTCTGCTTAGGGAAGAGCAACCCGTACTGTGAAATCAGCATGGGCTCTCAGAGCTACACGACGAGGACCATGCAGGACACCTTGAACCCCAAGTGGAACTTTAACTGCCAGTTCTTCATTAAGGATTTGTATCAGGATGTCCTCTGTATCACCATGTTTGACAGGGATCAATTCTCTCCTGACGGTAAGTGTGTGAACATTTGTTTTAGGAAAATAAAGTGTTCTTGTGACTTGAGATGCATGGATTTTCACCGACAGTCTGTAGGTACAATTGCTTTCTGCAAAATGTTGTGTAAAAAGCAGTGCTTCCATACTGAAGAGGCTGAATAGCTGCCCAGAGCCAACAGTCAGATTTGATCCCACTCAGGCTTTTGTGTTAGGAACAGAATAATTTATTGTCAAGCTGGGAGGAAACTGAAAGGAGTTTTTGTCTGTCTTTGTAGGCAGTACCTGAAAATAAAGTACTAGGTTACGTTTACACAGCAATAACTTGATGAGCTTTCTTTTGCTTGGAAACCAAACACTTTTTTACAGTCTGCTTCTGGTAGTTTTTAAAAGGTGAAGTGATACAACAGCCTAAATAAAAGCTGTCTGAGCCAAAGTACTTGATTTTTTTAGGGTCTTTGTAGCAGTGCAGCTGACATGTAAATGGCTGCCATCGCTTAGTTCTGACCTTGAGACTGTCACTTGTCATAAATTTTAGATGTCACAGACAGAACATTTCAAGTGTGATAGTACAGAAACATTAATGCTGGAAGTAACAACTAAATAAGCAAAAGTAGTGCCTGAAATCAAAGTCTGGTGGTAGGAAAATCAAAGTATGGTAGGAAAACTGCGTGATGCTGAAAAACTTCTGCACAGCCCTGAGCTCCCCTGTCTGACATGGAACAGCTTCCCCCTCAGGTGCCGCATGGTGCTTCCCTGCGCAGCACGTAGCACTGCTGATGAACGTTGCGCTTTCAGATTTCCTGAGCTTCGTGTGCTTAATGACATCTCATGCTTGTTTTTGTACAACAGATTTTTTGGGTCGCACTGAAATTCCGGTAGCAAAAATCCGAACAGAACAGGAGAGCAAAGGCCCCACAACCAAGCACTTACTGCTGCATGAAGTGCCGACCGGCGAGGTCTGGGTCCGTTTTGACCTGCAGCTCTTTGACCAGAAAACACTCCTCTGAGAGCACTTCTTTAATTTATGAAGGACAAATGAAACTGACTGATTGAACTTTGGGATAAAACTCCTTGCCCTAAGCTCCTCATTAAGCAAGATACCTGCTGCTTTCCAATTCCCTCAGCCACTGGTTGCATTTAGTTCCTTGCTGCGTTCAAAGCTGTCGTTGATCTATGCAAACACAGACGTTACTGTGTATACAGTACTATAGCTCAGTGCCTTTTTATTACATTGGAATATATTGTTTTTGGATGCCAATGTTTTCATTTTCAGGGCCATAAAAAGTATTAGGTAGAAATGTGGCATCAAAACGTATGTGTATTTTACCACGTAGTCTAACGAGCAGACTGAGGAATGGTTTTAGTTTCACACTGGAATCATTCCGTTTGAAATCTGAAAAGTGATATCCACTGGAATCTTCCTGTCTCAGGACGATAGTTTTAAAGATGAAATGCTGAAGAAGCCTTAGCACTGGAGAGTTCTCCAATCTATTGTATGTTCTTTAAGAATCAAGTGTAGTTCTTCACTTGACTTAGTTCTGCACTGAAATCAGTAACTGCAACTTGATTTTTCTTTTTGCTTCAGTTGGATGAATGGTTCTCTGCTGAGACAATGTCATTGTAAAAAAATAACTAGAAACAATGTTTTAAATACTGTGACTCACAATAATGTGGAAAAATACTTTCCAGCTTTTGGTTTTCCTGAATCTAAGTTATTTGTGTACAGTTCCTTGGTTTTGCAGACCTCCATGTGAATCTTGAAGCTTTGACATTGCCAACATTGTATATAGAGAGTAAAATATAAGTTTATTAATGTAATTTGTCTACAGATGTCTATTGATGCATAGTGACTTTTAAAAAGTATATTTTATTGTACAAGAGAATGTGAAATAATGAGAAAAACTTACTTATGGAATTAAATTCAAGAGAAGTTTGGGAAAAGTTTAAAATGTTTGCTCAGAGGAAGCATTAGCACAGTATTCATCTGCAAGATGAGACTGGCTGCAAGCAAAAACCTCCTTCGGGGCACTAAAACTAGGGCTGATTTAAAGAAGATTGTTGTAAAGGATTTGATACATGGTAACCATCGTACTGCCTCCTTCAGCTGCTTTGTTGAAAAAGCACAGCATGCAATTCTGAACAGCAGGTGCCCTTGTTTTCTGTGGGTGCCGCAATACCTCCCGGTGTCTGACAGTTCCACACTTGACTGCCATCTGTGTACCCTCCTGTTACAGAGCTGAGTCAACCTCTGTTACTTTTAACAGTTTTCGTGGTTCAGTATTTCTAATCCTAAATAAAACTAAATCTTGGCAACGCTTGAGAGATAGTGTTTGTGCTGTGGGAGAGTGCGAGAGAGCTGCTGCTGTTCTCAAGCTTCGACATCAGAGCATTGCAGTCACAGCAATGGGGAGGTGGGGACCACAGCAGAACATGTGTATATGCATCTCTAGGGCACCAGCAGCTCCATGCAGTATTGCAACACCTGAAGCTAAATGCAAGCTATGACATTCCCCCGTCCACTGCTGGAAGTAACAGCAGCAGTATTTCATACATTTCTTTGACAGCTGGGTAACAGTACTGCTGAAGCTCTACTTTAAGACAATGAGTTTATTGCAGTTCTCCAGAAGACCTGGCCCACTGTCACTTGCTTTGGCAGAAGATCTAACGTATGTTTTGCAGACAGTACCTTCTGATGGCTGCACTTGCCACTGCAGTGAGCTGGAGGAGAGGTGACATCATCTGCTCTCACTGTCTTTGTGGTGGTCCACGACTCTCAGCCTTCAAACAGAAATAAAAACTATTGTCAGCCAACCCAAGAGCAAGGCTGCCATCGCCCAGCACAGCTTCCTGCACTAGTTCTTTCCCACGCTGAGTTACTCCAGGAAATGCTTGTCTTTGTGACTGGTTTCCCTTCTAGAACTTGCTGTTAGCCCGTAATTGCTCTAACAGTTATGCTGGACAAAGGCTTGGGCCAGCAAGAGGCATAAAGCACCAGTGCATGGGCTCAGGGGAGTGAGTGAGCCTGCTTCAAGGACATCCGGCTCCCAACTGAGCTTTGATGTTCTTGTCACTGTGGAACAGGACTTCCTTTAACTGTTGTGCACTGCACCAGCAGGCCCAGGGAGCTTTCAAAAGGAGGTGAATCACTGGGAGTGTTTTATCAAATACTTTACAATGCAGCCAAACAAGAGAGGCTTTACCTGATGTAACTGCTCTCTCAGGAAACACAGCAGCTCTTACCTCCTTGTTCGGTGGAGCTCACTAGCAATGTAGGTGTGTGGAACCTTCAGCCACTCGATTGCATCCATGCGCTGCCGGCCCAGGGGAAGCAGGGGCAGTTCCTGCAGCTCTCTGCTAGAGCACGGTCTTCCTGATGGAAGGGAACAGATGCTTGCCAAGGAAGGGGGAGCTTCCCCCAGCATGAAAAGTTTCCAGGGGATACTGATGATTTAACTTACCTGTCTCACACCGCTTGACAATGCCTGTCTCAATAAACTTTTTCTGAACAGCTTTTAACAGAGGATCCTGTAAAGCTGGTATTGAAACCTGTGACAGAGACAATTATTTCAAGCTTAAGCACTTAGACAATTTTATGAGAATGTCTCAAAGACCGAAGTCAGACAAATGTAAACTTCAAGATACAGTTGGTTAGCAGGGAGGAGTATCAACTTCAGTTTTTATGAACAAAAAGATGAGGCACGGACCTGAGTGGCCCCAGTTCTTAGAAATGCTGAGCATCACAACTCCTCCTTCAATACTGTCACTGTCCTCCACATTCAACACTGTCACAAATGATGAGACACAGACAGGGCCAAGGGCTCACAGCACCCAGGAAGGATTTAAAGAACTGGATTTGTGTCTGAGTCCTTCCTACCTGCCTCTCCCACCCAGTACACAAGGTTGTTGTGCATTTGATACGATCTTTACAGCATAAACCACCCCACCTTCCAGCAGTCTGTGCATGTCTTCAGGAATAGTGGGTCATATTCTGATGGGTCATAAGCTTCTAAAGCCACATAGCCCTGTAGGAGAAGTAGATTACATGTAGTGTAACAGGCAAATACATCCATTTTAATTGAATGCAAGCATATATACATTGTAAGTACTTTCATGAAGCATCTAGACATCCAGACTAAAAGGTTAATTATTACTAGGGCAGTTCAGGTAGTGAAAATTCTGTTCAAGGGAACAGGTTTTGACCAAAGAAGGAAAAAAAAAAAGAAAAAGTGACTAAGCCCCACTGGCCTCATTTTTTCCTTTAAATGAAGGTTTTCAGCTTTTCTGTGGACACAGTTTGCCAGGGGTCACAGCAAGGAAGGGATGCAGCCTTTGGCTCTCTGGATCTCTGCCCTATATAATTCTTTTTGGAGGTCAGCAGATGAGAGCTGGAAACATCATGTTTGGAACAGGTCAATAGGACTGCAACATAAGGCCAAACCAAACCAACCAACCAAACCAAAGCCCTGGGATCTACAGGAAGTGTAAGATATCACTGTATTGAAGGCTCTGCAGTGGGCAAGTGAATCAGGCCAGTGGGTCTGTTGCTCCAGACACTCACTGAATACCTGGGCAGCCCCACGGGACCTGAGCTGCTGCTGAAAGCAAACACTGCTCAGGCAGGCCACACAGCAGCTTCTCTCACCTTCTGCAAAACTTTAAGAACTAACGTGCCTTGATTTGCAAAGTTTTAGTGCCACCCATTGGTTAATTACTGTATATCATCCTATTACAGTACTGGGTGAAGCCTCAGTGCTAGGTGCTGTCCCACACCACAAACTCCATTTCATCATGTATGGCTGTGAGATTGGAAAAAAAAAAAAAAGAAAAGAGAAACTCTACGAATTTACATAGAAAGAGGGAATAGACAGATGAAAGAGAAACAAAAAAGTGAGATCTGAGGAACAAAACAAAAAGTCTACAAAGCAGGGAGTGGTGCAAGAGAAAATGGGCAAAGAGAAGGAGGAAAAAAAAGTGCACAAATAGAATTTGGGATGTGAACCAACTCCTAGAAGTGTCTTAAGTTCTGCAAAATGTGTCACATGCTGCCATAATTAATGCAAATATATGCAAATAATGATGCTGTTATTCTGGAGGGCTGCAGCCCACTGAAGCAGGGAGAAAAGGTGGGCGTTGGTCACTGATGGTGCACTTGTTTGGAGTGAAGAACACTCCAGTGCAACAGCCACAGTGTTCAAAGGTCACCCAGCAAAGTCCTGACCCAACACAGGGGTTTGCAAGATGCACTGATGCAGACCCAGATGTGCACAGTACACCTAACAGATGCAAATGCCAGGACTTGGGCTGAAGGACCAATTCAGCCTTTCATCATTAAGTGCAGTTTAAATGCATGAATCTTTCACATCAGACTTTTGAAGAATAGATTGTTTGCTCTCATTTCAACACCACAGCTCCCACAGTGTTCTCATTTATGGATAGGAAGCTTGTTTACAGTCTCATAAATCCACTGTGCAGTAGTTTCCACTGACAACAAAAGACTGCCCTAAATAAAATACTATGCTATTTGTGGTAGATTATCTGACTGCCCTTATTGCTCTTGATATCCAAGTCAGAGATGCAGAAAGTTGAGTTGTGGAATCTCTTAAAGAATTATATGAAATTCAGAGCAACAACAAGAAGCATTTCCTACAGTGACTGCTGGCCTTTGCTTTCACCCGATGGAGCTCTGTTGATGGAACTCACAAATGAAATCCACTGTTTGACCGTTCTCAGAACCCAGTGTGTGCTCAGTGCACTGAGCAAAGCATTTGCTTTTATCTTATGGCAAATTTGAACAACTGGCTGGAATGATGTATGCCACAATCAGAGGTCCTCAGGAAGAGTAAGTTATAAATAAGGCACATTGGAACACCAGGCTGGTCAACTAACAGCAAATAGTAGCCAAGACCCCAGTCTTGTCCACAACTCTTTCCATGGCAGAAATCTGTATCTTGATACCTTCTTTTTACAGTAGTTTAAATAGAGAGAAAGTTGTTCTTCCCTCCTCTTCTGTATTTCTTCCCTCGACTGGCTATCCATTTTGTCCTCAATTTTCCACAGCAGTGGCTCTGAAACATCCTCAAGCCATTTCTTGTATAGGATCTCCTTCTTTCTCAGATTTAAGAAATCGTGGTGCCTCAAATACCTGTCCACCTCCTGTGTGAAAAATGGAAAAATAAGCACACAACACGTCAGCCAAACAATCACCTCAGTGAGTCCATAGATAAAGCTATGCAGCATGGCTGACCTGATCTGACTGGGCAGTGCTGCCCTCCTGGCCAGCCCTCCCTTCTGCTCCTCCCTGTCTCATGTTGGCTCCAAGCCCTTCCTTGCATGGGCTCCAGCAGCCACACTCTGAATTTTTTTAACTGTAGTGGCTGAAAACTGTTCTTTTTTTTTTTTTTTTTTCCCACCAGGCTATTGGGAAAAGGATTTTCTTCCTCCAACAGTGGCAGTCTGCTGGATTGGGTCAGTCCTGCTGTCCATTATTCACAGTCTCACCACCATCCATCTCATCCACAGAACAAAAGTTAGGTGCAAACAGGCACTCAGTAACTGAAGAGAGAAAACTGTGAAATTCACATTTAGGGTTGCCAGTTCAGTCCTGTCCTCAGAAAGGATATATTTCTGAATTTAGTTTTCCAAGCATATAGACAATTGACATTTTATCATAATTCATCGATGGAGATAAAGGCTTTTATGTACAGAAAACCAACAGCAAGCAAGAGAAAAGAGATCATTTCTTACTCTTACGAAGTAATTTTCTCTGTCTAAGATGGACTGAGCAGAAGCGATGATGTCTCTGCTTTCATCAGGAGCCACCTGGCAAAACAGCAAGAAAACATATGAAGTAAAAGTAGGAGTTACAGCAGCAGTCAGAATTATCTTAGATCAGAATAGTTACTTGTGCTGGAATTTAAGGCATGTTACACTCTAACACAGCTGGCAGAACAGCGTAGATCTCTGTGCTCTGAATAGATACATTAAATTCAAGTCATGTTTTGGAAGAACAAAAGCTCATGTTCATTGTGGTCAGCCCATACACCTCCTTGCATGCTCCTCACTGGGTCTGCACCACCACTTGATCCAGGCCACTTGCTCAAGTGTGTCCAAAACAAACAAGAAACCCAAACTCTTTGAAAGGGTAGATAACTGCAGGACAAGGGGAAATGGTTTTAAGTTGAGGGAGAGAAGCTTTAGGTTGAATGTCAGGGGGGAAATTCTTTCCAGAGAGAGTGGTGAGGTGCTGGAACAGCTGCCCAGAGAGGCTGTGGATGCCCCGTCCATCCCTGGAGGTGTTCAAGGCCAGGGTGGATGGGGCCCTGGGCAGCCTGGGCTGGTATGAAATGTGGAGGTTGTTGGCCCTGCATGTGGCAGGGGGTTGGAGATTCATGATTCTTGAGGTCCCTTTCAACCAGGCCATTCTGTGATTCTGTGATTCTGTGAAAACCAAATAAACCCAAATATTTAGGTTTAATGTGAAAACTTTTTGAATGTCATGGAACTCAATAAAGCTACCTCAAAGTGCTCAATAAAACCCACCAGATTCATATTTTCAGTTATTTGTTCTCCTCTCCAATGACAAACATAACTCAGACCTACAGAACTTTGCAAAGAACCATCTTTTATTCCTCCCTTCATCCCTTCCATTCTACTCCACTCCTCCATCATACCTTCATGCGATAGAAGTCCTTCTGTATCAGCCAGTATCTGCTAGTATTTGTCTTCCCAGAGAATCTACTGCAGTCAAAAGTATTTGCTGTGTTGCTCCTTGCTGGTGCTGTGAGGCACCTCTGGATAAATTAAAAAAAAAAAAAAAGGAAAAGGTCTGCATGAAAAATGTCTACCTGCTTTATAAAGATCAGGTTCTCATGTAGGTTCCACAGTCAGGCTACAAACTGGGATACAAGAAGTTCACCTAAGATCCTCATACCATGCTGCCTTGCAAACCTCGTTCTGCCAGGGCAGGAATAACAACAAAACATCACTTAAGCAGTTCTCTGCAGTACTTCAGGAGAGAACATTTCACACACACGAAACAGAAGCACTGGAGATAGGGATATCCCAACCTAGAGCAATGATTTTAATGGTGAGGGCACTCTTCAAATAAATATACATACAGGTTCAATTCTACATAGCCATAGTGGAAGTGGCTCTTGTGGTACTGGACCACTACTTACTGGGTCAGCAAGTGACCCTATTCATGCATACATAAGACAAACTGCAACATCATTGCAGCACTGCGTTTATTGATGCTTCCACCAGCACTAATGTTTGGGGTTACTCTGGAAGACTTGCACAGTACTTGGATTCTAGACAGCCCAACCTACAACAAATGGACAGAGCACAGCAGAGCACATGACTCTTCCCTTAATACACATATATTCTGTCAGAAGAAGGGTGGCCAGCAAGGACAGGGAGGTGACTGTCCCCCTCTATTCTGCTCTTGTGAGGCCCCATCTGCAGTACTGTGTCCAGGTCTGGAGCCCCCAGTACAAAAAAGACAGGGAGCTGTTGGAGAGGGTCCAGAGGAGAGCCACAAAGACGATCAGGGGACTGGAGCACCTCCCCTATGAGGACAGGCTGAGGGAGCTGGGCTTGTTCAGCCTGGAGAAAAGAAGGCTGTGGGGTGACCTCATTGCAGCCTTTCAGTACCTAAAGGGAGCCTACAAACAGGAGGGGAATCAACTCTTTGAAAGGGTAGATAACTGCAGGACAAGGGGAAATGGTTTTAAGTTGAAGGACGGAAGATTTAGGTTGGATGTCAGGGGAAGTTCTTTACAGGGAGAATGGTGACATGCTGGAACAGGCTGCTTAGAGAGGTTGTTCAAGGCCAGGTTGGATGGGGCCCTGGACAGCCTGGTCTAGTATTAAATGTGGAGGTTGGTGGCCCTGTGTGTGGCAGGGGGGTTGGAGCTTCATGATCATTGAGGTTCCTTCAAACCCTGGCCATTCTGTGATTCTGTGATTCTGTGATACACATCCCTGAGCATTCATAGGGTGGAGACAAAACCACAGGGATGTTTCTGCTCAATGGGATGCCTGATGATCTCAAGGGCTGGGCAGGGAAGGCAAGTCTGTGGGTACCAGCTGCCAGTGCCAAGAAGGAAACACAGCTGAAGCCAAATGCCCTGGGTTCTCAGCTATACACGAGTTTCATGTTTCATTTTCATTCTTTGGATCAGAATTCACAGCTGAAGGAATGCAGAGAGTTGCTCACCTGGCACAGCTTGTGCTGACAGAGTTCTGCTGCAGGCAGTGGACCTGGAGAGGTCTCTGAGCTGTGTGCAGTATGCATTGCTGAGGGAGGCTGCAAGAAGCATTAAAACATTCCAAACCATATGAAACTGTTCGGTATACACCAAAAAGCTAGTTGTCCTGCAATGCCAGACAAACACGCAACAAAGCTCTGTAGGAATTCTAACTGCTGCCAAACAGACCAAAAGTGGTTTTGTATCACTGTAAGTGAAAGGGAGGGAGACAAAGTATCACGTGTAGAGGCAGATAGTCTGGCACTACCTGTCTGTTCTTATCTCCATAATAAATGGATGGTAATTTTGTTTCAAAGAACAAAGTGATCCACAAATTACTCCAGAATGCTTCCAGCTTTGAAAACATTTCAGGTTCTGCCTCGTGACTTTTACTTCTTTCCTTTGTGACTTTTTCAATTACATAAAAGTTACCTTCAAGTAACCACTACATTCCACAACAGGGATAGCTGCGTTTCAGTGGTTTTTAAAGCCAGTTCTAAGAGATGAAACTTACACTAAAGTACTGAGATCAAGCCAGGAAATGCCATCTCCTCCCTTATACGTGCACCAGTATGTTTCATAGAATCATAGTATCACCAAGGTTGGAAAAGACCTCTAAGATCATCCAGTCCAACCATCCACCTATCACCAATATTTTCCACTAATCTAATAAATTTCCTCTTGCATCAGGAGTTCTGCTCAGTAGAGCAGAGCATTCTTCCCTCTGCTGAAATACGTGGTACCTCCCCAAACACGTGGTTTTGCAGAAACATTGAGAAGGCAGATTAATCATTTCTGTGGCAGAAAGTAAATTCCCTTATAGGTGAGGCTCTGTCCTCTCAAAAGCCCATTCTGACAAAAGCCTTGAAGAGAAGCTACCCTGAAAGCTCACAAACAGTCATAGAACAAGCAAGGTTGGAACAAAACCCTCAAGATCAACTCCAGCCACAACGCACTTGATACACGTTATAAAAACCACACGTCTGCTTGTTAGCAATGCACTGAATTTTGTTGACCGTGTAAAGGAAGACAGAGAATTAAGAATTCAAATTACTGCCTGACACACAACTGCTTTTTATTCCTGTTGGATATGGTAAAGTAAGATTATCTGTTGTTTGGGTGTACAGATCAAATCCTCACACAGAAGAGGGTTTGCTAGTTAAAAGTCTGCCGTGTTCATGTTTTTTTTTCTTTTTTTTTTCCCTTAGAAGAGAAACACTTGATACTGAGAAAACTTTTATGTATTAAAACGGAATGAGGACTTTAAAACCCTGTGAAATTCTCAGAAAGGCTTTCCTCCCAAACCTTCTATTGAAGGACCCAGCGACGGCCGCTCCGGGGGCCGCTCCGGGTACCTCAGCGCCGCCTCAGCTGCAGTAGAGCCAGGGCAGCAAAAATGGCGCTACCCCCTTCATCCTCATCACACCACCCATATCGTATGTCCTTCCGCCTGAGAAAATAGTCCCTTCCCACTACCTCCAGCCTCTCGGAAGAAGAGGGAACCCCCTCAGGACAGCGATTCGGCTCCCTATCCGCAGGGCAGGCACCCAGCAGCAGCCTCCCCGGCCCGAGGGGGCGAGGCGAGAAGAAGAGCGGCCAGATCCCTCCGCGCCCGCCGCCAGCGCTCCAGCAGCCCATAGCAACGCGAACGCCCGGTGCTCCGTCAGGGCGGACCTTTCCACCAATCAGAATGGGAGCGCCTTGGCGAGTGAGCCAATCGGGAGCCGAGCACGGCCCGCCTCTCGGGTGGCCGCGCTGTGGGCAGCGCAGTGCGGCGCTGGGGGCGCGGTTGCCATGGCGACGCCTCGCGGGGCTGCGGTTGTGGGCACGGGGCGGCTCCTGCGGCTGTGAAAAACAGAACCGAGAAATGCTATAAAAATTAACTTTTAGGGGGGTTTTACAGCCTTTCTGGCAAAGGGGACCGTTCTACTGCCGGTCTATTCTGCCGCTCTCTTAGGTTTGGGATTTTTGTTGTCTTACTTTGAGGGTTAGCGTTAATTGTGTCGAAATTCCTAAATTCCCCATTGGTTTCCAGTTTAAAAGAGGACGAACATTTAAACATTTATACACCTGTTCCTTCTCGCAGAACAAATGATCCAGCTTCAGGCTTTGCTGAATGAAAGCCTCGTCAGAACAAAGCACGTGGAGAACGCAGCCGCGATCGGCATCAACGAAAGGGAAATCCGCGCTTCCACCCCTGGCTTCTACGTAAGAGATGGGAGCCGCGGGGTGACGGCGGCGGGAGGAGCGCTGGGAGCGCGGAGCTCAAAGCGGCGGTGCGGCGGGGAGCTGCGCCGTGCTTGGCGAGCACGAGTGTGTCTGAGCATCTTCTGGCACCCAGATGTGCTTTCCTAATCTCTAAGACCGCTAACAAACGGTTTTTACAAGGGGACGTACAGTTCCCATTGGGATGCTCAGAAGAATGTGTTCAGAAGACTTGCTGATATAACCCTAGGGGTTGAGATAACGTAGTTTTAGGTAAACTATCAAAGAAAGCGGGTGAGTAAACCGTGAGTAAAGAGCAGTTCATCATTGTGAAGACATATTTTCAGTCCGTAACACTGTGCTGTTATGCACACAGGTGCCACCAGAGAACGCCATAAACCTCATCTATGCCTTCTACAAGAACTTGCTGCAAGTTAGAAAGGAAGGACTCTACTTCAAGCAGAAGCACTATAAGTGTGTTAGAGCAGATGAGCATTCCATCTATCTTAAAAATGTATGTTGACAGCTGTGGCAGTCCTGAGAAGTTTGGAAGCCTCCTACTTCCTTCTTTTACTGTCTGGTTGCATTAGGATGAATGCTTTCATGCGTTTCTTTCCTTCTTTCTCTTGGTATCACTTTCCCAGCAGGTTGGGGAAACTTATTCACATTGCTGTGCAATAATACATTAAAGGTGCTTACAGCAGAGCAGGGCTGGTCTCTTCTCACCGGTGACAGGTGAGACAGGACAAGGGGAAATGGCCTTAAGTTGCACCAGGGTAAGTTTAGGCTGGATATCAGGAAACACTTCTTTACAGAAGGGTTGTTAAGCACTGCAATGGGCTGCCCAGGGAGGTGGTTGAGTCACCACCCCTGGATGTGTTTAAAATCCATTTGGATGTGGTGCTCAGGGACATGATTTAGCAGAGGGCTGTTAGAGTTAGAGTAGGATGGTTGGGTTGTGGTTGGACTCGATGATCTTTAAGGTCTTTTCCAACCTGAGCGATTCTATGATTCTATGATTTCATTGGAAGCAACAATGGGCAATACAATATGGGACCTGAGTGACTTTAATAAGCAGCAGTCTTCAAAACATGCACAGCTATTGTTCTGACTGCATCCTTTCTTAGGATTTCAGAGTATTTGTTTTTTTTTCCCCTCAAGTATACTGGCAAAGGGAATGTCTGTGTGTAGCCTAAATTGAAAGGCAGTATGTATGTGTATGCATCTAACTTCGTCCCACTTGTATTATCTAGGCAGATGGAGGCCTCATAGTGGTGAAGACAAAAGCTTTCATTCTGATTGCTACATACAGAGTGGGCATGTATCCCAGTGTTTGTGTGGAAGCTGTGGAGAAACTCGGTAAGACAAACACATGTACTTGTGTGCTTGCACATCAGTGGTTCATTGACTGGCTCTGCTCTTGCAAACAACTTCAAAAATTTATCTGATGTACTATCAAATCCTGAAAATCTTGGCAGCTTGAATACAGCCATGTGTTACTGCCTTCCAGACATCCCACCATGATTGAAAGCTTCCATGGGTATGAACAGGTTGCAGAACTCTTGCATTGGCCTTTGTGGCACAAGTTTTTTGTTGTTACCCTTAAACACAATGGAACCCAACAGTTACATTTCCTTGACCTCATGCAACTAATGCTGAGCTGTGTCTTAACGCACATCCTATGAGCATCATCTTCCATGCTCTGATTCACATTCCACTTCTTCAGAGACCCATGAGCTTCCCCAAGAGCTTCAGACTTTCCTTCTATGCCTATATGAATCTGATGACATCATTAAGCTGCTTCCTCTCATGTTTTGTTTCACAGTTACAAAGCACCTCTTCTCTAACAAAAGTGCCCCTTTCCTTTCCTCTTCTGCCAAAGTTCCCTTTGTGGGACTCCTCAGTTCTCTCTCAGGTTTGGTGTTTCAAAGACTTAGGGTTAAAATCTCACACTTTGTTCCCCATTTGAGAATAAGGCAAAATGTAGCCCTCTGCAGACAAGGTGTCCTCATCTCAGATGTAGTTTTCTCCGTGTGTGGAGGTGCTGGCAAGGATTATGCCAGGGAGATAAATAACAGATACACATCCTATTGCTGTAGTGTGTGGCTGACTATCATTTTATCACATCATCCAGATGGACTGAATGCCAAAGAGCAGATCCCAGAGTAGCCCTGATTTTCACCATGGAAACAGAGATATTTCTATACCTATGAGTATGCTCATTTCATTGCATAGGAATGAAATTCCAAATCTATTGTGCTCAGCATTGTTCCTTCTCTAGGTGCCTACATGTAAGTGGAATTAATCTGTGTTTTGGGGCATAAGCTGTTTAGTGTGAAATGAGCTGTAAGACTGACAGTAATAAATTCTTCATCAAACTTTCATTACATGTTTCCAGAGCCAGATTTCCTGCAGTTTTGACAATGTGAGTTTATTCTTTCCCTTCAGGATGATTTCTTTGTGAAAACAAAGTGGCATTAGTTTTACTTGCATCTTATTTTTGCAAATGATTTAGGTATAAAGTGATCAGTTTATTCTGTAGAACAGATAATACCACATGAATATAAGCATTAGGATTTGTGCTGTGCAATTAGGAATACTGCTGTCTGTTCTTGCAATTAAAGCCCGAGGTGGACTTGAGCTTGAAAAAAGCATCTCGATTACAGCAGTTCTGTGTGTGATTTTCATTATTGTTGATTTTTTAAAAAAATTATTTCCCTGTGTTTTTATAGCAGATTACTTAAGAGAGAAGGGTAGCTGAATCAGCAGAAAATTCGAACTCCATCAAGTTCAGAAGGACTGTTCACCAGCAAAACAAGTACAGAAGTCTGACATATTATCCAATTCCAGCAAGTACCTGCTATTTTACTGCATTCCAGTGCAGAGTGAAGGCTCTTTCCTTCTGTTTTTCTCTCAAGAACTCCTGATGGTTCACAGCTCCCAAGAGGACTGCCCTCTGCGTGTATCATCCAAGTTTCTGAACAGAATTTAGAGTGATGCCCACGGGATTTGGTTTAAGATGCTTTCCTTAGTCTTTTGTATGTTGTCTTTTAGTTTGTTCTCAGATAAGAAGGTTATGAATTTTCCCGTGCAAAATAACTTAACTCATAGCATTTCTCTATGGCATCACAGACCTAGGAGGCTAAGGAAATTGCCGCATTAACAGATTTTCAGATTGCTCTGTACACCTTTGAATATTAAAAATAAAACACATCTTCACATGTCTGTCTGCACTGTCACTGACTGCTATGGAATATACTTCAATCTGCAGTGGATTGTGAAGTTCTGTGAAGACTTGGGAGGAGGGACAACGTTGCTACCAGGCTGTAGAATCGTTCAGGTGGAAACTGTAGAATTGTTCAGGTGGAAAGGACAACTAAGATCATCTAGTCCAACTGCAACCCATTCCACCATGTCCCTCAGTGCCACATCTCCACAGTTCCTGAACTGTGCAGAAGACCACTGAGGCTCTGGCTATATCACCAGGTGAAGAACAGGCTGAAGAAAACCAGGTCCTGTGATCCTCTCATCTGCAGAAGCAAATAAGCTATAGCTCTTGAAGTCATGTGAAAATAAACACATGTGGATAGTGATACGACAAGGGGGAATGGTTTTAAACTGAGACAGGGGAGGTTTAGGTTGGATATTAGGAGGAAGTTTTTCACTCAGAGGGTGGTGAGGCACTGGAACAGGTTGCCCAAGGAGGTTGTGGATGCCCCATCCCTGCAGGCATTCAAGGCCAGGCTGGATGTGGCTCTGGGCAGCCTGGTCTGCTGGTTGACAACCCTGCACGTAGCAGGGGGTTGAAACTAGATGAGCACTGTGGTCCTTTTTAACACAGGCCATTCTATGATTCTATGATTCAAACAAATTTTTTGCTATATTTGTTTCTAAATTTTTTTAGTTTCAAAGTGTCCAAGTCCCAAAATATTAAAATCAATATGAAAAGAAATGCACAGAAGAACCCCACACACAGACAGACATGAAAAATGATACCGTATCTAAATACTCTGAAATGGCAGTTTTATTTCCTGACAACTCCCACGTAACAGGAGCTGGCAGGTGGGATGTGGATAAATGCATAACCTGAGGCACCTCCCACTGTGGGAAATGGCAAAGCTCAGCAAAGAGGTGAGATAAGGTGGCTGAACCAGCAGGTAGAAATGCAGTGGGCGGATGGACATGAGCTCTGAGTGCTGCAGTCTCACAGGAACCAGAGACAGATCTAAATAGCATTAAGGGCTGTCACAACTCATGCACCCTTAACACAGTGTGAGTAAATCCAGCCTGTGCTATTCAGAGTTCAGAAATCCAAAGAGCATTTAAATGCTTCGCTCAGGAAGCTCTGAACGCACACAACCAACCAATCAATGAAGAGCAGCAGCAGGGTAAAGGCACCAAACCAAACCTCCCTGCACGGTGGGGGCGTGCGTGAAATCTCTACATCGATGTCAAAGGGAAAAGCAGATTTCTGCCTCGATCCATGGAACAAAGCATATCTATGGGAAGAAATAACAGTGAGATGTGCTAATATTTCTGACTCAGTTCAGGTCTTTCCCTCCGAGTAAAACACGACCTCTTCTGATTGCACCCCTTGTCTTGCTGGGGAACAGCTGACTGCAAAGGCAGAGCCTGGGAGGAGGGAACCAGACCTGACTGCTCCCAGTGACAGTTCCCATTGCGCAACTTCTCTTCCTTGAAGGAAAAGGTGGCTCACAAGAAACGGCCAGGAACCACGCACCCTTAAACTGCTGCTTCAGGCCTCCGCTGGCAGATCTGATCGTTTGAAGGTGTTGCACTTGGAAACTTGGCTCTCCACTTGTAAACATTTGAAAGCAAGGTATTCATATCTTTGCTACACTTTTTAAAATCTATATCTATGCATATTTTGGTGGACCTGCTTCCAGCAACAGAGCGTTCATAAAAATGGGTTTGGTGGACTGTCAGAAGAGGGATGGAAGCTTCTTTATCATCTGATTTTTAATTGTTTGTAGTGGAACAGGGTAAGAGGGGAGAAACACGTGTATAGGGTGCTATCCAGAGGGCTTCCCATTACATTTCTGTGCTGACAAATGAATGTTGACAGACTGGATTGACTGGTTTAGCTGGAAGTAAAAAAACCAAAAAACCAGCCAGTCTCAGAACACGATGCCTTAAAGTTACATTTTATGCCAATAATTGGTAGCAGTTTTCAACTCACCATAAAGCAGCCACAGAGCACCACCCTGTGGGGAATTACATCCCTGGGCTTTAAGGTGTTTATCGTTCCACATTTCCAGCCTTACAACAAATGTTTAAGTATGCACTTCAGGGGTTTTGTGCAGATAATGTAAAGCAATTGACTTTGCAGAGGGCATGCAGCTCTATCATGCAGCTCTGCTTACGTGAAGAGGGTCAACCTTGCACACACGCTTGTGCAGCAGATCTGTACTGCATTTATATGCTGCAAAGTACAGGAAATAACAGAGATTTTCCCATTCTTTTCTCTTCTGCTTCCATCCAGTACCCAGAAGGATGATTACTCCAGTTTGATATTCTAGGTGAAAACAGGCTTAACATCTCAGCCCATCTCAACAACTGCTAGTGGCAAAACCAGAAGCTGTGAAGAGTTACCTGAAAGGTTCTGCAATAGTGAGACCCTTTATAGGAGTGAGTCCAGCACACAGCAGACAGGAATCACCTGCTAAGGGAGGCAAGGAACATAAGCAGGAGGTTTTCAAAGCATCTCTTACCCTTCAGTCATGCTAACTCACCGTTTCTCAAGCAGCTCTTTCGCCTTCAAACTGCTTCACAGTCTGCGTTGTCCATCTGCACTTCAGCCCATGTCTCTGCCTTCCAGAGGTACAGGAGTTTAGCTGTACTGATTGCAGAGGTGTTCCACCTACACAGTATGCCTGCATTCATGCTGACCTTGACATGATTGTTTTCTAGGGAAGATGCTGGCAGCCCACTTTGATTGCCCAGGAGGACCAGAAAATCTCTATGTGAAAGAAGTGGCGAAACCACACCCAGGAGAAGGAGAAGTTCTTGTGAAGGTCTCTGCCAGTGCTCTGAACAGGGCTGATTTACTCCAGGTATGTGTATGTTAAGTGGGTTTATGCACCTGAAAACACCAACTTTTCAAGTCCCCATTTGAAGTCTTGACAAATCAGAAGAGTTAAAAGAGATTGGCCTTGGTGAGCATGTGGCTGGGAGTCTTCCAAGGAAATGCTCATAGGGCTGAAAGAAGAGGTGTTGATTGAGTAGGTGAATGCTTTTATTTTGATCTCTGCAATGCATGGAGACATGGAAAGGCAGCTGCCTTTCAAGAAAAGATGTAAAAGAGCTCCAGTCTTTCTGGATGCTTAGACCATTTCCTAATTTGAGCAGAAAACCATGATCAGGAACTGAAAGTCATTCCCAGTATGGATTGGTGTGGATGTAGGGAACTTGCAGCAAATCATACTTGCACTGTTTTAAGAATCAAATATACTTACTAAGGAAAAGGGAGTGTTGCCAAAGGATGGAAGGCCCTTAAATTACTGAAACATTTGCACAGTCCAAAATCAGGATAAAATAAAAAGACAGGAGGTATACAAATAAAATACCACAGGTTGTTACACTCACTGATGTATGGTTTTTCATTCCCTATCCTCTCTTTTGTTTTGTTTTAGAGGAGAGGGAAGTACCCTCCCCCCAAAGGAGCAAGTGATATTTTAGGCTTAGAAGCAGCTGGGAGTGTGGCTGGGCTTGGACCTGGCTGCACCGGGCGATGGAAGATTGGTGATGCAGTGATGGCTCTGCTCTCTGGAGGCGGCCAGGCTGAATATGTTACAGTACCTGAAGGTCACCTGATGCCAGTTCCCAAAGATATTACATTTATTCAGGCTGCAGCCATTCCTGAGGCTTGGTTAACAGCTTTTCAGCTGCTGCATTTTGTAGGTGAGAGGTGTACTTGCGAATCTATCCTGTCAAAACAGTTCACCTTCATTTCTGCTGTTAAGTCCTCTAATTGTTGCCTCCATGCCTCCATCTGAATGCTGTCTACCTTCAAAATATTTTCTCTGTCACACCATTCACATTTTACCTATCTGGTTCAGAATGAGGTATGAATTCACATTCTGAAATCCTGACCACATCTGCCCAGACACAACATACTCTGCTGACTTCAGGAGAACCAATCCTTAATGCTACCCAAGGCTTGAGGAATTTCTCCACTGCTGAGTGCCCAATTTCTCAACATTAACATTCAGTGAGTGTGTTTTCTGTTGGCAGCAGTTTACTGGAGTCAGTAAAATGGAGTCCTGTTAGTACACCAGGAGTTGTGTTCATTCTGGATTTGCTGCTTTAATAAAGGACATGAAGTTGCAAATAGGACTCAGTGAATAAGGATATCTCTTTAAGATTTCACTACTTTTATCTATTCAGTTTTTGCCACTTTGATCATGTTCTACTTCCCAGATAATGCCCACAGGGTAATCGTTTCCTTTACATCCTCCTTCAGGTAAAATACAGAAAGGGGAAACAGTGTTGATCCATGCTGGAGCTAGCGGGGTTGGTATGGCAGCCATTCAGCTGGTCAGACTGGCAAATGCTATTCCCATCGTGACAGCAGGAACTCAGGAGAAACTCAAAGCAACAACAAATGCTGGAGCAGCTGCAGGGTTCAACTACAAGAATGAAGATTTTAGCGAAAAGGTCTTGGCCTTCACCCAAGGTAAGAACCTGAGTGAAAGACACAGTTAAGAAAGAGTGTATTTTCTAAAGCATATGCACATACACTCAATTTCAACTGGGAGTTTCCATCATCTTTTCAAAAAGAAGCATGCAAATCTTCTATGCTCCCTTTGGTGCTAAAGAGGTTGGGATTCCAGTGGTATCAAATCTGCTTTACTACTCGTGAGTTACTACAGGTAATGTAACATCCTGTTCAGGTCAAGAATGTATCTTTCCTTAGTTTAAGGCTCTGTTTTGCACATGGGCTCCCTTTGGCTTTATGTTCATCTGCAGTGTAAAAATGGTGCCAATATTATTGTTGCACCCATAACTAAGCATAGGAGCAAATCCTTGCACTTGTTTTGTGTCTGAATAGGCAAATAGGCACAAAACTTTGTTCTCTTACAGTTAGGAAAAATGAGGGTTTTTAAAAGCATTTGAGACACTTTCTGACAGACTATGCATGTGTGTATCTGTAATGATTTGGTTTTGTGCCTCATGCTAGGATTCTTTGCAAATCATTGTGCCAGTTCCTCATTTCCCAGGATTTAAGTAAGACCTGCAAGAATAATTCTGTACCTAAAGAGAATAATGTTTTACTTTTGCTTGCCTGAGATTATCCTATAATACAGCTCAATGGTATTGCTGTTTCTTTTTTTCTTTTTGTTTCTACTTGAGGTTCTGGAGTAGATATTATTTTAGATTGTGTTGGTGGCTCTTATTGGGAGAAGAATCTCAGCTGCTTGAGAACTGATGGCCGGTGGATTATTTATGGACTACTGAGTGGAGGTGAAGTTCATGGAGATTTGCTTGCAAGACTGCTCTCCAAAAGAGGGAGCATCCATACAAGTCTATTAAGATCACGAGACAAGGAGGCAAGTAATGACTATCAATGCTGTATATAGTTTAATCTTAAAATATGTGACAATTTTGAGAGTTTTCTCTTGATATCAGCTCTAAAGCTGAAAAAAAGAGTACCATATTGAACTGTTATTACATAATTTAGAAAACATTGCAAAATTACGAAGTGCATCCTTCCAGAAAACAGTACAACAGAGGAATGCATTGGGAATACTAGGGACTTTTTAACATGCTTAATGATACCATAATTTAAAGATTTGTTCTAAGAAATAAAACTCGAGTGATCAGATGACTTGATCAAGTCTGGGAGAGAGAGAGAAGAACCTCCATCAGGTCATCTGCAGCCACACTCCTCAAAGCAGAGACCAAGTTAATTTCAAGTCCAGAAATTACCAAAAGAAAATCATTTTATGTGGAAAATTCAGTTATGACTATAAAAGGCACTTTAGGATAGATGTTGTCCATGAGTCAACCTGAGAAATGTCTGAGAATTGTATACATTTTGTATGCTGTCTTCAGAGACTGTTCAGTGAATGTGAATGACTAGAAAATGATCTGAAAAATGCTTTATTTTTCTGCAGTATAAGGAGCAGCTGGTGAAAGCCTTCATAGAAAATGTGCTGCCCTATTTCTCTGAAGGAGCCTCTCCACATCTCCAGCCGCTTGTCGACAGCGTTTACCCTCTGCACGGGATTGTGGAGGCACACAGGAAAATGGAAGAAAGCAAGAACATTGGCAAAATTGTCATTGAAATGCCACTGAAATCACCCTAAAGAAGGGCCCTCTGCTGTAGTTGCTCTATGGGTAGGAGCACTACAGATGCCTTAAAAGCTGAGATTCTGTGATTTCTGCTACCAAATTGGAAATGATTTATTGTGAAAGATGTCAAAAAACGAGGGCCAAAGCAAAGTCTTACAGGATATGTGAATAAAAAAAGCAATTCACACTGCAGATACAGCATATGACATCTTTATACAGGAAAACAACAGCGGGACAAGGGGAAATGGTTTTAAACTGAAGGACGGAAGATTTAGGTTGGATGTCAGGGGAAGTTCTTTCCAGAGAGAGTGGTGAGGTGCTGGAACAGCTGCCCAGAGAGGCTGTGGATGCCCCATCCATCCCTGGAGGTGTTCAAGGCCAGGCCGGATGGGGCCCTGGACAGCCTGGTCTGGTATTAAATGTGGAGGTTGGTGGCCTTGCGTGTGGCAGGGCAGTTGGAGATTCATGTTTGAGGTCCTTCCCTTCCAACCCGGGCCATTCTGTGATTCTGTGAAAACCACCACACATCTATCTCCAGTCTCAGTTTGGGGCTCGCGTCTGTTTTCCCACACCTTTCCAAGCCGCACAATTCCTACAACTCATCAGGCGCCAGCCTAGCCCCGCCTGAACAAAATGGCAGCCAGCACCGCTTTCCTCAGCCCATGAGAGGCGGGAATGGGGGCAGGACGGTGGGCGGGGCTAGAGACACACAATCACGCGGGGTAGCGCGGCAGCACTTCCGGTGAGCGCGCGCGGTGCAACCTGGGATAACATCCGGGTCTTCCGCTAAGGAGAACGGCGGCGTCGGAGGGCCGCTGTTGGAGGATCGCTGCCTGCTGCCGTTTCTCTCCCAGGCCCGAGGCCCCCCCGTTGTCCCGGCACCATGGCGATGCAAGCGGCCAAGCGAGCCAACGTGAGTGCTCTTACCGGGTTCTAGCTTTGGTAAAACCACGTAAAGTCTATAGCTGATGGGCAGCAGGCCTGAGATGTAGTAGGTAGGCTGTAGCATTTAAGGTTTGAAGTGGGTTCTGTGTGTAGCACGACGTTGTTTCTCCTTCAGATTCGGCTGCCACCGGAGGTCAATCGGATCCTATACATCAGGAACTTGCCTTATAAAATCACCGCAGAGGAGATGTATGATATTTTTGGGAAATACGGACCTATTCGGCAAATCAGGGTGTAAGTAATTTTAGTTTTCTTTGAGAAGTTAAGGACTTAACTTAAACCAAGGCTTTGGAATAGCTGTCATATGTCAGTATTCCTATTATAGTGGTAACAACTGGTTTTCATAGCTGAAAAAGCTGAGTGTGCGTTAGCAGCATCCCTGTGTGCTGAAGGGGCACGTGGTTGTGTTTCTCTCGTGTGTCAATTTGTTGGTAAGCAGAATGGTGCTGGTAGGTATGTTGGAATAGCTTAAGCCTGGTCTGAATGTAGGTAAGTGGGGAAAAAAAAGGACTTAAACCTTAAATGAACTAACCTTTTATTTTAAGTAAAGGTAAAAATATGAAAAGCAAGGTTTGAAGGCAACCACTTCTGCTTAGTGAGGATTAGATAAAGAACTAATGAAGAAACAGGTATGGCACCACTGATGATGGAGCTGTCTACCATAAATACTGCACCCCTTGCTGTGCAGCTCAGCTCTGAGCCATGTGGAGATCTGACTGAATTTTGTTCCAAATATGCTGAGGCTGTACCTCTCTGTGGCAAATCTGAGGCTCCTCTCTTTAGTTTCTTCAAATATTGATGACCTGAGCTCTGATGTTCCTTGCTATCCTGAGCGCTGTGCTATGGATCTAACTGTAATTTCATCTGGTTAATGCTGTGTTCTAAGTTTTAGGCAGAAAGAGTTGGCTGAGGATTTAGGATTAGCTGTTGAGAGCTGCAGTAAGGCTGGTTGGAGTACTGGCATTCATACAAGATGATCTTTTTTTTTTTTCTTCCAAGCTCGGAGAAATATTTTGGAAGGGAGGAGCAATAATATTTGGTGCTCATCTTTTAATATTTGAAAAGAAATTAAATGTAGGGTAGATATGATATGATTTTCTTCATACTGCCTTTATCCTGATGTTGGCAAAATAACTTGTGGCATCTCTGAGCTCACAGGTTGTTGACTGGCTTACAGCTGAATGTGTCCTTGTTGTTTATGTTGCTCTGTTTCCCTGTGCTCTTAGACTGAGTTGGGTAATGAATCCATAACGTTCATCACTTCAATTTTGTGGGGTATAGATATGATAATAGCTAAAAAGATCAAACTCTACCCCAAATCAAAGTGCTCGTTTTGGCCAGTGCTGTAGTGATAAAAAGTGATGGCTCAGTGCAAAGAACAACGTGAGTTTTCTGTGTAGAGTTACTCTCAGTAAACATGAACAGAAGGGGAGTACTGGGGTGTGCTCCTGCATGCTGTGTTGGAAAGTGCAGCTGGTGGGGTCTTATTAATACAGAGAAGAACAACAAAAGGGACTGGGCAAGGGTTAAAAGAATGAGAGAGAACGTACTTCTTTTGCTTGGCTAAATAGGTGGGATTTTCACTAATTGACATACGCTGACAGAAGAGAATTAATATGAAAAAGAGTAGGTTGGACACGCCACATCTGGACGCAGTGCTCCAGGTGAGGCCTCACAGCACAGAGCAGAGGGGCAGGATCACCTTCCACGCCATGCTGGCCACGCTGTTTTTGGTGCAGCCCAGGGTACAGTTGGCTTTTTGGGTTTTGAAGGCACAGTGCTGGCTCATGGCCAGCTGCCATCCACCAGTACCCCCAGGTCTTTTTCAGCAGGGCTGCACTCAATCCTTTCTTCCCCTTGTATTGGTTGTGAGCTCCCTTTGTGGAACTCCCTTTGTAATTCTTCTCCTCCTTTGTGCAGTTTTATCCTTTCAGTTTGCATTCACACTGTGATGTGGAAGTGTGTGATGTTGTTTATTGGAATTCATTTATAAGTCAGCTCCGAAGAAAGGGTTCTTGTGATTCCTAAGTTGGCTGTAACTGTCTTTTAGCTGAGATCTTGTGGCTGTGTAAACCCTGTAATAAGCTCTGTGTAAGCTCAGAGCTGGTTAGAGTGATGTGCCCAGACGTGTCTCCTGCTCCTCAGGCAGAGGAAATTGAATTGATGGTCTGATAAGTGATGGTCATGCAGCTGAACCAGCTTGCATCAATATAGCTTTGTTGTGCGAAGAACAGTATTCTGTCTCAGTCAGTGCTGAATAGTAAGAGTCCTGTTCATAGAACTTGGTATTAATGTTTGTTAACATTTGCTCTGCAGTGGAAACACTCCAGAAACGAGAGGAACAGCCTATGTAGTCTATGAAGACATCTTTGATGCCAAAAATGCTTGTGATCATCTGTCAGGATTCAATGTGTGCAACAGATACCTTGTCGTTTTGTACTATAATGCAAACAGGGTAAGTGCTCTTGGTTTTCTTATTGTTACCTTTGAAGATGTTCAGCATAAAAAAAAAATCAGTTTGAGAAAATGGTTGGATGCTTTTAAGAAATAATTCCAGACTGGTAGAGGGAATGGGTGGATAAATGGCAAGGATTTCATCTTCAGTGTGATTCATGTGCATAAATCACCACAACCTTTGGACTAGGAATGTGGAAATCATGCTTCTGGTGAGAAGAGGTAGAAGGGGCCAAACAGTTACAGAGGGCTTTGAGATTTGTTTAACAGGAAGAAGTCTGTAAATCCTTGATGTTCTGCCTGATGAGGCCCAGAGTCTGGTGGAGTTCTCTGAGGTCAAGAACTAAGCAGTGCTGTTTGTATGTGATGTTGATGTCATTCACAGTGAGAAGTTAGTTGCAGTTTATAGGAAATAACATACCTTAAGATGCAGTTTTTCTTCTCATGCATTTTATTATTTCCCTTAATTACAGGCATTCCAAAAGATGGACACAAAGAAGAAAGAGGAACAGCTTAAACTGCTCAAAGAAAAATATGGAATAAATACAGACCCACCAAAATAAACTGATGTTTTTTAAAAACTGTTCTCCAGATCTACCGCTGTGTTTTGAAACTAAGGATTCCCACTGAAGTATAACTTACCATTTTTAGTAGGCTAATTTGAATCTTTAGATCAATTGAATAGATGTGAAACATCAGAATATCTGCTTTAAAGTTAAATCTCCTGAAGGGACACGACTTCCCTGTGTTGTAAGGGCTTGGATGGGTAAGTGCTGTGTAACCACAGCCCTGTTTGGAGCAGGCCTTTGGAAGATGGGACCACATATGTTGAGCATTTCTGGCCTGCTGTTCCTCAGCCTCCAGAGCTGACTTTAAACATGGTAGCCAGCTGATGCAGAAGAGTTTCAAGGGCTCGATATGAAGTATCTCTGAATTTCACCTGCTGCTTCTAAAAATTGATTAAATGCAAGTAAACAGGACCCTTTCTGCTTTTTTTGCTTGTGGTTTGTGAATGGTTTGATTCTTCTTCATGCTTACATATTGTATCCAACTCATTGTTTCTTTTTCCTCCTGGAAATATTTGATGGAGCGTTGTGGTTTAACCCAGCAGGTGGCTGAGCACCACAGTTGTCTCCTCACCCCCTGCTTCCCAGTGAGATGACAGGGAGAATCAAAAGGAAAAAACGAAACTAGAACTCATGGATTGAGATAAAACTATATGCTAAACTGCAGAAAAGGGTGATAGTTATGACAAATATATGCATATGCATGTATATAACAAGTGATGCACAAGCAATTGTCCACCACCTGCCAACCAAGACCCAGCTAGCCTTCTGAACAGCAGCAGAGAGCAAGGTAAACTCCCAACCCCTTCAGAACTCCATCTGCATGATGTTCCAGGCTATGGAATATCCCTTTGGCTGGTTTCACTCAGCTGTTCTTGCTCTGTTCCTTCCCAGCTCCTCAGGCCCTTCACTGAGAAAGGCTTTGGCTCTGTACAACGCTGCTTAGCAGTGACTATAAACATCAGGTTGTTATCAGTGTTGTTTTTCTCCTAGAACAAAAACATAGCATCATACCAGACGCTGTGGAGAGATCAATTTGGTTCCAGCTGAAACCAAAACAAGGAGGCTTAGCCTGTTAGGCTGCTGTTTGCTAGAAACAAAGCTATATTTATAACGGAGATTCCTCTACAAATAGAAAATGAGTGGCCAGGTGAAGTAATCCAACTGTTTAGGTGACTTCTGTCAAGATACCTCATGCCCAGTGATAAGAGCTACTCCTAACAGCTCTCATTGCTGTATGGCTGAGGATGCTGGAAGAGATTTGGAAGTGTACCAGATTTGCACTGAAGAGAAGCAACAGGAATGAAGCTGATGTCTTTAATATTAAGTAGAGAACACAGGACCAAAGTGAGGCTATAGATACTGGTGGTAATTTTAGATGTGACTGTAATGAAGTTCATGCTAAGTAGAAAACTTATTGTAGTAGAGGAAAAAAAAAAAATCTGATTTTTAATTATTTCTCAAAGTATCAGGATTCAGTGAATGGGGTCCTGGGACTGGATGGGCTTTCAGGTCCATGCCAACCCAAACCATCCTTCATTCTAAATCCCTGCTGCCATTGTGGCTGCTTTCTGGCTTGCTCAGCCCTCTCCTGCTTCCCCCCCTCCGATGCATCTGTGATGTGCATATGTTTAAATGGGAGCAGTGATCTGTTTCACCTGCTTCATACTTACACAGTTGGTTACTTCTCCTGTGTCAGCTTGGTTAAGAGGTCCAACCCACGAGGTTAACACAAGTCTTAAGTTGTTCAGGCAAAACCAGCTTGCCTTAAATTGTTTAAATGAATGAAATGTTATGGGAGACTTCTGTGTGACCTGCCACAGCTTTGTAAAGGTTGGAGGGAGGCACATGAACATGCACTTTACACAAGCTGTTGGGCATTTAGATGGCTCTTGGCTGTAACAAGAACTGGATTGATGCTTTAATAAATAATGATAAATGCTGGTAATAGCCCACTGAAGTGCTAATAATGGAGCAGTGTTCTGTCCTCCTTGTTTAAAATCATGTGCAAATACTGCATTCCATCTGTCAATAGCAGACAGCATGTTGCCTGCTCTGTAGTGTCTGTTTTGATGAGGATTTGGTGCTGTTTGAAAAATACATATAAAAAGCAATCCTATAGGGTAATAAGATTAATAAAAATTCCTTCAATGAATCCTCAACATCAGCAGCTTTTGATATCTCCAAGAGCTCAGCTGCTGCCTTTCATTAAATATTCCATTTCATACTTTTCCTTCTAGTGTCTGTTTGGGGCTTTCAATGTCCCTACGCATGGAAAATGAAATAATAATTTGTACCTGTAAGACAGAGAGAATGGAAATCGAATGCCCAGAGGATTGTTTTGATGAGGTCTGCTCAAGATTTTGTTTGAAATGTAATATCAAAGGACGAGGAAATGAGTTCAGTTATATGAATGGCAGAAGGGGCAGCAAATAAGGCAGATGTTACCAGCCTTGCAGTCTGCATCTGTGCTGGTTTTTGTGTGTGCTCACTTTCCATTTAATTTTTCAGGAAGTAGGGCATGAAATTAAGCCTGGAAGGTCATTTTTTTCCATCTATACTGTTTAGAAATCAGTAACAAGAGCAGATCTGATTACACAGGCGGCAACAGTAAATTTTTTTCTAATCCATTATATAGTGGCAATAATTATATGTACTGTGTTGATCGATGATACAATTAAATAAATTAACACATTTGCAGTCAAATGAAGAGCTGGAGATTACATTTCCTTGAAGACTTAATTTCCCTAAGTATCACAAAGCACAATTAGTTTTCCTTTCACATTTTTTTTAATGAATTTGGCATGAAAGATGTAATAATCTCTGCTTCCAACAAAGGTCTCTGAAGGGAGAGAGTGATGAGGGAGAGAGCTTCATCAAGCAGCTGTAATAAGGGTTTTACAGACTCCTAATGGCAGGCTTGCACAGCTGAGGGCAATGGGAAAGGTAAGTGCATAGCAGCTCTTTGGATGGAGATGACAGGGCTGTGATCAGCTCTTACAGCCCAGCAGGAATGCGCTGCTCTCTGGTCAGAAACCCAGCAGAAGTGGAGAGTGATGCCTCAGCTCTTGTGCAAACAGCAGTATTGGTTGGACCAATTAGTTCTTCGTGTCACTGCATGCTTTTGAGGCATTTGAAAAAGGCCTATATCCTAATTGAGACCTCTCAGTGAAACATGGATCTGTAACAGCTGCTGCAGAGACCCTGAATTTCCATTGAAAAAGGGCTTTCTCCTTTGTCTGCTTGAGGGAGAGAGGAGCAAGAAAAAAGTTTACCAATTTTCAGTGAATAATAACCTGCAAGGGGGGGAGAGGGAAGGTTATCTGCTTTTGAATTAACAAACTAAAATGCAGCTTTGTGGTTCAGATGACTGCCTAGAGAAAGAAAAGAGATCTGTGGTCCCTGCTGGTCAGACAGGCAGTGCTGCTTTTATGCTCTCCAGGAGGAATGCCCTCACTATGTGGCTCTGCAGTCCATCTTCCCACGAGAGCTGTGTTTTCCTTACAGAAACTCGCACAAGAAAATAGAGCACCAACTGTTTCAGGTGCTCACCTCAAAAAATCCTAAAAAATCCTGTAGTTGAAAATGATGCAAGTAGCTTACAAGCTTCCTTCAAGTACTGGAAGGCTGCAGTGAGGTTTCCCCAGAGCCCTCTCTTCTCCAAGCTAAACAAGCCCAGTTCCTTCAGCCCTTCTTCACAGGAGAGGTGCTTCAGCCCTCTCATCAGCTTAGTGGCCCTCCTCTGGATGTGTCCCAACAGCTTCAGATCTCTCCTGTACTGGGGGCCCCAGGTTCAGATTGGCTTTGTGAGCTGGATGCACACAATTCTGCTCTTCTATAGCCTGCCTGAGCTCCAGCAGAAATTTGTATGCTAGTTTTACTGTTGTAAAGGCATAGCATGGGACCGGCATTGTGACTCTAAGAAATATCAATTTCCTTCTCTTCAACAGCCAAATTTTGCCTGGAACTGAGGGGCCACCAGCAGTGCAGGGCAGATGGGGAGTCAGGAAACCTCTGTCCCAGCAGCACCTACATGCGTGCTCCTGGACATCTTTCCCTGTGCAAACTACAACAGAAGCAATACATGGAACTATGCATATTTTGTGTAGGAAGATAAATAATTATCAAGAAAATGGGTGAACGTTTCATAGAATCACAGGATGGGCTGGGTTGAAAAGGACCACAATGCTCATCTGGTTCCAACCCCCTGCTATGTGCAGGGTCTCCAACCAGCAGACCAGGCTGCCCAGAGCCACATCCAGCCTGGCCTTGAAGGCCTCCAGGGATGGGGCATCCACAGCCTCCTTGGGCAACCTGTTCCAGTGCCTCACCACCCTCTGGGGGAAAAACTTCCTCCTAAGATCCAACCTAAACCTCCCCTGTCTCAGTTTAAGACCATTCCCCCTTGTCCTATCACTATCCACCCTTGTAAATATCTGTTCCCCCTCCTGTTTTACGCTCCCTTCAAGTACTGGAAGGCCACAATGAGGTCTCCCTGGATCCTTCTCTTCTCCAAGCTAAACAAACCCAGTTCCCTCAACCTTCATGTCTGTCTGAAGAACTTCTCATTCACTATAAAGAACTTTGATGGCCGATGGAAAGCAGGAAAAAAGAAAACAGAAATTGTAAAGTATCAAGGTTTTATTGTTTACATATATACTTAATTCTTAAATGAGACAGTATTCTTTAAAACAGCAGCAAGCAGAACGTACAAGTTGAGAAAAGTGGCAGCGCAGGTAACTCTGTTTGGCTAATGCCCGTTCATGTACAAGGCGTACACTGGAGTTTTTGAGCACCTTTTGTGTTTTGTTTTTTTAAATTTTCTTGGTTTAAGTGTACAGTAAGGCAGTGGTTTTTTCAATAAGGAATATATATATATATTTATATTTATATATATTTTCAATCATCACTGTGAATTCTCATCACATGCAGATTAAATAAAATGTACAACTTGAGAATGTTACAACAGTAGACATTTTTCCCAAAGCAAAGCTTCCAATGAAAGGCAAATATGGACACCACAAAGTCTAAGAAGAAAGGAGAAAGAAAGGCTTAAGAAACCTAATGGCAAATGCTACTGATATGACAGCTTGAGCAGGAAGATTAGGATTCCAGTGAAGATTTCCCCCGCTGCTGGGAGGGTGAGAAAGAAGGGATGGTTATGGAGAGGTGCCTCCAGCCAGCTCCCCCAAGACGACTCACTCCAACCTGAGAAGCTCCACATCAAAGAGGAGCGTGGCATTGGGAGGGATGACCCCAGGGTGGCCCGTGGCTCCGTAGGCCATCTCAGGTGTGCAGGTCAGCTTTGCTCTTTGCCCTAAGCTCATCTGGTTTTTGGATGGTGGAGAAAGAAGAAGATAAAACACAGTATTAGCAGGAAGACAGAGCAGAGCACTACATGGCAGATTTACAGAACCGAGGATATTCAGGATGGTCAAATTCATCTTTTTGCTCTTCAAGAAAGCTGAAGCTGCTACAAACAGCTCTCATTCATTGCCTAGCTCATCCGGCTTCTCTTTAAATTGCTAGAGCCAGCTTGGGAGCAACAAAAGTCTTTCCAAGGCACACTGTGATCTACACTGCTTATCCTGGAGTCAGCTGCATGAGGTGTGAGTTCTGTGGAGTGCAGGATACATACAACACCATCAGCAGGAGTTATGGAAAAGCCTTAGTAGCAGGCAGGAACAGAACTTCATGACAGATCAGCACAGAGACACCTTTTGGTTCAGATTCTCAAAAATGTCCAGCAGTGTTTTTTGCTTCTTCAGTCACCATCATCGATGACTTCAAAGCTACTGACCAAACACAAATGCTAGAGGCACCCAACTTTCTGCTGCTGGACTGATGCAGTCCTAATTAAGAAAGGTTTCCCTAGACTGAAGCTCAAGGACAGATGCTCATGCACAGCTTGTTCTGTCTCATCCCTGGGACAGACAGAAGTGCCAAGTTCTCTCACACCAGATTAGCTTTAGAGGTAAAAGGTCTCACTAAGATTTGCAGCATCAAGATTGAAAATTCTGTTCTGCTCTGGGGTAAAGCTGTGACTTATGTACACTGTACTGGTAACCAGATATTCACTGGCCAAGAAACAACTCCTGACTTTATGCAGTGAGGTTAATTCAGATGTCTTTCCCAGGATTGGACTGAACTACATATTTTACACAGTTTCTCCTGTTGAATTTCGTTTTCTGTTTCTATGAAATATGCTAAAGCTAGAGCTTCAGTCATTCTAGGTAGAAGAAAAATGTGAATGTAACTTTCCCACATTCATAGAATCACAGAATGTCTTGGGTTGGAAGGGACCCCAAGGATCATGAAGCTCCAACCCCACTGCACAGACAGGGCCACCAACCTCCTTCACATTCAGGGATGGGGATGAAGGTGTGAGAGCAGATAACCTCCTTGGTCTCTGCAGGGTTTGACACTCGTCTCTGGTGCTCTGGTGGGTCCCTGCCAGTAAGACAGCTCGTACAGCACCCATGGATCTTAGGCATGGGGCAACCTCGAGCTGTCAGAAGTTGAGCACAGAAAGGCAGATGCTGCTGCCATCTCACAGGCATTAAACCAAGGTTTGGAAAATTGAAATGCTCGACGTAGTGAATTGCCTTTTTCCATGTGCCTTGTGTCAATCACACTTCCCAAACCCTCAAAAACTCTGAGGTGGAAGGAGGCAGCCACAAGTTTAACGTAGCGATCCACTAGGAGGAGCAGGAGGGCAGCATGTGGCTACACTGCTGGAATGGAGTTGGGCACAGTAATGAAGAGACAGGAGTTGGTGAGTGTTCAAGGCAGAGAGAAAACCAATTCACCCAGAGCTTGTTTCTAGAGCTTTTCCTGCACTGGTTTCTGACTAGAATAAAAGCAACCCCAACTCAACTTAAATGCACTTTTGGGTTCCTTCTCTTTGTAGGGCTCCTTGCCATATGACAACAGATGGATGAAAAACCATGGAACTATTTGCAAAGTGTCCTGCTGCTGGATCTATTGAAACCATTTTGTTGTTCTTCCCTATTCAGACCACCAATTCTGCATTTCAAGCACTCAGCACATGGGGGCCCTGAGCTCTCCTTAGGTATTATTGCAAAGCAAATAATAAAGAGTGCTCCCTAGATGTTAGAGCAGAAGGTGGATATTTTTCAGACTCCAGGACTCCTCAGATGGACCTGTTCCTTCTCTGCTTGGAGAGAAGGATATGCTTGTGTTGCTTTCTCCTGGAGCTGGAAACCATGTTCTTTTCCTTTCCTCTCAAACAAGTCTGGCTGCATCATTTATCACTGGATTCTTTCTCATTTTGCATTCTTTCCCTCTTTAAGTGTAAGAATTTGTTCCTGACAATAACATTTGAGCAATTTCCTCCTATTATGAGGTCCAGAAGTCAGAAATGGAGTAACTTTTGCACTTCAGCACCCTGACTGCACTCCTCACACCGTACGTCCTCACAAGCCCTGCAGACAAAACACTGCAGAGACGGCATGGAGTTGCTCTGTGTGGCTCTTTCACAGTTTTACTGTGCTGGCACTCAAGCTGTAATTAATGGAGGGCAGTTTCCTTTTTCATGTCTTATGGCTGCTTGCTGAATGTTAAGTTTTGTAGCTGGGAGTATTAAAGTCATAAAAGTTTAACAGTGCAGCATGGTGCCCTGCTCAGTAAGGGTCAAAATCTGCAGCACAGTTGTAGATGTTGTCAAAAACGACAGCTTGGCCTTTTATTGAGTAGCTGAATAGAGGCCACTTCATAAAATACTGCCACCTGGATCAGTTTAGAGGCCACTGTGGTTTATGTGTGGTAGTTGGCCCTGGAAGAAGCAAGACTTATATACACACTGACACCTGGCAAGAGGATCTTGCCTCTCCTTTCTCAAATGCATACTTCACGTAAAGCCTTGTCAGCAGGAGGTGTCTTAGTCAGCTACTGGAGGACTACAGGAAATACTGTTCTTCAACAGACCATGCTTTCACAGAACAGAATAATAGAATTATCCAGGTTGGAGAAGACCTTTAAGATCAAGTCCAACCAACAACCCCACCTACTGAGCCCCATCACTGAATCATGTCCCTTTAGTGCCATGTCCACATCTCCTAAATATTTCCTGGGATGAGGACTCCACCACTGCAGTGGGCAGCCTGCTCCAATTCTTGACCTTCTTTTTCATGAATGCATTTTTCCTAGTATCCAATCTAAACTTTCCCTGGAGCAACTTAAGACCGTTAAGAAAACCACTTAGGATTCAACACTGTGATTTCCACTTGGTCTTGTCAACACTGCACTGAACACTAAGCCCTAACACATCTTTCACCCAGTTGGAAATTCAGCCAGAATCATGTCTTTGTACCTGTGTAACACCTTCTTCAAATCCTTTAATGACTTCTTGCCTGCCAATCTTGAACCTGAAAGGCTTGTTTCTGTCTCTGGAGGAATCAAACTTCTTTCCATTCTGTAGCATTCCTGCCAAAAGAAGAGACACAGTTTCAATCCAAGCTACATCTCAATTTAAGTGCTGGGAGGTATGGGAGAAAAGAAGTGAAAAATTAATGTCTTGGTCACATCAACTGTTTATTTCCATTTTCACTTTAAAATGGTGAAAGGGAACAGAGAGAAAACATCTGTGCAGGGTGAGGACTGATGTGCAGGACCATCACCACCACAAGTTAGTGTCCAGAGGTTTTAAACCACCTCTCTGCCAACAGGGTCATTAGAAGTGGTATTTCCTTCCCTTGTCATTCAAGACAGTCACAGAACACCTTACATTTTGATGAGCACAACAGTGTTTCAACGTATGTATGCATGCACAGGTTCTACAGCAAATGGACAAGCTTTCACAGAGCTCTGTATCCTGAGAAATTCTCATTATTGTTTCAAGCAAGGGATTTTTATAATAACTTTAACCTTAAGAGTAACTGATAATTGCTTTTTCCAATTACATTCTGAATATTGCAAGGTTGGGTGGATACTTCCATATGAGAATAAATACTTTCTTTGTAATGTTGTAATGCCAGTTTTCTGGACATATACCATGACTCTACTGTATGAGATGCTGTAAAAAGAAATGCTTGTGAATAAGCTTATATTTGAGACAGTTTCCAGTTGCAAACAATTTTATAAAACACAGCTTTGACAGAAAATGCTGAGAAATGCTGCCCTTATGACTCAATCTGAAATATACAGTCTTTCTGGTTTCTTTTCATTAAAGCTGTTATATTAATAGACCAGCTTGATGCATTTTTATTTTTTTTGCAGTGAAAACCATTCAATATTCAAACAACAACAAAAAATGTCTTATGTGTCTTATTTAAAGAACGTAAATATAAAGAGATGTGCCAGAATAAAAACCAAAGACCTAAAGGACAGGATTCACCTTACCTATCTTTCTTCTGCTGAGATGCAGCCTGCTGTTTTTGAGCTAATTACTCTGCTTCCCTCTATAAAAGTCAGAAGAGAAAGTACTTTGGAGGGCAATCCATCCAATCAAATAGTGGGATCTCCAATAGGACACAAGGAGTTGCATCCTAGCTGTGCTTATTTCTTTGCAATGAATCTGAAGGAAGTCCAACCAACCAGCTCAGACACAGATGTCTCCAAACTTCTTAGCAGTTAAACCTCAAGTGGTGGCATTTTAGATTTGCAGTAACAAGTACACAATCTTTGGTTGTTCAAGTGGGGTTCTATGTCTGGATGTCTTGTACAAATGCCATATTAAGGCTAATTAACTGTTCATCAAGTCCAGCGTGCCTAATTCTGTACTTCAGAGAATTGTGTGTGTTTCAGTATAAGGCCTTAGGAGGTAATTATGGAATAACCTGCCCTTAAGGCACACTTCACAGTGTTCACCATTACTGTTTGTCACATTCCTGAAGTTTTATTAACAGTAGAATTGCAAACAGTAGAGTTACAAACAAATACAAGTTCATTTGTATGGTAGAAATCACGCATATGGAGAAGGGCAGGCAGGAAGAAGCAGCTCGGGGAGAACTCTGGGGCATATCATATAATGCTTTTTGAACTATCTGATCTTGCATTTAATTGTGGTCCTTTCTTACAGTAATTTTATTTCTAAATGCATCTGAAAATCTTTTGTTCCTATGAAACAGAAGGAGACTATTGGAGAATTTCAATATTTAACAGTTTTAATATTATATCTTAGTACTGTCATTACATTCTGTCAGTTCAAAGTAGTGTGCAAACATTAATTATTCTTCCCAGCAGCCCAAGAAGGTAGAAAAAATATTATAAAATAGCCTCACTCTGGAAGTTCAGCTCAGATGCAAAGTTCCACAAAACTTTGGTATGTTTTCACTTTCTTTTGTAACAACATCCTATTAGAATACTTAGCTTAAAGGTCTGATGCTTTACTGTACACCACACATCAAACTGAACCAGAATGAACTCTCTGGAGAGCTTGCTAGTTTAGTATATATCATACCAAACCTGACTTGTTTCCCCATCAAAAGCCTATCAAAGGTTTAGAGGGAAACAAGCTTGTTTACAGCAACATCCTGTGGTCAGATAAAAGTTCATCAAGCAATGAATCCAAAAAATGCAACCTCCCCTGCCATCACCCTCACCTCTTTGCTTCTGGAGGACAAGTTGGGATTCAAGCAGTCAGGCATATCTGTATTTGCTGAATATAAGAGGGCCAATTTTTATAAGACTGCCCTTTAAATGTACATCGAGATTAGAAATGAGTCAGAGTTCCCATGTGCCCTGGAGAAGTTCTGATCTGAATTTAGATCTGAACTTTGAAGCCTATCTTTTTTATCTCTCTATTTTTGAAAGTTAAGAACTGGCTCTTTGGTCTCCTGGGAGCTAAAACAGCAAAATGTTTTGTTTTCTCTCTTGCTAATACATCAATTGATTTTCTTTCTGCAAAAAAATTGATTTGGTTAATATTCTTCAACAAAGACGGATGCCCATCTTCAGCCTGCAAGCACCTTTATTTATCTAGCTAACAACAGGGAGGCAAAAAAACCCCACAGTCTGGAATGAACAATGGCATTGCTTTGCAAAGTCAAAACTGCCCTGGCAATCAATGAGAGGTTGCACTGAGCAAGGACACCAAGAAGCTTATATGCTTGTTATAATTACCTCCCATTTGATTCTGAAAGGTAAAAACTACTGTACAAGAATAATTAATTATAGAAACTCATTTATCAGGATATCATCTGGATTTGGAAACGTTCTTACCTACAGGGTGTCCTAATCAACAAATCAGTGTTAAAACTCAGGTGGCCGCAGAAAACCTCATTGAAACTGAAGAAGATCAAAGAGTTGGCAAATGATCTTGTTAAGGAAATGACCAGGGATATGCATGCCTGTACTACTCTTTCAATATGCATTAGCTATCTGAGGTCAGTCAACCTCAGCTAAGATCACACTGTGTAAGCCTGTTCCCTAAGGAGAGAGGGCTAATGAAACTGTAAGTTTTCAATCTTTTAGCCAGTTTCAAGCAAATCTGGAGTGAGAGATTCCTAATGGCAGAGGAGTGGGGTTCCTAATGACCTACGTATTTGATGGAAAGAAATCTGGGTAGGAAGCTTCTACAAAGAGAGGGGGTCATCTTTGTTACCAGAGAACCTATATTGTGAAGTGGAGCTTAAGAGAAATAGGAAAGTCATAGCCAGCCTGCAGTCTAAGTTTCTTTTTACTGGGGGTTCTGGTTGTGTGGCTGGCTGAATTTCCAGCTGAATTATTCTCAGCTGAAGGAACCCAGCTAGTTAGGCACCTGATTTATAACTATGGTTCCAACAAAACCGTGCCCAAAGCCATGCTCAGACTGTTCTCTACAGATCAGACAGATGGAGGGAGACAGAGAACAGAAAGCCCTCCATGATACCACGTCAAATCTAGTGCCTGAAGCTAGTTAACACAGGTGTAACTGAGCCACAATGAATTCCACTGCTTACATCAGCCACCTCAGAGACAGAAGCTGTGTCTCAGCCTGCCACTGGGCTACTTCTACACTCAGTGGAGAAAGAGTGGTGTAGAATCACAGAATGGCCTGGGTTGAAAAGGACCACAGTGATCACCTAGTTCCAACCCCCTGCTATAACCTCCAACCAGCAGACCAGGCATTAACTCACACATCCATCTACACAAAGCAGACCAAATTGCATCCCAGGCTTCCCCAGCTCCAGTGTTTGCTGAGTTGCTTGTCTTTAAGGTGTTGTCATGTTCTGGGAATCAGAGATTCTAATCCAGGACAAATCCCTTGATTTTACTGTGCGTCTCCAATGGGATTCACTTACCTGACAAAAGCATTAAGGGGATGAACTGAACAAGTGATTTCCAAAAAACAGATGTAATGAATTCCCTTGTTTTTCTATTATTACCAATACAGAAAGTAAACTCAGTGCATGTACTTGAAGACAGTAATTTCTGTATATTTGTTGGTATCAGAAAGAGGGGCAGATACTCAGAAGGTGTTTCTAGGATGCTAACCTGTTTCCTTTTAAGTAGACCAGGTTTTCTTCAGGATAGGGACTATATTCTGATGGTCTTTAATGCAATCACCTTTCCAATTATGCCTTGTGATAAATCTGTGCCATTATAAACGTGTCCTTCAGTTTGATTACCAAGATTTGAGCAACTGGGACTCTCAGAAGCAGCGTTTCCTGTAGTTAGTATTGTTGTGGGCTAAGAATTTATAATCTCAAGTTTATTTCTTTTTGCCTAAAAATGTTTCTAATGTCAAAACATATCAATAAGCTGTCAGGATAATTTCACACAGGCTGGAAATTCTGATTTTTTCCCATTTATAGCCTGTAAATATCACCAATATAAACTTTTAGCCTGAAAGATGTTATTTGCTGGAATGTTTTTGAAGCTGCACAAAAACCTTTGTATCACATATATAGTGTTATATACACACAGACTTCACAGTGTATAGAGATGGATGCAGCTTAGCAAAGCAGAGGAGTTCAGCACAAACCTACAATCCACGAAGGCACAATTCACATCCCAGGTTGGATTACACCAGCAGAACTCCACTGATTTTACTGGTGTTATTCACGTTCCACATTTAAATAGATCAGTTTTCTTTACTATTCTGTTCTGACATACTGCAGTAAAGCAGGACAGAGGCTTTTTCCCCTGTCTTGTGTTTGGAGCTCATGTCTAATGCATTGGGAAAATTTGCAGTTTTCCATCAGTTTCTCTGTCTCAGTGCCTCAGTGTTAAAGGAAAAGACCTGGGCAATGCTTTTCTAGGTCGAAACAGTTGGTGCCTTGATGTTTTCATCCCCAGGGACATGCCTGGAGGAGCTAACGTGCCTTTGGCTCCTCAGATCATTCCATCAGAATTCATGGTGCAGGCTGGGTATCTCATACCTCCTGCATCTCCATGTGTCATTTTGTTATTACCTCAACACCCACTACACTGTTTTACACCTTTCTGCCATAATAACAGCTTCCAGTAACCTGTAGTTTTTCCTTGGCCGTGTGCCTCCTTCCAAACAACCACACAGCCCATTCCTTTTTGATCTCCTTGATCTGACTCACAAACTCATCTTTCTTGAACACATCTGCTGTCTCATCAGTTTTACTGATTAAAAAGTCATCAGAAATGATTATTCTTGTAATGGAAATAAAAGAGCGTTGAATATAAGCTGAAGAAAGCTTCTGCTTCTTAGAGGATGTCTGCACAGCGAGACATCTTACCTTGTCCTGTACAGGACCTTGGCATTGAGTTAAGGAGGACAGCGTGGCTTTCCAGAGGAGCAGTTCAACAACACAGATTTAATACCACTGTGGATACAAATGCAACTTTTTCCCCCTTAACTTTTCCTATACGTAACACAAAAATGGTCTTACGAGGAAAAAAGGATTTGCTTAGACTGTATTTTTTCTGACAGTTTACAGCCACTTAAGAAAAAAAAAAAGATCTTCCTAAGGGAATTTTTAGTCTACAAGGAGAATAACTGGAGAGACTGCAGCTCTGCAGCACATCAGCTCTTTACCACAATTTTTCTTCCGTTTAAAAAGCAACAGCAATGGTCTGAGTGTGCCATTTGTTGCCATGACAAACAATCACAGCCTGAAAGTATAGGAATGGGAAATGGTGGCAGTGGTCACTTTGTGGTTCCTGTTGCTGCAGAGTACTTCAGAACGGTTGATCTTTTCAGCACAGGTTGCCTTGCTGCTGCATTTTCTTCATGTATTATACACTCATATATCTTTAATGTGGAGTAAGAGCAATGTTATCAATTATTTATTACACAGCTGACACCATGCAATGAAGACACAACAGGCAGCTCCTCAATAATGCATTACCGTGCACTATATGTCAACTACAAGACAGTATGACTGAGCCTTGCACTTAGCTTGACTTCACAGCCAAGCAAAGTTGCATGCAATTGTCTAGCTCACTCTACTGAAAGGCATCATTCTGTCCTAATGGCTTTATGGATTTGCATATTTTTTAAAGAGAAAAGTAGACTTACCCTGAAGGCAGCTATAAGGTTCAATAAGCATATTCTATATGAATTGTAAGGAGACCAAAACAATTCCTCTGCTACCCTGTTGCTTAAATGCAGACATTTCATTTTAGGCTCTGACTCTGTTACCGTTATAGAATTGAGCTGTAAAATATACATGCTCTGCAGCATAAGGCAAATTTCATTTGAATAGGCATAGCAGAATCAGGCCAGTCTGGCTATGCTAATAACTGAGACAGTAAATGTCTAAAACAGTGTTTTGGAAAGAACATGTTACTACAGAAATCCTTGGGCCCTCCTGCATCTATGCTCCTCAGCACCACATCCTGCAACACAGGCTCTGGAGGGACAGGGACTGCTCCTGGCCAGGCTAGGTCTTTCTGTCACTGCCCCATGGCACCAGTCAAGAAGCACAAACAGCAAATCAAGAGCATGACTGAAATACGAAGATGTTTTTCCGCCCAAACACATGAAGTAGAATTTGGTAAAAAAACATTATGGCAATCTATAGGATAGTAAAATTAATAAAGTGGAATCATAGAATCCCAGAATCCCAGAATCACTGAAGTTGGAAAAGACCTCCAAGAGCATCTAGTCCAACCAACCACCTTCCATCAACACTGCCCACTGAATCATGTCCTTACTACCACACAGAATCATGGAATCGTAGAATCACCAAGGTTGGAAAAGACCCACAAGATCACCCAGTCCAACCGTCCACCCATCACCAATAGATATCACTAAACCATGTCCCTCAGCACAACATCCAAACATTCTTGAACACCTCCAGGATTGGAGACTCCACCAGCTCCCTGGGCAGCCCATTGCAGTGCCTGACCACTCTTTCAGAGAACAATCTCCATCTACGTGTTCCCTGAACACCTCCAAGGATGGTGACTTCACCACCTCCCTGGGCAGCCCGTTCCAACACCTGACTACTCTTTTGGAGAAGAAATTTTTCCTAATATCCAACCTGAATCTCCCCTGGTACAACTTGAGGCCATTTGATCTGGTCCTATTACTAGTTACCTAGGAGAAGTTTATCTCCTTTTTCTTTGGTTTCATTCTCAGTCTCTCCCCATGACATAATGCTCAGCTGTACTTCCTCTCCCTTTAATTAGTGTTTGATTGCCCATGAGGTAGTTGTGTTGATTTGATATCAGCCTGCAGCACATATCTGAATGTACAGGTGACCTTGCAGTGGGAAGTTGCACACTCTGTTGTTTAACACAGTAGGAGTTAAACCTCACTGCCATACCTGAACACAACAGCCACCTACTCTCAGTGTAACGCAAAGGAACAGCCCAAGCTGGATCACCAAAGCTTCTGTGTCTCAATGCAAGGAGCACATGAAAAAGAAAGCAAAAAGGGATCACCAGATATTAATTGGGAAAGCTTTGAACACAATTCTGAGATCACACGATGGAACCATTTTGGGTCAAGTGCTTGCTGAAGGAAGCTGAGAACAAATGACCACTTTCCCTATGGGGTAAATTCCTCCCTTGGGGCCACTCTGCCAACCACTCTGGCACAGACCACTAACAATGCTCCATCAGCAGTGGATTTCATGGCCCACTGTTCCCAGACTGGACACCCTTTGATTTTCAACAATCTAGATTTCCAGCATGTGCCTCTATCTCGTTCTGAATGAAATCAGCTCTGAAATCCTAATTTATCAGTGCAACACTGATAAACACTGAGAATTCTGATCTTTGGGTGGTCCTGTGTGGAGCCAGGAGTTGGACCATTGGTCCATGTGGGTGCTTTCCAACTTGGGATACCTGTGATCCTGGGTTTCCTTAGCTAGAGATAGTAGTATACTAGTAACATATCTACCCATCTTTGGTAGGGCACAGGATTAAGAGGCTCTGCACACCCTGAAACAGCAAATTTGAACATGACAAAGTATATTCGTAATGTTTTACCACCTAACACCAAGACATTGGACTTTGGGGTATCTGGAATTGGAATACAACACTTCTCCCCAGATTCCTTGTGAATGAATAGACTTTCTTTCCCACAGGCTCCTGTTTACAAGGTTCTTTGTCACATTTAACTTTTATCACACATGGCATGGTTGTATCTCATTCACAGGGGAGTTTTCAACTGAAATTTACCTTGAAAAACACACTGATCACTTAACATCTTGTGAAGGGCTTAGGAACTGGTGTGTTCTTAAATACGAAGGGGAAAAACATACAGAGGAGAAAACATGATTTATTGAAGTGGGTGCTGACTAAGCTGTGTAAGAAGGGATGGTCAATATGCCAAGATTACATTTACTCTAAATAAGTCAGAGGCAGACAGTGCAGTTCTATTCCCATCTCATGTGTACACAAAACATACATAATGCCAAAGTCAAATGGCTTTTATCCGAGGCATGCGGCTTTTTGATCCAGACTGGCCAGACATTTCTGTAACGTGTCTCATTTTAGAGGTGTGGTGTGACATTCCTAGCTGGCATTATGTAATGGCCTTTCCCTTCACAACTGTTCCGAGGACTCCTGAGGAATCGCCTCCTCCCGACTGTGATTCCACGTGGGAAAATGAGACATGACTTCACCGGCACCAATTTGATAACAGGGCTCAAAGGGACTCACTACACCAGGGGCATTTTGCAGGGTGGTCAGGTGAAACATACAGCTGTTTCACTCAGCAAACAAACACCTTGGTCAAGAGTGGGCAAGGACAGCTATCTACATGCTGATTGCTCTCTACTGGCGTGGACAGATCACGGATTTAGGTAGCAAAAGGCAGCTGGTGTGGATTTCACCCAAAATGACTCAGTCACAGACAAAGTAAGTGAGAAAATGCAGTCTGAACCCATACTGGTTTTGCTTTGCACACCAAACTCCTTCCCATGGATTCTGATGCCCACAGCCTGTTAGACTCAGTGACTGCAGATCTACCTAAAGTCTCTTACTGTATAGTAACATATATAGTAAACGTGCTGTATAAATATGAGGAGACAGAAGTCACTTCTAGCCTGTAAGTGAAAGGATTTATTAACAAGTTATGTATTCAGTAACCCTCATTATGTTGTCAGAGTGCAGCCTACAATTAAGATCAGATAAAAACAGCATTTTGGCAAACAGCCTTTATCATTTGCTGCAGCACTCCAGTGAAGAACATCTTATTCAGACACTGTTATTTTTCTAGGCTTCCTCATCGAAAGGTTTATGAGCAACACTCATCAAAGGAGCAGAGCTGTCTATAGAAGTATAGCTTGCTCTTCTCACTAATATGTACCTGCTTTCACAAAAATAGCAATTTTATAGTACTGTTTTCAGTGTAAACAGTTTTGTGGGCTCCAAGGCAGACCATAGCAGTGTCAAAATATGCCTCTGGCTGTAAACTCAGATATTCTACAATAACATTAGCTACAAAATTCTTCTTTTGTCACGTTAGTTTACTGGTTTTGTTCATCCTTTCCATTGCTGCTGATCTTCACTGTTGTTACGTTGGCACAGTTGTCCTGATGTTAATGAAAGTACAAAAATATAGATAGCAGACTTGGATCACATTAATTTAAAACTAAGTTGAATGATGCACTTGGAACTGCTCTCCAGAGCAGAATCCTGGGTGAAAACAGAGTGGTGTTGATTTGTGACCAGCACAAACAGCTCTAAGTCAAAAAGAATAGGTTCAACCACTGGGCAGCTACGGAAGTATAACTTTTAGATTGATTTTACTCCCTGTGAAATGATGACTGTGGTTTCCCAAAGGTCAGACAGACACTGGCACGTCCAAGAATAATATTATTAATTAATATACTTTGCCTTAGGAATCTTGAAAGGCTTCATTCAGCAAGCCTTTAAAATATCTTCAGAGCTGCAGTGGAAAGGAGCTATTAACAGCACGGTTTGTTATTATAAATAGGTCTTTTCCATCTGTAAGTTTTGATCCCCACGATCTTACAAACAAACCATGGAAAAAGTGACAGCTGCTGTCCTGACAGATGGGTCTCAGGAATTGCTCCACTGGACATTAGACAGTCGTCTCTCTGCAGAACAATAGGAATTTCCAATGCCTGTATCTATTTCCATCTACTTGACAAGGCACTCAAGTCCTGGACCAGTGAAGGGAAGAAGTGAGGAGAACGCAAAATAAATGTCTTGAGGGAAACATCTCAGAGAATAAGGTCAGAATCAGACAAGTATTGCCTATTTGTGAGTCCCCCTGGAGTTTAACAGAAATGACAGACAAATAACTATAAGGTTGTTATAGAAGCAGTGAAGACAAACACACACTTGCAGGTGAGATACAGAAAGCCTGTGCACTGCACAGCCAGCCAGTGGGGAAAGATAAGCACAAGGGAGGGCCTCAACTTTCTGTTCTCCATAGCATTTAGCACCATCATCTAATTTGGAGGTGGAGTTCTGAATCCAATGTTAAGGACAAAGTTGAGAAGGGTTCATTCTTTTTAAAGGGTGGTTGGTAGAAAGCATATTTCTGCCCACTTTTTCCACCCGAAGCACCACAGCATCACAAATTCAACTCCACCTCAGGTCTGAATATAAACTCACGTTCTTCACCTTCTCTGATGGTATTCCCATCATCAGACAATCAACCACTCAATAGGGTCACTCTATATGCCTTCAATTGAACCCATATGGTGGCGGGGCACAGAGAATGATGAAGTCAGGAGAAGAGTAAGGAAGTATTAAGTAGGGAGGTGTGTGGGAAAGGCAAGGATCTGGATTCTCTCTGCAAGAACTTGTTAGATCAACTGTAGCCATCTTGTGTAGGGTCTGTCCTTGCATTGTTTACCTGTGACAATGGACTGCACAGGCTGTAATACTTTTCCAAAAAGCATTTTCATGCTTAGGACTGCTGCAAACAAAAGACACTGTAAATTAAACCAGGTTAGATGCCACGAATAAAAATAGTAGACAGTCCATAGACACAAGTAACAAAAGCAAACACTGGCAAGAATACCTCAACAGCACAAGAATGGAAAGCAAGGCAAACAAGTTGAGAGAGTACCTAACTGTGAATCATTACATAAACAAATATATTATCACACCAGCAATGATTTCAGACTCTACGGTGAAACATGCAATATTATCATCTATAAAAGCAAAAACAGAGCTGCTAAATATATAGCATAACTCACAGCGATTGTTACAGAACAAACAGCTTTCTGTTACAAGCCATGCCATCTTTCATCATCCTCGTAAACAGAACTGAAAAAATAGCATCATATATGAGTAACTTAGTATATGAAGTACATAAATATCTGTTCCTAGCAATCCAATAGCCAGAATACACACATCATGACCACAGTCGTAAAAGGTGTTTTTCTACAGTAAAATAAGGGGTTGTCTTGTTCAATTTTATGCAAAACTCTAAAGAAAATACAATTCAGGCTTGAATGGAATGAAAAAGTGAAATACTATGCTTTCAAAAATGAAAAAAGTGCCTTCTGTTGATCTGAAATATTTCCTTCCACTGAGAACACACTGTTTTGTTTTCAGATTACTCTTACGAGCTATTTAAATTCAACTTCTACGAAGTCTGGTGAGTTCTTGAACAACATCTCCTTTCCAATTACTTAATGTGACATATTTCTTAGCCACATCCAATCTACAAGACACCAGAGCTCTTAAGGAGAAAAAAAAAAAGAAAAGAAAAGTTGATAAGGAGAGTGCTGAATCCATAACAACATTATGGAACGGAGCCAACTCACAGGTCGGCTATCAGGAAAAGGGTCTTCACCAGGAGAAAGGTTGGGCCCTGAACAGCCTCCCCAGGCAACTGGTTGTGGCCCCAAGTTTGCCAGAGTTCAAGAAGCATCTCGACAGTGCTGTCAGGCAGATGGTCTGATTTTTGGGTGGTCCTGTGTAGAGCCAGGAGCTGAACTCGATGATCCTCGTGGGTCCCTTCCAACTTGGGATATTCTATGATTCTATTCTGTGATAGCAAAGCTCCATTACTTTAAGCTACTGTTCCCATTTTCCTGCTTTGCAGAGCAAATTAAAAAGGATTGCGAGAGTTAATCTATCTTAGTTTTGTGTATCATTTCAATGCTTAAAGACAAATCTGCAGATTTACTGGCTGCCTGTGCAGGCAGCTGGGAGTCATCCAGCTCACAGGAGCAGTGATCACCCAGACTGCCCAGTCTTTGGAAGTCATTCATCAGAACTCTCAAGTATTTTGTGTTAGCAAAGAGTTGGCAGGAAAGAAAGGAAATAAAATGGATATGAACTTTAGTAATCTGATTTTTAAACGATTATAAAACTACTGCTGATTTGATCCCAAACTGACACAGGTACAAATCTCTCTTCTGGAAAAATAAATTTATTTGTAGGGTTTTTTGTTGGTTTGTTTTTTTCAAGAAAGAAGGTAAGAGAATTTATATTTCCTGGTATATGTAATCCATGTTATCTGACACAGCTGAACATTTACGAGCTTCTGCCTGCTCACCTGTCCAAAGATCCAAGGACACAGCTGGGCACACTTAAGCCCTAACTCTCATAACTCCTCAACAGCAATGAACCACATGAGAGCATGCCCTGCATCCTGTGGGCTCAGGCAGTATCCTAGAGACACGGTGCACCATATACCCTCATAAGTGTCCACCTAGCACAAGAAACATCACTGTGTAGTAAAACCACCATTTTCACCCAATCCACCTGCTGCTTCTGGAATCACTGCTTTGCTTTCATCTTAATAATCTGCCCAGAAGACAATACACCGATGAGAGCCATGCATATTTCTTCACTGTATGCACACTCTGCCATTATAAGTCAAAGCATCCTCTGCCTTGCTTGTGCAGTGCATGCCCCAGTACTTCTCCCAGTACAACTCTACTCATCCCTGCAGAACTCTGCTTTTTCACTCATTTCTTATGGTCTTAGAGATGCAGTCACATGCTTCCAAGACCAATCTGGTTGGTATTTAGGAGCCAATTCTCCAGGCAAAATCTACATCTAAACTTTTGCACAGCTTGCAAATGAATCAGCAAACCCCCCTGAGAGCTGTACTTAGCACAAAGGTAGCTTCCTGAATGTAAACAGCCTCTTGTGCAAAAATCTGAACTCTTGACTCCGTAGATTCCCACACCAGACTCCTGCACAGCAAATCTGAAATTAAAGTTTTGCTGATGAATCTCAGAAACACGGCTTTCATCAGGGCTTTCTCGGGGGTTTAAAAGAAAGTAGGGTCAAGTGCTTTATAAACCTGCTTTGTTTGGACTGCAAACACTGCATTAGGCAGAGAAGTCATTTTTGGAGCAAGGCCCACAGCTGACCATGATGTGTATAATGCAAGCACCATGCATCCTGCAAGAAGCCAAGCATTCAGTTGCATCTGTTTGAATGAAACTCCTCTGCAGGACCACAACACTGAAATATTGGTGCAGTGCAGACTGCCATGTTTAGCTGCTGCATACTATGCCTTGTTTTGGGGTCTACTGTCAGATGGCATCATCTTGTAGCAACTGCTTCGGTGGCGCAGCACAAGCTGCTCTCCAAGGATATTGTCGAGCAGGAATCAAATGATCCCATTTTTGTTTTTAAATCTTGATGTGGCAAGTGAAACTAGAAGAATGAGAAGGGAGAGGATATTATAGGACTGTATCAGCAAGGAAGATCACCGATGGCCCTAGGAAAGGCAGTGATGCATGTATTGCTGTAGTGCAGCATAAAGGTGAATCGTAACTATCTCCAATAAACACATGAGCAATATCAATTCTTCAGAACTGCTACATGTGCAGATACACACAGTTTTATTTTCTTGCATTAGCTCGAGCTCTGTGCCAGGTTCTTTATCAAATAATCTAACAGTGGCTGCAGATGAAGCCCTAGCATTAACAATCAACAGAAAGCTCTTGCTTGTGATGCTGCAAGGATGATGATTGCTCCGAATGCTGTGCTACAAATGCTGCACAGGCTAAAAGCAGGACATCAGGCTGTCATGTAACACAGACTGCAGATTCAGGCTGTCTGTCTGAATGGATTTGTCCTGGCCTCCATGTCAAGTTTGAATTTCGGAGATGTGCTACGCATGTTCAAATCGAACAGCAAACATCCTCTGGGTGAGCTCCAACAGCTGTGCTGACTCTTGATGTTGCCTAATAAAGAGGGGAGGCTAATTCAAGCTACAGATTTTTGTCTTTTTTTTTTTTTTCAGGTGAACTAATGCTTTACGCAGCCCTAAAAACAATATGTATTTTCACACATGGTAAGAAGTTTGCAGGGAGTCTTCCCAGCTATGTTTTTACTCTGAGGCAGACAGCTTTGTTCCGGTGGCCAGCAGAATGTGTTCAGCAGTCCATAGAACCCCATCAGATATGATTATTGCAGTGCTATCAGACTGAAGACAACAGGCAACATCTCAGTTTGGCTGCTTCTAAAAATGAGCATCACCTGCAGTTTTAGGGCAATAGGATTTTCTAATTATTGCTCATTCAGAGCAACTTCAACATCCCTCTTGCTCTGCTAAAGTGTTAAAGAATGCAAAACAGGATTGTTACCCTTTTATCTGCTTCAGAAGCCTTTGTGGAGATTAGGAAGTGTTGCTCTGATCTCTTCCAGTTCTGCGTCACCTTGCTATCTGGACACAAAAGGGCAGATTTTAAGCTGGGGTAAATCAGCTGAACCCTGGGAAGGTCAAAAGAGCACTGCAATCTGCCCCAGCCAAGGAGGAATTCTCAGCGAGCCATTCCAGAGATAGGAGTTTCCAGATACAGGTATTTTCCCACCACACAATTCCTATAACCATTTTCTACTCTACTAAACAGAATTTCCTCAGCTTTCCAGATTTTGTATTTAAATTTCTTGCTGTTTTTTTCTCCTTACTTGCTGTATTTAAAGGCTTGCCTCCCTGGAAGCAAGAAAATTAACACGTTCTAATCCTTGCACCATCCACTTTCTCTAACAGGCAGTCGCATTATTCTGCTGGATTCAGGACTCATAATCCATGATAGCATCATAAAAGACAGAGTGAGACTGTGCACCCAAAACTACTTCTTAACAGACAGCACACCTGGATCCAAACTCTTTCTTCATCTGTCCTTGCGTCAAATGCCTTCTGAAGGGGAAGGAAAGAGCAAAGATTGAACCTCTCTCGGTATCCTTGCATGAACACTTTTGAAGGAGGAGAGATCAGCAGAGAGATCTGTGGTTTGTGAAGGAAAAAAGAATTCTGTTTCAGCACCTGTCACTGCAAAAGCAGCACATCTGATGCTGGATGGTCACATCAGTCAGGGGCTGCAAGGAGAAAGGAGGGCTTTCTACAAACCTCCCCACCACAGCCATTAGGTGAGCACAGAATAAACTGAATGCTTCCATATCTTAAGGACTCCGCTGACTTATTTTATTTTATAGAATCATAGTCTCACTAAGGTTGGAAAAAACCTCTACAATCATTTAGTCCAACCACTGACTCATCGCCACCCTGCCCACTAACTCATGTCCCTTTGATTCACCCAAATTGAAAGCAAACTGCAGCTCCATTGAATTTGGCTGGTTTTGCTGCATGGCTGTGCCTTTGCTAAAAATAGGCAAATCAAACCAGAGCTCCCTACTCAAGTTTGACCCTATATTAATAGAAATATATATGATCCTGAGACGCTCCCACGTCAATCTGAGTAAGAGTGATCTCCTGACTCATTCAAATTGCTCTTCTCATTTTGGGGAGCGTGCAAATAACAGTGGCATAAATGTCCTGACAGGGGCAGTAAGAGATACTTGTATCAACACCTTCATTTTTGGAAATGTGGTGTGCCTGCTGCAGATAGCAACAGGAAGGTAAGAAAAATCCAACCGTGGCTTGCATAGAGAGACAGCCATCCTTCCTCGGGAGTGGGGAAATTGCCAAGGAACAAATTGGATGGTGTGAACAAAAGGAAGAAAAACCCTTCCGTCCTGCTGTTTACTTGTTCTGGCACATGCTATGAAATGAGCCTTGGGGGAGTGCCAGCCCACCCTCAGGAAATGCCGGCCTATCTTCAAGAGAGTCATCGTTTACTACTGAAAAAAAAAATAAATAAAAATAACGAGCAGGGTACAGCAAGATGCTGAGGGTTTAACTTGCACTGGCCTGAAGCCAAATATGCAAGCAAAAACTGAGTACAACTTTTTCTTCTTACGCCTCTGTGCCAACAATAGATGTGGACGGCACAAATATTTACACACCCGAAATGGAGGGAGACTGAAGGGTGGGGGGGGGGGAGCAGGCCGTGCCTGACTGCTTCTAATAATGATTATGGTGGTGGCTTTACAGCCCTGAGTGCTCCCTGCAGACGGGCTGGGATGACTCAATGGTGCTGCTGCCGGCACAAGATGTCTCTTCACACATACTGTACTGGGCAGCCCTCCCTCTCCCCAGGGGCGTATTAATAGCAGTGGTTCGTACTGTACACACTCCAGTGTAACCATCTCTCTCTGAAGCTAGCAAAGGTGAGGCTGCCTGTGGGCTAAAATGCTTTCAAAATAAACAAGATAATCCTGGAGAACGGGTTGATTCTTGCGATCCATGCCCTGAATGCTCTCTTTCTCTCTGGGCATCTCTCTGAGGCCACCTCCGTCTGAGCATCTCCCCACAGCACTCGAATGTGTCCTAACATCAAAGAGAAATGAGATACAAGGGGCTGACTTGGCCCTTTACCTTATGTACCTTTGAAATAGGCAGTAAATATAATAGATATGCATGTCTCTGACTGCATGCCTTATTCCTCTCTTCTTTGCTGTTCACCTTCTTCAGCTGTCTGGGAATAACAGTTTGTCTTAATCTATTTGTGCAGAGTTAAGCACAATGGAGCTCTTGAATGATGCTATGATACCAGTATAATCAAATTCTCTTTTCTCTGTTCCCGGAAACGATGATGCTATCAGAAAAAAAGTGGGAATGTCTACAGTGTGGGGGTATAACTGACAGCAGAACTTGGCCTTAATAGCACTCACCATGAAAGCAAAGAAAGGATCTTTAAAACTGTTGTTATTTATGATGACATCGACAAACAGCTGCCTCGTTCCTTACGTCCTGAGCACTGATAAGTGGATAAATTCACTCAAAAGATCCATCCTGATGTCCCTGCCCTAATATGTATGAGAAAAGCCCAAGAACTGCCTCTGGTTGATGGCAGTAGAAGGACAGCAAAAAGGACCTTGAAATGAATGGTCACATCCTGTAGCTTGGTACAGGGATTTAATTGCATTATTTTTAACCATTTCAAAATGGCCCCTTCTTCCTACATATCCATTTCCATATCCGTTCCTCCTAAAAAAAATAAAATCAACAGCATAACCCACAAACCTCCCAAACTGCAGCAATGCTCAGCCTTCAAAAGGCACAGAAATATCCTTGCTACATTGTCCTGAGGAGATCCATAACGCAAACACAGTCCAGTGTCCTCGTAGATAAAGCAACACTTGCCTTGTGCAGCTCTCACATTACAGAGTACCAGCAGGGTGTTCCTTGCAACTGCTCCACAGTGCCCACTAAATTCCTTGCTTTCTCTCCCCTTGGCGCCTACGTGCAAGAAGTTAGACTGGCATGTCCTGACCATCTGCAGAAGCTAAATCATGCCCTGGACATTCTTGTCATCAGGCTCTCACTATGCCTAACGTAAGAGCAAATAAAAGAAACTATAATTTGCCATGTGAGGCCATAGCAAGCTCTGTGGCTGGCTCTAAAGCCAAGTGGAGATTTGCAAATGCTCTGATACACAGCCTGGACTCTGCTGCACCAACACACCCAGTGTGGTCAGGAAGCTGCTCTCAAACTGCGTGCATGTGTGGCACTCCTACTGTCAAGCCACACATCACCATCATTCTAAAGCTTTTCATTCGTTTCCTTGTGCTCAGAGCTGTGTTTCTGTTCCCTGGTCAGAAGCCTTGAATCAGGAGTTGACCCGTCTGATCCCAGCTGGGGTCTGAGCCAACATGGATTATCACCAGTGGAGGGCTACAGAATCGTAGCTGGTGCGTGCAGAGGTCATGGATGTTTCCTCAGCTGAAATGGCTTGCTCTCTCTCTCCCCTTCACAGCAGTGCATCTTCGACCTGACTTTCCAGCTTAGAGAGCTGTCTGAGCTCTGAGACCATGGGTATTTCCACATCGCACTGCGGGGTCATCCAAAGGCTGCCCTCTGGATCAGGCTTACTCTATATTCAGATGGTGAAGCTACAAGTGCAACCCCCGGCGCAACCCAAGGGACTCTATGTCTGAATCTGTCTGGCAGTTTAATATTCTGCCAGGCACCTCAGTGCACCCGACCGGGCCGTCTGCAGACTGCCTGCAGGGCAAAGTTGTGATCAGAAGTGGTGGCTCACGCAGCCGTCCTGCTCCCAGCTCCTCCTGGGATCCTCAGCTGAAATGCAGACGCAGCCCTGGGTGTTGTTCAGGAGCTGCAGTGAGCTCGTCTCCTGCTCTGTGAGTCCTCTCAAGCTGGAGGCTGAACGTGCCGTGTCTCCTAAGCCTGCGAATCGCACGCATAGGCATAATAAAGGCCAGTCAAAATCTTGATTAAATAAACTAATAAGTACTTCAAGTTGCAAGCCAAGTGGGAGCAATGTTCATTTAATGTAGCTAGAAATGCTTAATACTCCCATGTCTCTGTGACTCATAGCATTGAATGCCCAAGAAAAGCTGAGAAACACTGCAGTAGAGCAGCACAAACCTTCTTTTCTACACAAATGTATACAGGATGCCACACGTATTAACCAGATTAAAAATCTGACGTCTACTAGTATAGAAGAACTTCTACTAGTATAAAAGAACTCGATACTTGGTCTCACATACGCTTCCTATCATATAAAAACACTGGCTGAGTACAGAATTTCCTCTTGATAGGTCTGCAGTAATGGTCTAGTGGTCTGGTGGTTGGCAACCCTGCACATAGCAGGGGGGTTGAAACTAGATGATCACTGTGGTCCTTTTCAACCCAACCCATTCTATGATTCTATGAATAATCACATAATGTATATTAAGATGCTCATGCCAGAAAACACCAGACTAATTACAAATAGCATCATTTTTTGCACGTAAGCACAGCATAAAATGCAGATATTTGAAGATACTTAGGTGTCTGAAGACACAGTGGTCATACTGCAGGGATTTCAAATGCACCTGGGCATTTAATTTCTTTGATTTCAACTATATTATTCTAAAAACAGTTCAGCTCCAAGCATTTCCTTCAGCTTTCGCCAGATAGAAAGCATAACCATCACAAATTCGTACACTTCATTAAGAAAAGTCAACATCCTAAGCTGCAATAGCAATGGAAACCTACATGACATTTATCACTTAAAACCCAATTCTTAAAAATGAGGAAATGGACAGGCAGGAACATTGCAAATCTTATCATGTACATAACACGTAATTTTATTATCTCAGATGAAGAACACACTGAATCACAAGAGGCAGCCATAATTCTGAGCCAATGATATTTAAAGTACTATTCTAATCAATGCCAGTGTATAGATATTTAAAAAAATACTGGCAAGTGGAAACCATCAGTTAATGTGTGTATTAGAAAGACATTTATCATTATTTATGCTTACATTTTGAAAGAGTATTCATAAATACTAATTCTGAGTCAGCTTTGACCTAGCAATGCCCATCGAACAGATGGAGGTCCTCCTTAGCTGGACCTGCTCACAAGGCACATCAGTTATTGTAAATCTAAATTTATTTCTGCCCTTGTCAGCCTGTTAGCTCACTATCTCACTATTCACTGACAAAAGAAATGATGAATCATGAGCATTGGGGTACAGAGAACCACAGGCACTAAATAAAACGACCCTTATTATGTCAGTTGTATGTAGTATGATGAAACCTTCCACTGGGAACTCTAGGGGTTACTGTAACACAAAAAAAAAAGGATGGTCGCATTGTGTTGAAAATAATGACAAATATATATTGAAGAAAAAAATTGTTCAAGTCAAAATATGACTGGCGAGCAGGAAAATCAGGGCTCGCTGGTGGGTTCATGCTTATGATTCTGTGATTTGCATCTGAGAGTTATTGATGTGTGACATTATAGATAAGAGACACAAAATTGATGCACAAGATAGAACTCCTCCCCTATAAGGACAGGCTGAGAGCTGGGGCTGTTCAGCCTGGAGAAGAGAAGGCTGCAGGGAACCCTGAGAGCAGCCTTTCAGTATCTGAAGGGGGGATGTAAGAAGAAAGGGAAGAGGGTCTGTTGCAACAGGACAGGGGGGAATGGCTTCAATCTAAAAGAGGGGAGATTTAGACTGGATATAAGGAAGGTTTTTACAATAAGAATGGAGAAGCACTAGCACAGGTTGCCCAGAGAGGTGGTGGGTGTCCCTGCAGACACCCAAGGTCAGGCTGGATGGGGCTCTGAGCACTGATGGAACTGTGGTGTCCCTGTTCATTGCAGGGAGTTGGACCAGGTGGCCTCTGAAGGTCCCTTCCAACTCAATTCTACGATTCTATGATCTTTCACAGACATGTTGTTGTACATTTAGTTTGATCGCTAGGCCCCTCCCTCTAAAAACATACAAGAAAGGCATTATTTTCTACTCAGTAGAATTTCTCAACAATTTCTCTCTCAATTTCTCAACAATTGAACAATCTGATCCCCAAACTGATACCCAAGGCTGCATTTTATGACTGGACTTTAAGATATTCGTGCTCACCCCAAACTAGAACGTAGTATCTCAATGGTTCTAAAGACAGTTTGGGATTCAATACAAGGAAGAAATACACTTTTTGTACTCTTTATTCTGCAGGCCTATGCTGGGGAAGACGTGCAGACGTTTTGCACTTCCACAGGCTTACATGGCCTGCACCTCTCCTACCCAACATTGCCAGCCACACAACCTCGCACCCGACGACCCTGTGGCTCTGTTTGTCTCTGCTGCACCTCTCCATAGCCCTGCTGCCCTGTGGCTGTTATTTTTACCATACACAGATGTCCTTGAGGTATGCTTACCAGCATAAGCTGTGAAAGCTGTTTGCCAACGCAGGGTTTTCTGGTAATGTGATACGGCCTGCGGCACACGGGAGCCCATGGCTGGGCATGCAGTGACGCACAGGGCAGGACTGAAGGCAGGACAATGCCTCACCAGGCTAAAATTAGCTCCCGAAAACAGCAGAAGTGTTAGAATTGGTAACGCAGGGTTTTTCAGCAAGCTCAGCCAAATGAAGTTTTAAAGTTAGGAGGAAAAAGAAAAAAAAAAAAAAGCCAAACCGAAACTGCAAGCTGGTGGGATGTCAATTAAACGAGACGTGACTGCTGCAAGGGGATTTGTGCAAATGGCTTTCCTTACCCTGAGCAGCATGCTGGCTTGTCAATCTTCTGAACTGCAAATATTTCTGTGTGTTGCAGATGGTGACACAGAGCCTCCCCTCCTGTGGTTGCTGCAGTCTTATGCTGGGAGTTTCTAATGCTCACCAGTTCTTACCAAAGGAACGATCTGACCACATCTACAGCACAAAGGTTTCTACCAAGTGATCTCTGCACTGAAGAAGGAGCTTGACATTATGCACCCACCTGTTTTAATGCAATTATTTTGGGTTTTATGCACATGAAGAACTATCTAATAAAAATTATATCACCCAAAGTGGGGTAAAAACTTAATTAAGCCCTCTGGCTACATACATAAAATGGGTATTACGAGGGTATCGTAATACTACATCCTAGAATCGATTAACCATTTTGTCAACCACTTTTTAATATGCTCTGAGTTCTTTTTAGGGAAGTGACCAATTCTAAGGTTGCCTGGTGCAGGCTGGTAACCAGAATACATGAGAATGCAAATGGCTCTAGAGCTATGTACCAGCTCATTTTTCATGATAGGGAGCATCCCCACAAAGTGCTGACTGTCCTCTGCTGCCAGTAATTTTCACCGGAGCATTTTTCTGACCATTATAAAGCCAAGGAGAAGCTGAAAAAGCAAATAACATTTATCAACTCCATTTTGTGGTTTACTTCCATCGCTATACAGAAAAGTACATCAATTCTCTGGAGAAGCAGAAAAATGAAACACAATAAAGGAAAAATAATTGACTTGATTAAGCCTAGGGAAGCAAATGAGTTCAAGCTCCAATGTTAGTATTATTGGAGAAGTCAGACTAACTGTCAGCCCATCCCTAAAAGCCGTGCATCCAGGAACAGTCTGAAACTTTTAGGAATGACCTACATAAGAAAAAGAGCATTAAAAGAGCAGGCAACCATTGCTTCCAAAATACATGATAAAACTATCAGTTATTGCACTTATATACTAGAAGCAACCCTTGCAATCTCTTCATTTGGTTTCCTACTTTAGTGTAGGCTATAGGATTTTCACTAAAGAATACCTGCTTGAACTAGTGCCGATTTAAGCATGTTTTGGGGTGGTGAACTGACTGCAGTTACTGACTGATGCTCAATTATAAATCATTATTTCCACTTCAAACAAATGCTTTATTTTAAGGTGAACTTCTAAAATATCACTTTCCAGCCATGATATCTGAATATAGCTTGGTGAACTAACAGAACAATTTAGTCATCATATCAATTTTTTGTTCCCCGTGTACCTCAAAACACCCCTTCACCTCTTCTGAACAAACCGAGCTTTTTATGTTCAGGCAGTTTCCATTGTCTCTTTCCTGAATTGTGGATTACAAAACTGAACCTCCTGTTTTCAAAACAGTCATAGGAGTGTGATGCCCTGAACCTCCTCCCTTTTCATCATGCTCCTGTTTATGTATGTCCACAGACTGTAGTCAACTTTTTGGCATAAGAGCTGCTCTGGAGTTTGTATTCAGTTGACAATCAGCCACCACGCTCCAGGATATTTTCAGTGTTGCTGCTTCTGCGACAAAATCCTCTTATCTATATGTGCAGACTACATTCTTTATAATGTCCTATGTGTAAGAGCAAAAGGTTTCACAGAAATTGAAAAAAATATATTATTTGCTTGTGATCATTTTAGGTAGTGATCCCTATTATTGTGTGTCAATGGCCTACTGGATGAGATCCCTTATTTAGGAAATATTTATTTCTTCTTATCATCTGTAGTCTTTTTTTTTTACATCTTTTTCCACTATTACAATGTCACTTACGGTCCATTTTAATACCCAAAAGAAAGCCTCCTACTCAGAGAGCCAATGTTACATCCACTGGCATATTTATTTTCTATCTTTTCAATGTCTTACTCAAAGCATTGCAAGTCCCACACAGAGCATGATGGAAAACTTCATCTCTCTGTAGATATTGTCTGGTTGTCTATATACCTGTTCCTGGAAAGTCAGCTTGACAACAACTGCTATCCATACACCCCAAACTTGCTCTGAGATTTTTCTCTTCCTCTTTGGCAAGCAGCAGTTGAAGACCATGTATGAATTGTGTCTTATCATGATAAGAAGGCCCCAGATCTCTTCCTCGTATGCATGGGCAGTCATGGAGTCCATTCTTACTCAGCTCAAACATTTCATAGAATTACAGAATCACAGAATGGCCTGGGTTGAAAAGGACCACAATGATCCTTTTGTGCAGGGTCACCAACCAGCAGACCAGGCTGCCCAGAGCCACATCCAGCCTGGCCTTGAATGCCTCCAGGGATGGGGCATCCACAACCTCCTTGGGCAACCTGTTCCAGTGTGTTACCAGCAGCTCCTAGGCTGTAAGATCAGCATTTCAGGGTGAGGAGGGGGTCTTTAGTCTTTAAATCCTTCACCCTGGTAGGACTTGTCACGTCCATTCTGCTGCTGTTGTTTGATCAGGAGGATCATGTGGATCCTCCTCAGTGATAGGTTTATGCAGGTCATGTTCAGAAGCATCCTCGGCTAGTGACATTGTTTTATTTTCTGGTAAGAAGCTAATTATAAAGCTTTAAATTTGCAGTCGCTCAGTAGAAGGGCAGCACTATGTCCTCCAAAAAAAGCAACGTATGCAGTATTAATAAACACATTAGTAACAATAATTCTGTCCCAGATGTCGTGTCAGATCCTTAGCCCAGCTCACACTGCAGCCCCCAAAGTGTCTGTGTGCACAGAAAAGAGCAGTGCAAAAGCCAGCCCTGTTTTAGCTTCACATTAACTAAATACCTTTATCCCACAACCTCTGGAACCTATTGGGAGCCCGCTGTGCTACACTACAAGCAGCATCTGCAAATGCAGGGTGCACTCGTGGGGCTTCTTGGTTGTTTTTTTAGGTAGAAGCACAACATGCTCTCACTGATATCCCCGACTCCAGTGACAACAGAAGAATAGGCTGTCTCTCTGACTTGACACTTACCCCGATACTATCTAAAATTAGGTCTCTGATTCTGTTGGAAAGGCTAAATTAAAAAAAGAAATGCAGTACTGCACATTGTCAAACTTTCTCCTACTTGTTTCTCTGTTAATTCAGGTAGGACAGTTCTGCCCCAAAGTCAAAACAGCCTCATGTGAGCAGGGGTGTGTGAATTGAGGAACGTGGAGGGCAGAAAGCCTGCTGTTTGTAATTGCCAGCCTGGTGATTCTTCTTCTAAGCTTTGCTCTTACTCAATGACCTCATTCTTTATTGCCCCAAGCCTTGCAAAGTTTACATAGTTTTTAATTTACTAACAGAAAGCCTTGCAGAGCTTACATAGTTTTCAATTTACTAGCACAAAATACATGTGAAACGGATTGCCCTGCATCCAGCCTCTTCTTCCTGTGTCAAGTTCCTGTTTCTGTGATTCCTGATTCTGTGATGTTTCAAACAAGGAAACACAGACAGGTGATTTACCTGAGGGGGAGCAGTGGCAAGGTCAGGGACAGCAGATGAGCATAGCACATTCCCAGAGTGATGCTTGAGACACTCGTGTCTTCCAGTCCCTTTTTTCTCACACTTCATTTCTGGCTATTTGCAGACAAGCTACAGAGCTGAGATGCAGATAAGAACTTCTTGGAAATGCAGGGCTGTTAAGTTTTTAAGTGTGAGGTTTGGTCTGCATTAAGGAACCCAGTCTGGAATTCAGGTTTAGATTAACACTTTGCATGGGTTAAAACACTTCATAGCACACACCTCTCCCCCTCTGAAGAGGCAATGAGAAAACAAGCAGCAGTCCCATTGCATGATCATAGAATCACAGAATCATAGAATGGCTTGGGTTGGAAGGGACCTCAAGGATCACCAAATCCCAGTGCTCCTGTCACAGGCAGGGTTGCCAACCACTAGATCAAGTGCTAAATCAGATTGCCTGTGTCCCGTCCAACCTGGCCTTCAACACCTCCAGGGATGGGGCACCCACAACCTCTTTGGGCAGTCTGTTCCAGCACCTCACCACTCTCTCAGTAAAGAACTTCCTCGACATCTAATTTAGATCTCCCTTCCTTTAGTTTACAACCATTCCCCTCTGTCCTCTATCTACCTGTGTAAAAAGTTGATTTCCCTCATATTTATAAACTCCCATTAAATACTGGAAGGCCAAAATGTGATGTCCCCGCAGCCATCTCTCTTCCAGGCTGAACAAGCCCAGTTCCTTCAGCCTGTCTTCATAGAAGAGGTGCTCCAGCCCTTGGATGTACTGCTTGAATGTGCTAAGAAGCTTCACAGTTAACACTGAAATCTGTGTTAGAACTTGCATAGAACTGAACAAAGCACAAAGTGCAACAAACATGACCAGAGGGCTGGAGCACCTCTCCTATGAAAGCAGTTTATATTAGATATTAGGAAGAAATTCTTCACACAGAGGGCAGACAGACCCCAGGACACACAACCCAGAGAAGCTGTGGATGCCCCATCCCTGGCAGTGCCCAAGGCTAGGATGGATGGGGCTTTGGGCAACCTGGTCTGGTGGGAGGAGTCCCTGATGATGGCAGGAGTGCGTTAAAGGATGGGCTTCCTTTTGGAAGGCATCCCTTCCAAATCACTTTTATGTGACTCTACAGTTCTCTGAATATTAAGTTAAAAATTTCAAAGATATGTAAAGTAATTCAATGAAACATGAAGGTAAAATTATATCTAAGCATGCAGTAAGCTAAAATTTTTTTCTAAGAGTCTATTATAACTTCAATGTGTTGAAGAAAAACAAGGGCTCCTGTGTACAGTAAGAACCCAGGCCAGCAGGAGGGTGCAGTGGAAGGGCATACTGGGGATATTCATTCATTCATGCATTCATTCACTCACTCATTCACTCACTCACTCATTCACTCCTTGTGCTTCCAGACACCATCCAGTTTCTCTCAGCTCCTTGACATAACATCAAATCCAAAGAACACTTCACATCAGCCTGGCTTTTATCAGCTGACACCCACTTGGTCTGTGTTGTACATCAGTTTCTCAAAGGAAAACAAGAGCCAAGATAACCATTGTCGTGGTTTCCCCACTTTTTTTCAACTCAGCTGCTTGTCCACAAAATGTACAGAGGTGTCTGAAAATGAAAATAAACGTGGGAAGCACTGAAGACTGGTAGTTATTCTTATCTTACTGCTTCATTAACACAGTGGGATAACTATGTGCATTACTCCCTAATACAGCTGTCATCATTTAAATGCTTTGTGCTCTACACATGGGCCAGTCCTACAGGGATGGACTCAATAACAGGAAGATTACAGGTCTTATGACTCCATTGCTGTATGGAGGAATTTGCAGTTGGTCAATCTTTCTGCCCATATTCCTGCAGGGAAGAATCCCAACTCAACATTTCATTGTATATTCATTTAATTGCATACTTCCAGCACAGCAAAGCATTTCTCAGTTCTCCGTTCCCTCTGGCATCTGTATTTCCAGCTCTTTCAGGTCCCACTTTCTTTGCTTGATGCTGTTTTCCCAAACACTTTATACAAACTTTTGCATCTAAAGAAGAGTTTTGAATGTGCCATGATAGCAAGTCACAGAATCATAGAATGAACTGGGTTGAAAAGGAGCACAATGCTCATCCAGTTCCAACCCCCTGCTATGTGCAGGTCACCAACCAGCAGACCAGGCTGCCCAGAGCCACATCCAGCCTGGCCTTGAATGCCTGCAGGGATGGGGCATCCACAGCCTCCTTGGGCAACCTGTTCCAGTGCATCACCACCCTCTGTGAAAAACTTCTCCTAATATCCAACCTAAACCTCCCCTGTGTCAGTTTAAAACCATTCCCCCTTGTCCTATCACTATCCACCCTCGTAAACAGCCGTTCCCCCTCCTCTTTATACACTCCCTTCAAGTACTGGATGGCTACAGTGAGTCTCCCCAGACCCTTCTCTTCTCCAAGCTAAACAAGCCCAATTCCCTCATCCTTTCTTCACAGGAGAGCTGCTCTCCTTATGAAACCGCTTCAAAATGGCTCTGCAGTTTTATCCAATCAATGTATGGCAAGCTTTACTTTCTTTACTGGGGAAAATCTTTACAGCAAGAAAGGGTTGAGCTCTTCATCTGTTTACAGTGCTTATATAACCAATGAAATAAGCATTGGTTAGAGAAAAACAGAGAACCTAATAAAAAACCACGGTACTTTGTGATTTTCTAACATTTATCTCAGAGGATATAGCTTGTTCTGAAAAGTTAAGCAAGTTTTAGGTCTGGAGAAAAACAGTTCTTCCAGAGTTGATACTGCCTAGTGGAAAACATAATAGATAAGGACATGAAATAAATTTCTGTCCCCTGTTTTATCAAAGGCTTGCTGTGTTCTCTGGATAAATCATTTCCCTCCTGAATATTTCTGTCTTTTACAGAGGAGTAAACAATGCTTTTCCCTTCCCAAAGTGATTTATGAGTGAAGGGTATAGAATTTTGATCAGATTCAACTTTAAAAATTGTCCACAGGGGTTTAATAATGGCAGTTCTTTATGAAGGTATCAAGCATGAATTTGCATTTGACTCACAAGTGTCTAACACTCCTACGTTCCCAGCCAGGAATCTGAATCAATGTTGAAAAGGAGGTGAGCTGTATTAAAGGCTTCACATGGAATAAGTCTTAACAGCAAAAGTAAGTGCAATTTTTTAACGAGGCATTTCCAACCTGATTCACTGCCCTTACAACATCTCTTCTTGCAGTTACAGCCTCAGAAGTCCTCAGGGTTTGGATACAAGGTCATGACTTCTGAGTGGGAGCCAGGAAAAGGCAGGACACTGCAAAAGGGGCTCAGCCCCAGCGAGATGATAGCTCTCAGCTGTGCTGCGTAAAAGCGCTGCTGAGTGACTTAAGGAACAGAGCAGGAGCTGTGAAGATGCCCCCGCTACTTATTTGGCTGAAGACAAGGTGCAAATGACAGCAGAAGAAAATGGAAAGCAAAGCATAAGCAGAAAGCTATCTGATGGGGCTGGCTGGGCACTGAGAAATTCCCCTGGCAGGATGGGACAGATGCAGTCAGTGCTGTTACGGACTTGTTGCCAGCTGGCCACAGTTGGGCACAGAGGGGCTGGGAGAGCAAGTCACAGGGCAGTGTGACAGAGGAGCATCTCCTGTCCTTGTCAGTGGAGAGATGCTGCCAGACAAGGACCTCGAGCTGCAGCCAAGGTCAGGTTGTCAAGCCCTGTGGAAAAGCCTGCTCTTCTCCATCCATGACATGCATCCTATAGGAAGACTTCTCTTCCAGGGGTTAAAGTCATTGTGATCACTGTTCTACTCTCTTCCATTAAAAGGGAGAAGAGTTTCATACTGCAAAAACACTGCATGTAATTCTGCTTTTACTCTGTAATTCAAGCATGTTTGCATAGTGGTCAGTTACCATATCTGCAAATGCCATGGACTGATGCTCCTAACGTGGTGCACGACTGTAGTAACCTGACCATCATGCAGTATTACTTTCAGGCAAGAAAGACAGGGAAGGGTTACAGTAGGGTCAGACAGAATAACCCCTTAATAAGAAAAAATATTCTTATCCTACAATGAAAATAGGAAAAACCCACTGAGACGTGATTAGTTGTGATCCAAACTGGAGCCTGAGCTGTAAAATTCAGCTCCACATCTTTAAATTCTGCCACATCCTTCTGTTAATATCCAACACTTTAGCTCAAACCAATATAGACTTGGCAGTAAGCCTATGAATTTCAGTCTCAGATCGTCAACCTTCAAAATAAAACTTGTGGGAAAAGCTTTTTCAACCAAAATTACAGCTTTTGCAGCAACAACAACAAAAAATCTCTCCAATTCTTTAGGCTGAAAATTATGCATCCCAGTCTGGAAATGGCAATACATCATGGTGATGCCTCAGAACTTCTCAGGAACTGTGTGACTCATCTTCTGTTTTCTTTCATGTGTCCCAGATATTGCTAAATTTCACCTCCCGAAGTGCCAAACCTTCTCCTTCTACTGGAAATCCTGCTTGTAGCATAAGGAGAAATTTATTCATGGAGAAGAATGAAAATCTAAATCACTGTAACTACAATCCCTATGTAGTACTACAGTCTATTTTCTGAATGACCACCTTTGTTATTATTTTGTGTGTGTGTTTTCTAAAGGTAAAAAAGAAAACTGGAGGCTGGTGAGGCACTGGAACAGGTTGCCCAAGGAGGCTGTGGATGCCCCATCCCTGCAGGCATTCAAGGCCAGGCTGGATGTGGCTCTGGGCAGCCTGGTCTGCTGGTTGGTGACTCTGCACATAGCAGGGAGGTTGGAATTAGATGATCATTGTGGTCCTTTTCAACCCAGCCCATTCTATGATTAACGTAGCAGAAACAGCATTATCACTTCAGTCATTTAAAAGCAGACAACCAACGTGTCCCTATAACACTGCATACAGCAACCACAGGATTGGAATAAAGCATTAGGCTAGTCTCCCTCCAAGAAGAATTCACCCTTTCAAAAACAAAATTCTTGAATTAGATAAACTCTTCATGTAGAAGAGGTCAATCTTGGTAAATCAATGTAGCCACATCATTAAAAGAAAAGGGATTTAGAGCAGCAAGACATTGGCAAGAACCAGAAACTACACAGGATTAACAGAAAAGGTCTGGAGGAAACCAGACTTGGAATACCATGCACAGGAACAGAGGGAGAGTTACAAGTCAGCTCTGCAACACTGAGTTTTAGGAACCTTGGGATGTTGGATGGGAGCTGGAGGACTCCGCTGACTGCCTGGACCTCCTGCTGCCCCAGTGACAAGGACCCACCGTGGTCATGTCATCTGCACTGGAGGGAGTACAAACTTCTGCAGCCAGCAGGCTCCTGAAAAAAAATTTACAGTGCCCTGGAGTAAGCAAAGCTAAATAATATATCTCCATTGTGAGATGTTGCTTTCAATACCGAGCCCACTTGGCAGGGCCCTGCTTGGCTCAGAAGAACTCATGCCAGTGCCCAATGGCTGCTTCCTGCAGTGGCATAGGGCTCCTCTGTGGCCTCCTGATCCATTGCACCCCACAAAGCTCCTGGGCAGCGATCCTCCCTCAGGCTGCAGCCTGTAGAGCTCAGATCATCAGCAACCTGCAGATGGCTTTGGCCATGCAGCAGCCCAGTGGGTGCCACCCAAAGTGTGGGTGCTGTCTGCCCCCACCAGAGCGATGACACTGCATGTAGTCTAATTAAAATTACCACCTCTTACACAAGCCCTGCCTGGCTGAGCTGTCTGGCTTAGGAACCTGATTAAGCTCTTTATCTAATTGAGACAGAGAGAGGCACGTCCAAAGGCTAAATATTTAGGTAGCGTAAGGTAACTAAGCTCTCAATTTAGACTTCTTAATTAGGTAAATATGGTGATGTCAGGTCTATTTTGTCAATAAAGGGAGACAAGCCTATCAGTGTTGCCAGCTGATAGAGTTTCTCATTTAATTACGCTGTAACCATTTGTCCATTTACAGGAACCAACTATTCAGTCCACTATCCAACAATTCTTTGAGAAATTCTTCGTTTTCTAATAAATTGTGCAAAATAATTTCAATCTCAGCCTCGTGAAGATCTGGAATTCTGATTATCAAGGGCTGATGCAAACTCTTCAGGCCCTGATCATTGGATATATAGATGAGCTGTAAGGCAGCACTGTACACCAGGATCACTGAAAATAAGCATGAATCATTGAATCATTCAGGTTGGAAAAGACTTCTGTGATCATCCAGTCCAACCCCAACCCACCCCACCATACCCACTGACCATCAGTGCCACATCTCCATGGTCCTTGCACACCTCCAGGGACTGTGATCACCTCCCTGAGCAGCCTGTTCCAATGCCTGACCAAACGATGCAGTCCTGCTGTTTCCACTGAATTAGGCACTGCATTTTCCCATTTTCAGGAAGAACCATGAACAGCTCAAGCTGTGTCAATCAGAAGCAACTGCATTAACTGTATGCATTTACTCATTTCCCCTCCCAAGTTTTCCTACATCTCTGCGTTGTCTTCACATAAACAGGATGGGGCAAAAATATTTTGTTAGAAAATAGAAATTTTTTTTAAAGACAGAACTGTTGTGAACTTTTAAGAACTTGATGCTCTGCGGTACTAGTTTTGTTACACTATGTAATCTGATTTGCTAGCAATTTCATTTCTGGGCACAGTAGGAACAGAGCATGATACTACAGTGCATCCGTGAAAAGAAATCCTATAGAGATTGGTGTGAGCTCCAATACAGAAGCCAGCAGTCTCAAAGTTATTCAGCTTCTCTCACACTGATAGAAGAGTGTCCATCAGGGAGAAAAGCACCTGTGCATGGTCTCTTGAACAAGTCTCTTTACAATCTATACCCTGCAGGAAACTCATCCTGTCTTCTTGGGATCAAATGCACCCTCAGCAGTTTGCTGATGACACCAAGCTGAGTGGTGCAGTTGACACAATAGAAGAAAGGGTTACCATCCAGAGGGATCTGGACAGGCTCAAAAAGTGAGCCCACGTGAACCTAATGAGGTTTAACAAGGCCAAGTGCAAGGTGTTGAACTGAACTTTAGTTGAAGCAATCCCAGATGCGAGTACAGACTGGGAGAAGAGCCCTTTGAGAGCGGTCCTGTGGAGAAGGATTTGGGGGGGTCCTTGTGGATGAAAAGCTGGACATGAGCCAGCAGTGTGTGCCTGCAGCCTGGAAGGCCAACAGTACCCTGGGCTGTAACAACAGAGGGGTGGCAGAGGGGCAGGGAGGTGATTGCCCCCCTCTACTCTGTCGCTGTGAGGCCCCATCTGGAGTACTGCATTCAGGTCTGGGCCTCCCACACAACAAGGATGCAGAGCTGTTGGATTTGGCCCAGAGGAGGGCCACTAAGATGAATAAATGGCTGGGGCACCCGTGCTATGAAGAAAAGTTGAGGGAGTTGGGCTTGTTTAGCTTGGAGAAGAGATGGCTCCAGGGAGAACTCACTGCAGCCTTCCAGAACTTGAGAGGAACTTGTAAACAAGAGGGACTTTTCACATGGTCTAATAGTGATAGGGCAAGGGGGAATGGTTTTAAGCCAAAAAAGGGGAGATTTAGGTCAGATGTTAGGAAAAAATTCTTACTCAGAGGGCAGCGAGGCCCTGGCACTGCTGCCCAAAGGAGCTGTGGATGCCCCATCCCTGGAGGTGCTCAGGGCCAGGCTGAGCAGCCTGAGCTGGTGGAGAGCAACCAACCTAAGGCAGGAATGTTGGAACACAATGATCTTTAAGGTCCTTTCCAACCCATGCCATTCTACGATTCTATGAAAACATAGCTGTGCTGCTGAGCAAGAATGCAGTGGATAATTCCAAGCTGTTTATGAAACCATATTAAATAGAACCCAATAGTACAAGGAATTTCATTGAAACCAATGGGCACAGTACGTATCCAGAGCAGAGGGGGAACCAGGAAGCAAAGGCTATGGTTAGTATGCCAATCCTTTTCCATCATGCAACAATCTGATACGATCAATTTAAACCCACTAATTTAACTGCTGAAGCTACCACATTTCTTCTCACAAAAGGTGGAATCCTTTTTTTCTTTTCCTCCTCCATCAAACCATTTTTTCACATCAATATTCTCTTCTTATAGACAGCTCACAGCACTTGCAAGCATTAATTTCAAGACCATACTGGTTGGCAGGGCCATTTTCCTGTCAGATTGCAAAACTGAAGGTGCAAGCAATGTGTCTGGAAGCAGTCACAAGGCTGGCAGCAAAATGCTTCAGAGAAATCTGCCCTCCTCCAATTCCTGCTTCAGGACAGCAATCGCTATCAGCCTGAACATGCCACTGAAGTGCTTCCAAAGGTAACCAATCTGCAATAAATAAGCAAAGATGAACATTTTACTCCTTTTATCAAGAGCTTTAAGACTTGCAAATCGTGTTTGCGGGACATCAAAAGAACACGTTCTTTCCTGAAGAGTCAAACCTACTTCTTGCAGTTATGATTCACTGAAGAAAAAAACATGTTTTTAAGTGTTCAGCTGTCACAGAGATCTTTAAAGACGTAAAAGGCTTTCATCTTTTAAACCAGGGCAATTTGGAGAGATTGCTTCAAGTCAAAAAACTTCCAGGCACTGGCAGGCCCCAAAGGATGGACAGGCATCTCACTCTCCTGGAAGAATGTATCTTGTGAACGTGCTTGATAAAACAATTACCTTCTTTCTAGGTAAGCAAGATGTAGCTGGCTCTAATTCAAAACTCAATTATAATGCCTGTTAAAATACAGTTCTTCTTAATGATAGCTCTAATTGCTATCGTTGTTGTTCACTATTCTCTTCCAAAACAGTTTTCTGGAGACAAATAATTTTGATTGAATTTCTTCTGTCATTTCCTCACAGATCTCTCTGGGTCTCGTGGAAGTTGTGCAGATTTTTCAGAACATGGGACCATGCACAGCCCTGTGCTCACCTGGCACAAAGCATTCCCACACTAAGCTGGTGTACACCAACCATACAGATACTTAGGTACATAGACAAGTATACGACACTCTGCAGTGTTATTCTGGATGTACATCAGTCTCTTTGAGAGCATTTTGGCAAATGTCTGGCTATTACTGCATACGCTTTACACTGGGTTGATTTCGATCCAAGAAATATAGGCAGATCTTTTTTCTTTTTGGCAAGTGTTATTGCAAAGGAATTGCATTATGTTTGTATCAAGTTAAATGAAGATGCATTTTACATCACAGTAAATCAGGCATGTTCTATGAATCTATGTGGTCTGCTTTTGTTATTAAAAAAGGTATTAAAAAGAAAAGGCTTTCAACTACACAGATGCAAGCATAATACTCACTGCATCACAGCACTGGCAAAGCTGAAGAAACAAAAATAAATAACACAAAGCAATTTGGTAACACGTGGAAAAAAGAAGATGATCCGAGTCTGTCCCCAGATGGTTAGGAAAAGAACAAGTCATCTTTTGTTCTGCTTCCTAAGACAGAATCCATCTGTACAGCATATCTGAAATAAATGGAGTAGTATTCTAACACTCGAATAGAGAAAACATAAAATCAATTTCTTAATATCTAGTGTAATTTTGTGGTCATTGCCTGGACCTAAGAAGTCCAAGGAAAACCTTCTTTTATAGAAGTTTGGTTTATTAATGATTTAATGTGCCTTGATGGTCTTACTCCATGAGATCTGTTGCAGCACACTACAAATGCTGAACATCCAGTTTCTTCTTTAAGAAGGTAACTGTATTACCACAGAGGTACACATGGGCTGGGGGGACAACGACGAGGTCATGAATTCACCTTTACCACAAACTACCAGAGAATATCAGCTCAGGAAGGGGAATGGCTGTTTACGAGGGTGGATAGTGATAAGACAAGGGGGAATGGTTTCAAACTGACACAGGGGAGGTTTAGGTTAGATCTAAGGAGGAAGTTTTTCAGCCAGAGGGTGGTGAGGCACTGGAACAGGTTGCCCAAGGAGGTTGTGGATGCCCCATCCCTGCAGGCATTCAAGGCCAGGCTGGATGTGGCTCTGGGCAGCCTGGTCTGCTGGTTGGTGACCCTGCACATTGCAGGGGTATGGAAATAGATGAGCATTGTGGGCCTTTTCAACCCAGGCCATTCTATGACTCTATGAATAATGATAGAAAAGTTGCAGGTTGAGGAGCTACACACACAAATCTTATTTGAGGGCACACCACCAAGAGCAGGAGGGCCAGAAATCACCTTCCCAGGATGAAGGTTTGACCACACAGTCAGAAGCACAGCAAGGATTCTGTCACCTTCAGGGCTGTTTTTCACCGAAAGGCACAGGCTGCACCATCTTCACCAATCTCTGAAAATTCAGCACTGCTGATTCCTACTCCCAGAGTCAACAAATTCAAAAATCACAGGAAAGAAAACTACAGCAAATGGCTCGGCTCTGTTGATACACTCCAGGACTAATGATACCGTAATTTGTTTACTGGCTTTGCTATCACTGCTGCAACATAACCCGAAGACCCAATCAAGATTAGGAGGCCATTACATTAGGCACGAGGATGGAGGCAGTCCATACCCCAAATTGCTGGCAATCTATCTCCACAAGGCAGACAAAGTACGACGATCATTTTGCAGACAGAAAACAGAAGGAGTGAGCAGACTGCCAAAAGCTTTCAGAAGCTTGCTCAAGGAAATCTATGACAAAAGCATGACATAAACCATCGCTGCTGGAAGTGCATTTTGGTGCCAACTCACTGCCATATCCACTAATCTCATTACTTTGCTGTGTCAGGTTGCTTTTGAGACAACGTAGATGCTGGATGATCAGAAAAAGTGGTTATGTTAATTATATTTCTTAACAAAGATATGGGGATCTGATCATATTCTTGTCACGGAAAAAGATCAGGACCAGGTTTCATATTCTCTCTCAGTCTTCCTATCTAATCACCTATTTGTGTACTTAACTAAGGCTGTGCCAAGCTGAAAAATTAGCAGGTGATTTACAGTACCAAGTTAGGCTCTAAGGCGCCTTATGGAAGGGCAATTAGGTACTCCTGAAGGGTAATCCAAAAATCCTGCTCTAATTGAACACAGCCAGGAGTTACTCCTAGGGGAGGAAGAAAAAAAAATATTTGCTTAAATATTAGAAGAGATGTTCCTTCTAATCTCTTCCCTAATGAAGTTGCACCTTACCTCCTGCTGCCACTGGAACTTAGTCTTGTTCATTGAGGCTTCACAATGTATTTGTGAGTCAGATCACAATGCCTGCTCCTGAGGTTATGCATCTAATTGGAAAAGGAGAGAAAGAGGCAAAGCTGCTGCATGTAACAGCCTGATAGCTGAAGCACTGGCTGAAGTGTAAAAACTCACAGTTCTCCCTCATCTGGAGGAGATTCCAGTTCTCATTTCCCCCTTCTCAGGGCTTTCAGACTAGAAACTCCCCTGGAGAATCTCTACCTTGAAGGTGTATGAATCAAACAATACAGAAGGTGACCAGCCAGGACTCTGAAGCTCTGCCAAATATGGAGGATAGCAGACTGTGGTCCTCTCTGGACTGCACTGAGATGCTCAGCCTCTCACCTGCTGCAGACGGATTGTCAGGACAACTCACACAGACAGCTTGCTCCTAAAACCCTTTCTCCCAGGTGTGTTTTGGAATCAACCCACAGGCCTTTCTTTCACTCTTGCAGCAGGAGTCTGCTCCTGCCTGTGCTCTCTCTGCCATCTCTCCTCATCCCATGGGGAACAGGCATCTACGGGACTCGAGGGAAGGCAAGATGGAGAAGTAAAGCAAAATAGAGCCCACAGCCCACTCCCTTATTTGACTCTCATAGAATCATAGAATGGTTTGGGTTGGAAGGGACCTTTAAGACCATCTCCTTCCAACCCCCTGCTATAAGCAGGGACACCTCCCTCTAAACCAGGTTGCTCACAGCCCCATTCAGCCTGGCCTGGGATGCTTCCAGGGTGGGGGCATTTCTCATTGGAAATTCATAACTTAAGCATCTTCTTGGTCTCCTCTTCCTTGCTGGAAATTCTCAAAGCATGAATAACTAGCAAACAGACAATGTTTTTTTCTATGTCTGCTCAAAATAAAATAACCTTTCAGGGAAGCAAGGAACCAACTGCATGCCAAAGAGCTGCATCACTGTAATATGTGCACTGGTATGGGAATGGTGAGGGGCAAAGCAAGAAGATATGTGGCCAACCAAGCTGTCAAAATGATGCACCACTGTGTGGGAAAATCAAGGGCTAAAAGAAGTACAAAATGAATCCTATGGACTGCAATACAACTCCTCCAGCTCTCTCACAAGTGCCTGAACCAGTCTGTCACCCTCTTGCCCATGGCTCCTGTGCCCCTTTGCTGCTGTATGTTCTGGATATCTCTTCAGATATCTCTGGAACTTTGCTACCTGCCTGGTAAAACAGGACTGCTATGAACATGCTGAGGATAAACATGAAGTACCACGGGGCCTAATGAGATCACACAAATAAGACAGATCAAGATGAATCCCAGACATATCTGGACATCAGTACAAAGTCACATCGCATTCAGATAAAATTATTTTAATTAAAACTTGACATTTATATTTTGTATTTTCCCACATGGAATCAGAGAATCATGAAGGTTGGAAAAGACCTCTAAGATCCTCAAGTCCAACCCCAACCCACCCCACCATGCCCACTGCCCACGTCCCTCAGTGCCACATCCCCACAGTTCTGGAACACCTCCAGGTTTGGTGACCCCATCACCTCCCTGGGCAGCCCTGCCACTGCATCACTGCTCTTTATGAGAACAAATTTTTCCTAACATCCAACATGAACCTCCCCTGGCACAACTTGAGGCCTCCAGTTACATCCAGGAAGAGGCCTAATATTTTGCAGTCCATTGGAAGGAAACACCTTATCCACGAATCACGGGTTCCCTTTAAAAATACTGCTACCAAAGACAGCTTAAACAGCATTGAAAGTGAGACTGTGAGTTTCATCTGACATTGTTCTAACCTGGGAGTTAGAGAGCACAGCACCAACAGCAACATACATGGAGGAAGCACAGTTTAGGCTGGGAATTGATTTGATGTGTTTTCATAAAGTCTTCTATATCAAAAAGCAGCTTATGAAAGCCTCAACTAAGACATCTGTCTAATGCCAAGGGCAGCATTCAGCACCTTTCTTCTTTCCACCTTCTCTTTCCACATTCATTGCTTGCACTCCCTCTGAAGTTACCCAGCAGAACTGCACTCTGTGGCTGCCAGAGACCATCGCCACCACCTCTCTGCACTGCCACCTCTGCATTCTTTGCCTCTTTCACCTCTGACATTCACATGTGTCTAAATCCAACTGGAGGTGGGAGGTGACAGTTTTGCTTCAGGAAAACTTCTGAATTTGGGGCTGGAACAGAAACGTATCTTTCAGCACCTTCACAAAAATAGTTTCGAAACACCTATTCTCAAATCCAAAGTGCAGGGAAACGTCTGCAAGAGCTGAGGCTGGCATGGGAGATCTGTGTGTTTAACTTCCCCACTATTCTAACTCACATAATACATAAAATTACTCTGAATATAAGTGTATACCCTGCAAACCCTGACTCCTCATATCCTAAGCCAGTGTGGTAACTGCTTGCTCTGAGGAGAAAGATTTTGAAACCATGTTAAAAAGCTTCTTGGAAATATAAATGTATATATTTGTATACATAAGTATACATAACTTCATTAATTGTATCTAGTGAAAATAATGATGTTTTACATTCTAAGGAAAAGGCCTCATGAAATGGCAGCCCTCGATGCGAACGCCACAACTGAAGACTCAGGCTGCAGAAGTCTGTTTTGGATGATTTACATAACTAAATACAAAAGACAACATTGCAAACTGATTTAAAGGACACTTTTCCTCTGTGCAAAGGTGCAGCATAAACAGCTCCATCAGCTAACTCACCACTTAGGATTCACACGTGCCCATAAAGCAGGTGTTAACCAGACCCTGAATTGATCTCTTCAGACTGGAATGAATTCCACTGCCAGTACACAGATTCTTTTAAGATATAAACAGTCATTAGTTGTCTGTATCAAGATCAGAGACTGGAAAAAATACAAACCTGGCATTTGCACTGCTTCATGCTCGATTTCATTTGCTCGTGGAATGACTTAAAGAATCGGGTCTGCAGATTTGTCTGTCAACTTGTCCCCACTAAACACCACTCTTGACAAATTCACTAGCACGCACATCTAGATATTGCAGCCTGAACTACAAGTCAAACATTCAGGAAATCCATCACAACACAATTAAATCGATTATGAAAGGCAGCACAAAGCAAAAAATCCAACAGCCACAATTGAACTGATCCAACACTCCTGGGCATAACTCAGCTGGCATGGACACAAAAACCAGAACATGCCTTACCTGTGTAGTGCACCACACATGTCTGCCCCTTCTTTGGGAACGTCCGTCCTGTTAAAATGATAACAGTTATTGTGTATTTTCTCTTTGATCCCTATAACTACACAGGTGTGTATTTCAAGAAGAAAACGCCAGACTGAGATTTGTGTCTTATCAAACCACTGATACAAAGGGCAGGAACTGGTAGGGTTTGGGTAGAACGTTCCAGCTTGGCCAACCTGTTAGACCAAATTATGCTTTACTCACACCAAGTTAGCTTTGCGTGTATCTGTGTGTGCATAATATATGCATTTACATTCCCCACGTGAAAAAAGACTGTCAAAACTTCGTGGATTGCGACCTGAAAATTCTCAGAATGTCTCTGTCATTATTTTTTCAAATAAAGTCTTAGTTTGACATTGTAAAAAAAAAAAAAAATCCATCTGTATTTCCATTCCTAATGCCATTCATTCAAGACAGCTCTAGGAAGAGCATCTCTAATTAGCAGGGAAAGGTTTTTTAGAAAATCATGTACAAAAATAGTTTAATCATAGAATCATAGAATTGCTCAGGTTGGAAAAGACCTTAGAGATCATCCAGTCCAACCACAACCCAACCTTCCTACCCTGACTCTAACAGCCCTCTGCTAAATCACGTCCCTGAGCACCACATCCAAATGGATTTTAAACACATCCAGGGATGGTGACTCAACCACCTCCCTGGGCAGCCTATTGCAGTGCTTAACAACCCTTCTGTAAAGAAGTGTTTCCTGATATCCAACCTAAACTCACCCTGGTGCAACTTGAGGCCGTTTCCCCTCGTCCTGTCACCTGTCACCAGTGAGAAGAGACCAGCCCTGTGTAAGTACCTTTCAGATATTGGAAGAGGGCAGTAAGGTCTCCCCTCAGCCTCCTTTTCCCCAGACTGAACAGCCCCAGTTCCTTCACTTGCTAACATTAACGCTGTAGTATTGAGCTATGGAAGAGCAGGGAGATGCTGAATCCTTACGTGAGCCTGGCAGCTCCCTCTAAAACATTCATCCCGAAAGGAAAAGAAGGTTTAACTTATTTCCTTAATGAAAAATGGAATTACTGTTTCATGTTACCTGCTCCAGGTACTGCAGGCTGGGGGAAGATCTGCTGGGCTCATAGATGTGCTGGCTGCATACTGGCTCAGCTAACCTTGATCTCTAAAGCAGTGCTGGCCAGGGGAGGGCCAGCAAGAGGAGACTCAAGAACTTAAGAAATATGAATGAGACAAATGATTAATGAACAGTGTTGTCATAAAGCTAGAAAATAGGGATTCAGATAGAAACTAAGGCTTGTTCATATCTTACTTGGTTCTTTGGTCTCCTTATTCTGTCTTTACATGAGAGCAAGTAATGCAAAATACTGTGTAAATCAGCTAACAACACAAGCTGTGCATTCAGGACTCGTATGCCCAAACCACTAAGCAAGCAGCAGGGGAACAGGCTATCATAAGCAGAGATCTGTATCATGCAGTGGAGAAGATGGTGCTTCTGAGCATCATCAGAACACCCTGAACAGCAGCCTGTGTGCATCTGCAGCCCCTCCAGCTATGGGTGCAACAGTCAACCGAGAGAAATGATCAATATCTCCTTATTTGGGATAGCAGCCGGCTTCCAAAGATGTAAGGGCTCCCACGTAGTGCTGCATTCGCAGCCCCACGGTACCCGCACGGCGTTCAGATCCCACACCTGTGCGCCCATCCAGGGATAAGAGCACGGAGTGAGAGGGCAGTTTAAAGGCACACATGGGGGAAGCGGAGAGAACGGGCCGAGAAAGTTACACTGGGACGGACTTCAGCGAACTGCGTCCAGCCGAGGGTGAATGTGGGCTTGAGACGGACGGGGAAGGTGGAATCTTAGGGGCTGCGGTCTCGTAGAAATAATCAATACAAAAAACAGAGCTATGAAACGACAGAGCAGCCAGACAGCGGCTCTGCAAGGCGATGCCGCTCCCAGCCGGGTACCGGCTCCGGAGGACGGATGGATGCCGCCCCAAATGGCCGCCCGCCCCCTGGAGAGCCGGCAGAGCGCCGGGCAAAGTTTGCGGCGGGGCGGTGCCGGCCTCACGAACCCCAATTACCGCCAGCGCTCGGCGTCGTGCAGCTGTCGGCGGATGCCAGAAGAAAATCCCCGGCCCCCTCGCAGCCCCCCCGCCCGCCCGCCTCCCGGGACCCGGCGCTCCGGCCACGGCCGCCGCCCGCTGTCGGAGCTCCGCCCGACGGGAGCCCCCCGCAGCCGGGCACCGCCGCCCCCCGCCCCGCAGGTCTGCCCTCCGCCCTTTCCCCGTTGCGGCACGTACCGTCTCCCGGAGAGATGGTCTCGATCTCCACCCCCATCTCGGCGCTGAGCTCCGCTCGGCAGCCCTGAGCACGGCTCGGTTCGGCGCGGCCGGACCCCCAGTGCAGGCATGCCCCTCCGCGGCCGGCTGACTGGGGCCTCCCCGGCTGCCCGTCAGCCGCCCGCAGCCAATGCAGGGCAGGGGCGGGGAGGCAGGGGAGGGGAGGGGGGCCGCCCGCCCCCACCCGCAGCTCCCCGGGGGCGCGGGGCTGCTGTGCAGTGCGGTGCGGTGCAGTGCAATGCTGTGCTGTGCTGTTCGGTGCGGGGAGGGCAGCGGCACCCCCGCCCTCAGGCACCGCCCTCAGCTTTAAAGAAGAAAATGTGCGTGTGTATTCCCTAGGCGCTCCCATGATGTGAGATCGCAAGTGCGTTTGCCTGTGCAAGAGGCTGCAGCTGCTTCTGGAGGATTGGAGAAATCGTAGAATCGTTAAGGTTGGACGGACCACCAAGGTCATCTAGTCCAACCGTCATCCTGGGCCTGGGGCTGCCTGCATCTCTGTTGTTCTTGAACACCTCCAAGGATGGTGATCCACGACTTCCCTGAGCAGCCCACTCCAATATCTCACCAATTTGAGGAGAAATGTTTCTTAATATCCATCCTGAACCCCCTCTGGTGCAGCTTCAGGCCATCACCTCTCATCCCATCGCTGTTGGCCAGGCGCAGAGGCCAACCCCCACCTCACCACAACCTCCTTTCAGTTTTAGAGAGCAGTGAGGTTTCCCTCAAGCCTCCTCTGCTCCAGACTGAACAATCCCAGTTCCCTCAGCTGCTCCCCATAAGATTTGTGCTCCAGACCCCTCACAGCTCTCTCAGATGTACCTGAGATAAATGGAAAACACTATTTCCTCATAAACTGTTGTTAGATGTGAACCTTACAGTTCCCACTGACTCAAAATAAATCTGTTTGCATTCCTGTCTGCTCTGAGTAAACAAAGGCCAGGTTGGATGGTGCCCTGGGCATCCTGTGCTGGTGGATGGCAGCCAGCCCATGGCAGAGCATTGGAACTCGATGGGCTTTAAGGTTCCTTCCAACTTCTGTCATTCTATGATTCTAAATATATATTTTAAAATCTTTATTATCACAGATATTGAACAACAGACAGTGTTGTTGTTTCTCACCTTATTGTATTCACCAGTGATACTGAGGTCCTCAAAGATACTGGTATAAACAACTGCAAAGCAGATAAAGACCTTGGATGAGAAAGCTGAAGCAAGGAATGCCCCATATCTTCAGGAAAGCCTCTGAAATACAAGGGAAAATGGTTTAGGATTGGCAGAGGATTGGAAGAGAGGTAAAATGAACAAGAGGTTCTGTAAAGAGAGGTAAAAGGGAAAGTCTTTGAGAAACCAAGAGAATAGCTAAAACCAAGTTAGAGAAATAGCAGATTAATGTTTTAAAGAACACTCTTTCAGAGCTATTGCATGACATCCACCTCCTCCTCTGTTGGAACCTCTGTGTCTCAAGTATGAAGTCCACTAGTCTCAGCTTTTGAGGCTCTGTAGAGCTCACCTTCTGTAGAGTTCAACTTCTCACGATGCATCTTTCTATCCTGGCAACAAAAACAGCAGCCTGGAAAAGCAGGGGAATCCTCCTTCCCAAATATGATGATGGAACCACGTGACTCCAACTTCTAACATTCCTCAGTGGTCACAAAGTGGTCACAGCCATTGTGAGGTTTTTTCAGAAACCCCAAATCTCAGAGTTTAACAGCAGAGTATTTCATTTTCTTTATCTTAAACCCCTGCAACTCGTCTGTTAGAAACTGCATTTCCACTTCTAGGAAAACAATCAGTTTTTAGAATTTAAAAGTGTTTTAGCTTCATCCATAGTTTACTTCATCGTGCCTATATTGTAAAATCCCATTCTTCACTGTTTTTAAAATCTACAAAGGATCTACAAATCATATGTGATAGATTCCATATGTGCACAAAGAGGGCCAAAGTACTAAATTGCCTGTAAATGGAAAGCATGAATCCTACAAGCACACAAATTCATAGATGTCACAAACAAAAGAAACAACAAACAGACAACACACACCAGCATCCTTGGAGAAGATCTCACAGTGCTTTCATGGCAGTCATGGCCTTGTCTTGATCTTCAGGGGTTGAGGTGAAGTCGCCCTGGCTATGTGCAGGGAAGAGCTGCAGCTCATCAGGATTCACACCACTAAATGCTAGACACATTGGTTTCTAGAGCAATTAATTTGATAGTTTGTGCTTAGAAATGAAGGCAAATATTCCATGACACCAGGGCCTAAGGGAGAGAAGAGATTAATGTAATTTACCACTTCCAAAAAATATTGGTTTAGATGAGTGTCTTGAACTGAACTCACTCCCAAGCTTCTGTCTCCCCAGTACAACACCCTGACATGGCAGAGCCAGTTCAGAAAAGGGCCCCTAACATGGATAGGGCTGGAGGATGTGGAGGGGATGAGGATCTGGAGTTGTTCTGCATAAGACAAAGTTAGGGAAGGACTTCCACTGCTGTCTGCAGTTCCCTCATAGGGGTGGAGGTGCATAGCAGAAGGATGAGAGGCAATGGACACAAGTCATAAGGGAAGGCAAGTCTTCACAAGGTGAGTTACCATACAAAGCTTTGGGGAACCTGACCAAACCTTGGAAATAGCTGGAGCACCAAGCAGTTGCACCATATGGCCTCCAAAGATCCCTTCCCTTCAACTGCTTTATGAGCCTGTAATATTTTTCCCATGGAATGAGGAAGAGAAGGAAGAAGAGCAATGGTAGCGAGGTGAACTGCACAGCGTTAATCTTAGAGTGAAGAAATGCAATTACAGCTCACAGCTCTGGAACAGACTGAGTGCATCACTAAATCACTTTGGTTATGTTTGCAATGCATAATACTCCAAACTGGCTAATATGTCTACTGGGCAATGTACAGTGGTACGTGTAAAAAGTAGTGGGCATTTCACATGCCATATAAATCTGAAACTGCAGCATCCATCCAGCTAATCAGCACTATGTAGATTGTTGCATGGATGTGCTTCACTGCCTGCCATTTGGAAGGCAGCTTGCTGAACTGAAGTTCTACTCCAAATTGCTCTGTGCCACAGTATTCCTCCTATATAACGAGGATGATAATTCTGCCTCGTCTGTTTAGATTGCAAACAGTTGAAGAGCAGAGGTCCTCTTTATAATAAATAAATGTAACAGCTTGGGGCCCAAAGACTAAACCCAGGGTCATGCAGTGTGCTCTCACAGATAAAATTTCTCATAATAACAGTATCACAAGCAGACAGCCCAGGGGGATTAACATTTCTCTTTCATCCAATCTTTCATAACAAAAATAAAAAGGGATAAAAAGAAATGTAAGCCTATCTTTCACACTGAACAAAACAGAACTGGAATCCTATCTATAAACAGTACACCAATTATTCCAGCTCTGTCATTTCCTCGCCATGGAAGTGACAGAGGGATCACTCTGAGAATCTTTGTATTTACAATGCAATACATTTACTGCTATCTCGCAGTAAAACTCTTTTCTCTATAGTTTTGGTATTTATTCTGCATTGTGAGGAAATGTCACCGGTTTGGAGTGTTGGAAACAGTTCAAACAACAGGAGAAAACCAAGCAGACCGCAAATATTAGCTACGAGCTCCTGATTAGTCTTCCAATGATTCTGGAAAATGTAACTGAGGAAAAGAAATTAACTGGCATTCTCAGTCCTTCAGATAAATGAATCGAGGGAGATGAATAATGGATTCAGAAAATTAAGGCTCTATTTGTTTTCCTTCATTCTACATGTGAAATTATAACGCTGTTTAATGAGTTTCTAGAACCTCCAGACCAAAGTGATTGAAGTTATAAAGACCCGGAGGTAGAAAGGTAGACCCACCAGGTCTACCACAGACCTGTGTCCAAACAGCACAGCTGGACAGCAGCAGGATGTTGGCACTCCTTAATTATTATGCTTGTATTCAACGACATCCACTGACCTATTTGTCTGTATTGGTGGGGAGAAATAGAGAAGTCCTAAGAAGAACTAGCAGGAACTTTTCTAGGGAAGACCAAGCCAAAGGTGATTTGTTACAAGGGTTTTCAAATACAGCTGGGAGACAGCTTTGTTCACACCCTTCTGAAAATGTGCTTTCATCATCCCTAAGGCAGAACACTTCTACCAGTGAAGGCAGCAGTGAAGATGTTCACATTACATTCCATCAGAAGTGTTATCTTCACATGCATCCCATACCTGAAGCAGAATTAAATTGGTGATCCCTCTCAATCAATATTCTCAACCACTGCTTAACTGCTTGAAAAAATACTAGAATCCACTTGACTCAGAAGCAGCCAATTTTGATATACTTTATTAAATTTGCTTTCTAGTGCACTTTCCAAAGTAGATGTTGCCAAGAGTTTGACTTGGTCTGCAATGTCAATGAACCAGTTTTGATACAGGGTTATATTATATCAGAGTCCTACTTGAGTCCCAGTACAACCATAAATTGCTTCCCCAGCACAGATACATTCTAAATGGCCTTTACAAATTATCAAGCTAGGACCTGTATATACCTTCTGTTTACTGCATTGTGTGCAATGGAAAATATTAATAAATATTTCCTTAAGAATAAATAAATGTAATGCTTGTGAAAGAAAAAGACTGGCACTATTTGGAAGCTGAATGCTGACTTACAGATGGAAAGACCTATTAGATCATTTCTTCCCTCTCTTTGCCAAGACAGGAATGTTTTCTAAAGAACATTTCATACTCTTCTTCCTACTCTAATTTTAATAACATAAGTGCTGGAGTTTCTATCACTTTCCTTGAGATTCTATTCCACACAGGCATTGCTTAAGTTCAGAAATATTCATTTTTGAGAACACCTTGGAAAAACTCGTGGCTGCTTTGTACAGCAGACACAAGAGACTGGCATGTACAGAGGTTTGGGGCAGAGGGGCACTCAGCACTGGGCGAGGTGTGGGTAGGAAGCAGCTCTAGAAAGGGCTGATCACTGATAAGTTTGCTAGCTGTAACAGACATGCACGTAATGCCTACCTGGCATTCATCTGCCCATAACCACATCCTATCTCAGTACATCAGCTAGACTCATAAAGCAAGAATCATTTGTTTATTTTAGGTACCTTAGAGCGGAATGAATCATGCCCTAAAAAGGTCAATTTCTCCCTAATAATTTTTAAATGAGTCAGTAAGCAGAGGGGCAGACTTAGACAACCATGCTGTTTATGCCAGGAGTTGTGTCAGGAAGGTGAGGCCCAGCTCATTTCCTCCATGGGAGCTTGGGTTCTACTTTCCTGTAGGCAGCTATATGTATATACATCAACATCAGCATATTAATTTGGGAGATGAATCCCATCCCTACAATTAAAAGTGAGCTGAATCTCATTCTCTGTGATTGTGTTTGCACAACTACCCTCTACGTGCCTTCCTTCCTAATTCCTCACCTATTTTGCTTTAGCATTGTGAAAGGCAGAAAAAGGTTGAGCCCAACAGTCTGGGTGGGAGCAAGAATGAAGTGTCCTTCCAGAATGCTCTGGTTCTCCACCCCCATCCCCGTGGGCCAAAAGTCTCACCCTGAGACACAAGAAGCTGTGACATCCCTGCCTGGATTCTCATTAGTTTGAATATAGCCTGCATAGAAAAGCTCAGGGCTTTACTTTAAATAATAATTTACAGAATGTTTTGAAATTAACCAGGCTTCTGAACAGTCTGCTTGAACGAATTTATTTAACTAACACAACCACTCATTAGCTCTTTCCCACTTTACCTGACACGTACCTTGCTAGCAAAAAAAAAGAGCAGCTGAAATCCTATTTGGAGAGCAGTAACAGCACCCAGGCATAGCAGTGTCAGAAGGATGCTGATTTACATCGTGTGATCAGTAGATCTGCTCTGATGGATTACGTATTTTGTATCTTTATTAACTGCACATCACTTTCACATTCTGTTCCAGTCAGCTTGTGACAGATAACTGTTTTTTAGAATCACATCTCGAGGAAAAGAAATGTCAATGTGGAAAAATAAATACATTACTCAAGCTTCTTGAAAGTATTGAACTCAATGACACATCAACTTAAATTGGTGAAATCATGCTGGGTAGCTTTAAATAGAAATGTTTTTGAAGTAGAGATATCACAAAGCATTAGATATTTTATACGTTTGAGTTAAATTACTATTAGAAAAATTATTACTGTTATGTTTTCATTACATATTGAGCTGGATCTGTCTTCCTTTGAAGTCACCAGGAATATTAACATCAATTTAATTAACTCGAAGCAAGATTTAGCCCAGAAGGAGTTGTTTTACCATGAATAAAGGAGAAAATGAAGGCTGAAGTCTCAGCATTTCCAGCAAGGCACTGAACTCTGATCCACAGAGATAGTTAGATACCTATCTTCCCCTAGACTGGAAACAGGCAAGGAAGTATATTTAAGAGCCTGCATCTCATTAGCTCTGATTCATATTGAATACAGAAAGCATTCACAGTTTCCCAGGAGAGAGAGGTGAATAATGGGTACAGCAATGTGAGAAAACAGCACCATAAAATCACAGTTATAGAAAGAGTCTCACAACCTTTGCAACTATGAGGGCTGGTTTTGGTTTTCCAACACTCGTTGTGAACTATGGGAACTCCACCCCGCTCCTCAACAGCTCTGTGCTATTAACAGAACTGTTAATGAACTCACCATCAGTGGACTGCGTTCAGGCTTAGACTTTGTGTGGTACTTCTAACAACCAGACCAGCATCAGCTGGAACACCTTAAAGCAAAGCTAATCAGAGGCACAGTTAGGAATAGGATGAGAATCTAGCTCAGTATCAGCGTAGAGTCTGTGAGTGTGCTCAATGATTACTAATTACTAATTACTAATAGATTACTCTTCTTGTTGCTTTCTTGAGTCTCAAAGGAAAACTAAAGTATTGCCAGGGCAGCTTTCAATTACCAGACTTTATTTCATGCATTGTATAGATCTATGCATGCCAAGGGGACACAGGAATATTATTAAAATGTTTTACCCATTTCCAGAAAAATAGATGAGTGGAATGAAAGGAACGTCCCCCTCCCTGGTTGTATCTGAACTGAGACTGTGTCAAACAAAATCTCTTTGTCTCTTTCATTCGCCTTCTGTCTGCATCTGGAACTTGATTTGATCCAGAGTACACTATTTCAGTTCTGTCCCCATGGTATAACTCCAGTTTTTTCCCCTTGTATATTTTACAAGTCTTCTATTATTTAGAAAATTATTTAAAGATGAACTCTGAAATGTCATCATGTCTCAAATTACTTTCCCTGTGTGTTGTGTTTGTGGAGGTACTCAATGATTCTCTTTGCACATTATTCTCTCCCACTCAAAAACCCACAGAATGAACCACGGGAGGAAGTTTTTCTTGGGATCCTCAAATGCTGTTCCAGTGGAGCCCGACGTTCAAACTCAATTGCTAGAGGGTAAGCCTCATGGTGTGTGTGTCCAAACTCTGCAGCTTTCAAGGAACACAAAGCATTAGAAATTCACCAAAAGGCCACAGCAAACCCTTCAAAGGTTCTGTGTCCCCATAGCCTGGCTCCTGTTGGCCTTATCTTGAATTCACTGTATTTGTGTTACAAAGGTTCTCCGTAGGCACAGATCTCTGAATCTCCTTTGCTGTAAATGAACAGTGTAAGTCCGTATCTTCTAAGCCCTTTTACTGATTGGCTTCAAACTTTCTAGAAAAGTTCTAGTTCAGGATATAAAGATGCTCTATGGTAGGAAACAGGATAATTTTTACCTATTCTAGTCATCACTGCTGGCTTGTCCTCGATGAAGACAAAGTATTCTGATTTTGAATGAAATCATCTACAAAATGAAATGGCTGTAAGTGAGAATACAGCATGATTACTGTACATAAATTTGGGAGTTCCCTAGTGGTTCTCACCATCTTCAATAAAAACATCTTGAAAAAGGACATTAAAACAAATTTTCCAAGAAACAAGAAATCTCCTTTTGACAGGTAGTATATAAAGATACATAAAGTATATATATAAAGTATTACAAAATATATGAAGAATTTGTGGGCAATATTGTTGGTAGGTGGATGGTTGGATTAGATGATCTGAGAGATCTTTTCCAACCTTAATGATGCAGTGATTCTAGAGTTCAGCCAAAGATACAGAATGCATATAGTTGTCTTAAACCTTTGGCTGTAGTTATTACATCTGTCAGCTGAAAACCTTCTTTGCCCAGGTATAATTTATTCACATTAGTCAAAATCAGTGTTTCTTTGCAGCTGCAAAATTGGATCCAGTAAAATGAACATTAATCTCAATGTCTTCTTTGAGAATGTCTTTTTTTTTTTTTATTTCACCTTTCTTCATCTTCCTATAATTACTAGCAGAATGTAATTTCTCTGTTCTACCTTCATTTCATAGCCACTGAGATCTTAGATATCTGAAAAGTACTGTCCACTGGAGATTGCAATCTGCTTTGTGCAGCTCTCGGATATATTTAAATCTTCTTTTACCCTTCAAAGGCTGGTTGAAAGAAGTGTTAAGTCATTATTTCAGGCCGTAGCGTAATGCTTAGGTTTAACAGTATATGATCTCTCTCCACTGTTCACCAAAGACCTTCGTTCAGTGAAGGTCAAGGTATTAGAATGCTATTTTTAAAGATACACCCAGCAGTAAAGAGTTAAAAATAGACTCCTACAAAAACGTCCAGTAATTGGTTAAACCTTGTTAGGCATCACATGAAGATGATAACTCCTCCCAGGAAAAGACATAGCAAAAGCAGCTTTGACATGGATTTATACTTAGAAGAGCAGCTGCAGGCTTACTGGGAAGGAGTTCACAAGACAGGCTCTTCAACAACTAGCAGAAAAGGAAAAAACAAAACAGCTTCATTCTGCAAAAGGAAGGGAAGGAAATAAAAGACATTTTTTTCCTCATCATGATCTGCAAATGAATTCCATGGATTCTCATCTTTGGAACAATCACCAGTAGACAGAGAGCCTAAAAATATGGAGCTGGGAAAGGCGAAACTGTTGAGAACCGGCCTCAATGCTTTATACCAAGCCATCCATCCTGTGCACGGAATTGCCTGGACAGATGGGAAGCAAGTGATATTGACTGCTTTATATTATCATAATGGAGAGCTGAAGTTTGGAGACTCAAATGTTGTTGGTCAATTTGAACACGTGCATGGGCTTTACTGGGGCCCGTGCTGCTCTACAGAGACCCCAGCTCTGCTTGCTGTTCAGCATAAAAAGCACGTTAGCGTTTGGCGGCTGGGCCACAGCACTGCAGAGAAGAACAAACCCTTGATTTCTCAGACTTGTGAAATTGGTGAGCCGTTCCCATTGCTTTCCCAGGGCTGTGTGTGGCATCCAAAAAAGGAGGTCTTGGCTGTCCTTACGAAAAGAGATGCTTCAGTCTTGCACACTGTTCGAACGGACAATGCCAGAGTTAAGGCAGATATCAAAAGCAGTGGGCTTATTCATTGTGCTTGCTGGACTAAGGATGGTAATCGCTTAGTAGTTGCTATAGGCAGCACCCTGCATTCCTATATATGGGATGATGCTCAAAAAACTCTAAATGCCTGCTCCTTTTGCCCAGTCTTTGATGTGGGAGGATATATCTGTGCTATAGAAGCCACACTGGATTTCCAAATTGCTGTAGCTACTGAGCTTCCTTTAGATAATATCTGTGGTTTGAACGCGGGCATTACATTTGATATGCCATCTGGTGCCGAAACTAGTTCTTTAACCTCGCAGTCTACTACAGCGCTTGGTGATGAAGAGTACTCCATGGACTTGCGAAGAAAATCCACAGACTCTGATAGATCAGGCACTGTTGATTCAGTGGCTTCTTCTTCATCAGGTCCTTTGGATTTAACCCACATCCTTGCAAATCACCGTCGGTCTGATCCCAGTCCTCTCATTACTCTGAAACGCAAAGACTCTGCAGCAATAAATGGTCAAGATTCTTCTTACCTGATCTTGGTGACTTTTGAAAGGAAGGTAACCACCACCAGAAAAGTCAACATCCCAGGTATTCTGGTTCCTGATATAATGGCTTTTGACCTCAGAGCTCAGATTGTGGCAGTAGCCTCTAATACTTCTAACATTGTTTTGGTGTATTCAGTAACCTCTTCCTGCATGCCTCATATTCAACAAATCCAGCTGGAAAAAAATGAAAGACCAAAAGGCTTATGCTTTTTGACAGATAAACTCCTATTGATATTAATTGGGAAACAGAAGTTCCCTGAGCCAAATCTTATTCCATCTTCAAGCTCGGACAGGTATGTAATGCGCTTGATGATCAAAGAACTGATGCTGGAAGAAGATGCTTCAACGCCGCCAGACACGAAGCAGCATCTGCTTTATAACTTTGTATCATCTGTGAACATACCTGGAAAAAGAAAATTCTTTGAAAACCTTGCCACAGAAGACCAACATCAAAGTAGAGACCTGTTAATACCAAGAAGTACAGTTATTCAATCTCCCAGCGGCAGGAGAAGACTCATCGAAGATGTGAAGAGCCCTAGTTATGAGCAGAGCTCTTCATCAAGTGTTAGTGATTTGGATGAGAAAAAGCTCCCAGGTGACCCCTCTGTTGCCTTGGAAACTTTGGATGCTGAACCTATCAATCGTTCAATGGCTCTTCTTGGTTTTGGAACAGCTGCCAGGCTTTCCAGCAGACCAGCTTCCCCTAAAGTGCAGTTCAATGTAATTGAAGAAACATCAAGTTCTCCTAAAAACAACAATTTGCCAAGTGAAAGAGGCATGAGTCACATATCTAGAAATTTAGAGAGACTTTGTGGCAGTTTCAATGACTTACAGCTGAGTCTTTCTGAAATAACAGACTTTGCTAAAAACGGGAGAAGGGTATCTTTAACTTACCCAAGTTCACAAGAACCACCGGTCATTCATATCACTTACCAGGTAAATTTTTCATCAATTTAAAAACACTGTGATGGGGCACTGATGTTTTAAACTATATCTTCTATTTGTACCACTTAAAAACAAGAGGATGCAGTTTGATTCTTGTCAACTCATGAGAAATGTAAACTGAGTTTGGCATCAAGCTTAATTTTAAATGGTATTGTAATTTATTATTGAAACAATAACTAAGGATGTTGTGAGTGACTTAGAGGATATTTCACACAGGGGGTCTGTCTTCTTTGCACAACTTCTTAGCAAAACAGTCTTGCATAGTAGCTGATTTTGGGTGCAGCTATCGTATAAGAGAACAGTCGTGCAGTTAATGATGCACAAAAAGTATTTATGTGTTAGCTTAGTGTAGAGATGAGCCTACAAGTAGCCATAATTAGACGTCCCTACTAGAAACCTGATCAATTCAAACCTAAGCTCAAATCCAAAATTTGAAGGTAACTAGACTCTCGTGAAGGCTGAAACAAAGTAGTGAATCTCAATTTATGGACAATTCAGACGCAGATGATACAAAGTTGGCTTATTTCTACTTGTCTTACTGCTAATCTTTACACAGCTGGACATAATCAATTTGCAAGTTTTATCACTTCAAATTTTCAGAAAAAAATCTGCCAGTATGTAATTATCATTTCATTAAAAAAAGATATGAATGTCAAATCATGTTCCTACCCCACCCTTGTTTTAGCAAAATTCCTACTGGCTTCTATAAGAATTTCAACTTGGGAACATAGACTGTGCAATGATTTCTTGCTATAATTCTTAGCATTATTAGCAGTAATACCGATACTATACTGATAATAGTTTTGGTCATGCTAATATTAGTTGTGTTGCTGCTGAAACTGGGGTGCTTTTCAGGACGTTGATGCCAATTTCAAGTGGATTCTTATCCAAGATAAGCAGAATTATGCCGAGTAATACATTTATTTCATACTGATGATGCCAAAGTACCTGTTTCTTGAACAGATTTGACTCACAGCTATACAGCCTCCTTTCACTTGGAAGGGTAATACAGACATGTAAATATCCATGCTTAAACACTCATTAAGGGAACCGTGACTCCATTCAAAAATATTCATTAGTTCTTAGCAATTGTTCACTTGGCATTTTAGCAGATTCTAGTATGCTCAGTAGACTGGATAAAAGCAAAGCTTTTGATCTGAATTAGTACCATAACTTTGATATATTATATGAATTCTGGTGAAAAAAAGCAAGATGCCTTTTGAAAATAATTTAGGATTTTATTTGCCAAGAAGCATGCTCTTCTGTTCTCCAGCATGTTCAAATTAATACTGTTTTCTTAATATAAATCAATTTACTTATTTTACAAGCAGCTCTATCTCTTGGATTCAATAGGATTAATCTTTCCAAAGAGAAGTTCTGGTTGTGGCACCTACTATTAATCTAAGATCTGAATTCATTGTGCACATGTTGACTTGCACAAGCAGTAAGAAATAATTTTCCAGTTGATCTCTTTGGGAATAAGACAAAGACAATAAAACCAGCAGGCCTACGATTCTGCCAGACTAAGTGCATTTAGAGAAGCAGACTCTTATTTCTCTAAGCAGGTTAAATTTTGCATTGAACCAGAAGAAAGCCCCTCTGGTCCTACATTATAATGACTCAGAAAAAGTGCCACTTCATGGCTTTCCAAAACACATGGCTTTTCTGTTTGAGCCTCACTTTTAATGCTTCTCATAGCTCCGCTCCTCTTCTGAAATCTAACAGGATCACAAAATGATGCCAAAAGATAATGAAAAATAGAGTGATGGCAAAAAGGTCTCCAGACGGAGAAGGAAATATTTGCTTCGTAGGCAGCTAATAATTTTTTTCAGAAAATAGTTGTTTTGATTAGTTTGGATTGAGACATCTGAACCTTGATTCTCCTCCAGGAGTTGATTAACGCTCCGGGAGCTCAGAGAGCAGCTGGGCTGTGGGTTCCAGCCAGGCACTGTTCACAGTGCAGAGAGTCAGGAAATAGCTTTATTGCCTTATGATATAAATATCAGCCAGTGGAAAACATTCTAAACTTCAGGAACACTGCAGTCCAGTCTATAATATGGCCATTATCTGTCAACTTTTTGTGCCAAGTCTGCATCTTCTTAAGTGTTTGCATAATCCCCAGCACAGCAGAGGCCCAATCTTGATTGAGAAATCCTTTGTTCTATAAAATATAATGACCGGTACTACATAACCACATTTACACATTACAAATGTAAAAGTTTCAAACATTAAAAAAAAAGCAGCTATAATTAACAGCCAGTTATGAACACTGCTATGCAGAAGCAGTATTGACATACAGAAAGATTCCAGTTCTGCTTAGAAAATCCTAACATAAACCAGAAAGTATGTTACTTAATAATTCATAATGTCTGCTTACTAAATAGTCTTCAAAACCTTTGTTTATCCTGTTAGTGCCAGCCTGCCCATAATTTCTCTGAAGTCATGTCCGTGCAGTGCTACCAGAATTTATATGCTTTGTAGCCCACGGCCTTAAAAGAAAAACATGATCACTCACACTTCGGAAATGTCACCGACTATCACTTGTGTAATAGCATTCAGCCACCAGAGGTGATTTGATCATTCAACCCTGAAAAGCAAATATTATTGCTCTTTCATCACATACAGACTTGTGATTCAGGCTAGCGTGGGAGGGCAGACAGACAGATGCAGTAAGATATTATTTAACAAGAAAAAAAGAAGTGAGGGAATTTATTTCTGTTTCATTTTGCAACAAAAAAAGAGATACTTTTCTTATCCATTTTCTCATCCATCTCCCAGAAAAGAAACAGCTGCAGAATATTTAAACTAGCCTCATTCAAAAGCTAATTACAGTGGAAATAAAGCCAATCTGGATTTGAAAATAATGGCACTTAAGCAAACCTCTCCAGAAGGAGTAAGATTCTTTTTCATCTGAGGAGTATCGTAAAACTCCTACATTTTGCTCACAAGCAGCATTATGTCAAAAATCTTTATTGCTGAAAGCATATATTTTATGATTAAACTGGAAATAAACTTCTTTTCAGGAATTAGTCACCAGGATTTCCCTTTCTTAACCTTGGCCAACAACTGTATACAAATCAATTTGTCCTTTTCTAATATCTTTCTATAATTCACTGTAGGAAATTTTATCGACAAGGTCAGCTATGAAATAAACAGTTTTTATGCAGAGCTGGGAGATGAATAGAAGGGATCCAAACACATCACACTAATTTATTTTTTTTTTTAATACAAATGTATGGAGGGGAGATAAAGGAGGAGCACTGCATAATGGTGACAGTAAAGTGAGCAAAGACATAAGGAGAAACTTCAGTGATCAGTAGTAAGAAGAGCGTGAACCAAAGTGCAATTTCGACTTGAGTTGAGCAATAGGAAGAAAGTCATGAAAATGATGGAAGAGGAAGGTGTTCTGACTGCTCCCCAGAGTAAGAACTAGTCATCTCGAAGTTCAGAAGGGAGAGATTTAGGATGACCATAAACGACCTGCAGTAGTCAAGACGAGGTGTGATTAATGCGTGGACAACATTTTGAGCAAACGTTGAAGAATCTGTTAAGAACAAATTCTGATGACACTGCTGTGAAAGTGATCAATAGCAGACAAGCAGGGTCTGCACATGAGATGTGACACCTTTTATTAGGCCAGATCATTTGGTTGTCAGATGCATGGATACGAAAGATAAAGGAATGTAGAACATCAAAACTGTAGCCAAGTTTTTGTACCGAAAGAAAGTTAAGATTCAAGTTTTTTCTTTTTTTAAAAAAGAGTTCTCAAAGGTCATGGAAGCACATGTATGAGGGAATAAGGTGTATCTTAGATAACAAGACACCTGAAACATTAATTGTAGAACTATCAACAGGGAGCCAAGAGCAGAGAAGTCCTAGCGTTGTAGCATTGGAAGAGTTGAAGTCCTTCTGTGTGCTATAAATGCAAACTGCACTGGGATTTAAGCACCCCTGAGTACCTCAAATCTCTTCTAACTTAAACATTTGACAGGCTTATACTTCTCTCACAGGTTAATTAGGGTTGCAGTTGGAATATCTCACTTAAGGGCTTGTGGGGATACTGAGAACTCCACCAAAATAAAACAACGATCCGCCAAAAGTGGAACTCATGACAAGAAAGGGAAGTAGTCCAGGCTGTCTGGACTGGTACCTGTAGCAATGCTGCACAAAGCTTCCAGACAGGCAGTGCCTTGAATATCAGAAATCACAATTCTTATTCCTCTTCATTGCTCTTCCTCAGCCATTCAATTATCTTTCATTGTCTTCTTGGTCAGATCCTTCATGTCTATATGATTTGACTTGCATCATACAATGAGTGCAGGGGAACGAGCTGACTAATAGGTACTAAGGCATCACAGCTGAATTTTCAATGAAACACAAACCAAAAAGCTGAAATTGAGGGTGTAAGAAAAAAGAAAACAGAGTTCTGGGCAACTACAGCCCTTCTTCATCTAACAGTGCACAGATAGGATTGACTAACCTGATACTTTTCCTCTATAAAAGAACAGATTATTAACACAAAAGATTATTTAAGAATATTTAAGAATATTTAAAATATCTGTGGTTCAACACAGCACTCAAAATTGTGCCATAGGGAAAATTACTGGTTTGACAGCAGAGAATTGGAATTAATAGAAGAAGTGTAAGATGGTTACCTGCTTTAGCAGGAGGGTTGGACTCTGACCTCTCGAGGTCTCTTCCAACCCCTGTGATTCTGTGATTCTATGGTTAAAAATTGGTGGATTTGCCTATGATTAGGCTGTTTTGTTAGTTTCTATGGTTAAAAACTTGTGGATTTGCCTATGATTGATCTTCAGGCTAATCTATAAGTTTCATAGAATCATAGAATAACCTGGGTTGAAAAGGACCACAATGATCATCTAGTTTCAACTCCCCTGCTATGTGCAGGGTCGCCAACCACTGTTGAGATAAGCTATTAAAATCTCCTTATGGCCTAAAGTTAGTAGTATTTTCAATAGAGAATCAAGATATCACACCTATAATTTGATGTCCTAGTTTGAAGTGCATAATTTGATGAACTAGTTTGAAGTGCATAATGGAAATACCAGTATTAAGGGTATTAAAAATTGATGCTGTAAACTGGATACTCACTGTCTGGAAACAGCTGAGAAAGACAAAGGCTTGCATGTGTTAAGTGAATGCAAAACAAGTATCAATTAAGAAGATGATAAGTTTATGAAAAGAATAAAGGCAGTTTTTTGATACATTGGGGGAGGTACATACAGAAAGAAATGCAGTGTGAGGCTTCATCTGGAGTTTACATTTCTAGACATCCGCATGCAAGAAAAACACATTCAAATTGCATGCAATTACTAACCCAATGTTAGCACAAAACATTTTTGGTTGGTAATGTGTTATGAAGGATATCACAGTTTCATCAGTCATTGAATTTAAGTTCACAAAGATGATCTTTGCACCCAGGTAATTGTAGGCTGTGAGTTAGAAAATAAAAGATACGTAGAGCGAAGGCCCTGGAGGCAGAATTAGCTGGCTGCTCAGCAGGATGCAAAAAAAGCTATAAAAGAAGGTTATTTATTCTGCAGTCATATAGTGTACAGCACCTAATCCAGAAATCTTTTTTTTTTTTTTTTTTTTTTTTTTGCCTTAGTAAATTATTTTCTTCCCATATATATTTGTATTGCAAAACAAGAATTTTGAAAGACAGATTGGCAACACTGTGACCAGCTGGCTGCAGCCCAGAAGATCCTTTATAGGCTATAAAAAATGATCAAGGGGCAGGCTGACACAGATGAAGGAAAACAGTTGTTGAATTGATGGTTTGTTTCTGTTGGATTTTTGTTGAGGGAGGGTTGGACCTGAGAGGTTACAGGAATTTGGCTACAGAAACTTTATCTGAAAATACCCACTCGAGTATGTGGAAATATATTTGTTTATTCTGTGGTTAATGTGTGCTAAGTACACCAATAAACTTTGGTTTAGAATGGAACAACCAACAGTAAGGGCTTTTAATTGGACATTTGCAAGTCCTCTTCTGCTTCTGCTGGAGATTAATAGCAGCACTGCAAAACAGATACATATTTTAGGAAGTGGACGATTAAATTTAGATTTGACCAGGAAATTGTTGTTGGGTTAAGGCATGAAAATGGCAAGTACTAAAGTGAGATTTCATTTGTGCTTCTAACTTGGTCACAAATTACCTGCATGACCTTGAGTAAATCTCTTAATCTTCTGGTGTAATGGTTTGATCTTCTATAATAAGAGAATAAAAGCAGTTATGCAGCTCTCAAGAAAACACACGTGTGTGAACATATTCCTCAAAGAGACATGTTATCATCACTTAAACCAAACATAAACAAAAGAAACTAACAAACAGAAGAGGGAAAAAGAAAAAATCTTGAGAAAATTTGTCAGCAGGCAAAAATAAAATGTAAATGTGATCAAGTTTAACATGATGAGCAGGAGTGTGTGACAAAGACAGGAGAATCAATATAAGGCCCAAAAGTGATGAAAGACAAGCACCTCTGAAATGTAAGCTTTGATGTCTGTACTTGAAAAACTGTAAAACCATAGGAAAGGATAAAAACGAAATACCGTGTGGTTTTGAATATGTAAAAGTGTCTTCCAGTTGTAAAGGCCATTAAAATAACCTGCATGGTTAAGTAGAAATCATTCTAGAACAGAGTCATCCACGTCCATTTGACTGCTTTCAAGTCAACAGAGGCAGAGCTAGATTATTTTCTGATGACTTTTGAGCTGATGCATATCTAATGAAAAAAAACCATTTGGGTACTTGTCACAGTTGAAGCCCACCTCTTTTTATAATTCATTAATTGAGGTACAAGTCTGAATAAACTCTGGTATTTCATCCTGGGATTAGGAAATTGAAGTAGTTGTTAGATACACCGATCCACTTTATGCAGCAATGAAAAGCTTCGTGCCAATGAAATACCTGTACAGGCAAAGAGCATCTTTGGAGTGCAAATGCAATGCATGTGCTCATGCTGAAAATCCAGTCCACTGAGTTTTAATTGTATTTAGGTTCGATAGAATATAATGCTACATAATTTGAAGAGACCTAAAAATGCCAAAGAAGTTCTGTTACATGGTGGAAAGTGTGGAGAGGAAAGATCCGAATGGCCATGAGCCAGCAGTGTGCACTTGTGGCCAAAAAGGCCAATGGCATTCTGAGGTGCATTAAAAAGAGCGTGGCCAGCAGGTCGAGGGAGGTGATCCTCCCCCTCTACTCTGCCCTGGTAAGGCCTCATCTGGAGTACTGTGTCCAGTTCTGGGCTCCTCAGTACAAAAAAGACAGGGATCTCTTGGAAAGAGTCCAGCGGAGAGCCACAAAGATGGTGAAGGGCCTGGAGCATCTCCCCTATGAGGAAAGGCTAAGTGATCTGGGTCTGTTTAGCCTTGAGAAGAGAAGACTGAGAGGGGACCTGATCCAGGTCTATAAATATCTGAGGTGTGGGGGGCAAAGTGGCGAGGCCAGACTGTTTTCAGCAGTGTGCGGAGACAGGACAAGGGGAAATGGCCAGAAGCTGGAGCATAGGAAGTTCCGCACCAATGTGCGCAAGAACTTCTTTACGGTGAGGTGACGGAGCACTGGAACAGGCTGCACAGGGAGGTGGTGGAGTCTCCTTCTCTGGAGATATTCAAGACCCGCCTGGACACCTACCTGTGTGACCTGGTGTAGGGATCCTGCTTTGGCCAGGGGGGTTGGACTCGATGATCTCTGGAGGTCCCTTCCAACCCCTGTGATTCTGTGCTTCTGTGATTCTGTGAAATCGGCAGAACAAAAGTAGAGCAAGATTATTTAGAAGCAAATGGCTGACTCAAATATTTTTATAATGGTATTAAGTCACTGGAAAAGTTTCAGTGTTAAGACTGACTTTCAAAAGATAGCAGGAAATTGTAAGTGCAAATATATCTTCATTCCATACTAATATTAACTCAGCTATTCTGTGGTCCTTGCACTTTGTAGCAATCTGAATGACAGAACATCATGTTGTCAATTCTCAAGACTGGATAAACATCAGAAATGCCACCTCAACTATGCCACCTTTATGTTTAAAGTGTATTTTTGTGTGAATGTTAGAGCAACTTCCAGGGAAGTAAATCCATATATTCTATTAAAAAAAAAAAAAAAAAAAAAAGCCATACAGTTTCCAAGCTACCTTGTTGTGACATATTTTTTAAGAGATTGTCTCCGTGAAATTCTCTCTGTGCCAGAAATGGGGGATTTTACTGAGGTGGAATAGCTGAACAATGATTATCAGAAACACCCACATAGAGCACTGATAGTGAGCAAAGCTCTTGCTGTGGCAGTGTAAGATCTCAGCTACTTTCTACTAGTTATGATATATTCCCTTTCACTGAATTGACCTTAAGGCAGAAGGACCCAATGGACACAGGTACACGTGGTTTAATACGTTACATATCACAGACCATGCAGTTTTGAGCTGCAAAAAAAGCAAAAACCAAAGAGGCAAACGCTTCTTCACATGGGACTGTAAGATTGTGTCGTTGATAAACTGCAGCAATAACAGAGAAAAAAATAAGCAAAATTATTAGAGAACTTGGAGAAAGGACTACGAGTAGAGGAATGGTGAAAAGAACTCTGGTAAAATATCTAAGCCTTTAACAAGATCTTTTCTTTTGCATTTATGTGTTTGAAGAAAAATTTTTCAAATGGAGCAGTTACTGAAGAAACAAAAGATGTTCTCCTCTGCGATGGCAAGATCCATTTGAATTTAGTCCAGCAGCTGTTTGACCTGACCATTATTGAAATGAAACATGGTATGTTCTTTCTATTTCTATCTATATCTGGTTTCAACTGAGATTTTTAGTGTAAATGAGCCATTTGTGGTAATTATCCCGTACTGTAGAAAATGGTGATAGCTAAATTCACTTAAATGCTAAGTAATTGCAGAGCTACCTATTACCAGAGCAATACGTTGGATGCATCTACAGAGGAAGGCTGAGAAAATAATCAGTCCACTGCGTTATATGGAAATAGAAATTCTTCCCTATGAGACCTTTTGGCATTCTGCCTTCTCTATCTGCACAGCATGTCCCACACCTGACAATAAGGAATAGCCTGGAGGAAAATTCATTTGTAGAACGTGACAGACATGTCTCATGTAGCAATTGGGATTATTTTAATCTAAGACAAACAGTAAAGCTCGGTGTTCTAATTTTCCCATCACTCGTTTACCACCACCACTGATTAACTTACAAATGCAGACACTGCTAGGGAAAACCTAGCCCCAGACTGGTCACTGAATTACCTTGTCCCTGTCTGTTCATGCGTGCTACTTTCTCAGCAATATACAGATTATTTTTCGTAGCCATTTCTCTATGATACTTCTAATGGCTTTTCTCATCTCAGCCTAGATAGATCATGATCTTGAGGTACAAAGTATTGGCTGTAATTACGATCTGCTTGCATTGTTTCCACACAGAGGGATCCACGAATAACTCGTTGTCTTGGCCCTTAGCCCCAACAAGCTGAGACACATTGGCTCAAGCAGTGCAGCCCATCTCACCAAAACTGAATTTGACTCTTGGTGAAAGCAAAATGAAAAGGATAGTAATAAGACACTGTAATTTTCCAAATGACTGGTGTGTAATAGGCTAATTGATAAGAAGGCTCCATATACACTACAGATCAGGGAGGTGCCTTTCACCTAGGCATACTGGGATATTTCAGTTTTTCCCTGGCTCTCTGAAAGTTGCTCCAGAATATAAGGATATGCAGCTTCTGTATTTTTGAAGGCAGTCTCTCTTGACTGTACAGTGCAGTGAAGGCCGATATAAAAAGGAGCCACAACCACAGTGGATGTGGCTCTGGGCAGCCTGGTCTGGTGGCTGGTAACCCTGCACATAGCAGGGGGCTTGAAACTAGATGAGCACTGTGGTCCTTTTCAACCCAGGCCATTCTGTGATTCTGTGATAAAAAACCTTCACTCGCTGCAGAGGCCTGCACTGTTTCCCAGCAGGGTTCTGTGATAATGCAATGCAGATAATGCTATCTTTTGCAGGGCAAGAAGAAGGTAATTTTTTGACTTACATTTCCACTTCTTGATTTTGGAAGGAAATATCCATAATGAAAACAGGTTTTCATGGCCCGTTATTCAGTATGACAATGATAAGCGATGGGATGGAGAATGTCTATTTTCAGCTCTATGGGACGACTGAATATTAAGTTAGTAGAACTCTACAATTTCCTGAGTTAGACTTCAGAACCCTAAGGTGCCTCTGCCTCTTCATTGCGCTGCTTGGCGTTTCAGAAATCAAATCTGTTGACATCAGAAAGACTGAATCAAGAATCACTCTCAAACTCACCATAATCCTGAAGAACTGTCAGGTTCTGGGCAGAGGTTGTTATGCATCTCTTCATTCACTTATGATCAGTAGAGGTTTAAATTCCTAAACCTTTCCTTCGCCACTAGGCTTGAATATTAAATTTGGTGTTCAAAAATGTCACTTCCATCCTTTAACATTTTACAATTAAAAGGGATGTAATCAGGGGTGTGCTTATACTGCAGTGACAGTCCTGCATTTTTTAACTTTGAATATACAATTAAACTTGAATATGCTGAAATAAAGAAGCTGATAACTGCAGACCAAATTCATACCCACGGTGAAGCTATTAAGATCGTAACAGTCATAAGAGCAATGAACTTGGCTTCATCATGTGCACGTTAAGTCCAGGAACTATAATAACATTACCTGTACTAAATATAACCTGCCATACAGAGCCCTGGAATTAGCACACAGAAGTCGCTCTTTTCTGAAGGTTATCATGGTAAGAACTTTGCATAACAAAAGGAAAATGTATTCAACACAAGATTTTCCTACCTTCAATATATATATTACGTGGGTTATGCTTCAAAGCAAGTGTTAGCAATTACACAGAGAAGTTCAGATGTTTCAACAGGTGAAAATAAAAAGTCCTAAGAGTACGACAAAAAGAATATGCTTTATCAATTTGACCACCAATGTAACTACCAGTTTGGATGGCAGAATTTCCACTTCTAGGCCCATTGTTTTCAGAAGCTGAAGACGGTCCAGAATAAGAAAGTATTAAGAGCAGAAGATTAAAGATTCATGCTTTGGAATGACAATCTTCTTATGATGTAACAGGTGACATGACAACGTGGAATAGTGCAGCCTGGAAAGGTGCTCTCTTAACGGTATAAGGAGGAGAGATTTGCTTTGTCCAGTAAAATTGGTTCATTATGACAAAAACTAAGCTTATATCCCCTACATTTTCTTCTTCCACATTCTTTTTAAAAACAGTTTTACGTCCCCAAAATAAAAATTTGAACAACAACTGTAACAAGGCTTTCTTCACCTCAAATCCCAGCTAATGGCAGCACCCAGCCATGGCAGGATCGTACTCTCTAAGAACAGTGTGTGACATGAAGGCTCCCGCAATGCTTACCAGCTGCTACACTTTGTTTTCATTTTTTTCCTTTCCACAAAATGTCAAACCGAACAAAAGACAGAATTTTCTGTAACAGCTGCAGTATCCACTCCAACAGGAAAGAGATGAATCATTAAAGAAAAAATAGTACAGATCGCTTCATTTTCAAACTTACTTTCAAAGGAAGGTAAAATTGAAGGGTTAAGTTTAATTTCTGTTTCTTTGCGATATAGAAAGCAAACCTGAATGATTTTGATGTCTTTTTTCATGTAATCTTGTCTCTTTTTTTTTTTTCAGGGAAAAAAAAAAAAAACCACATTAAAAATATCATTTGAATTTTGTTCAATCTCTTCTCTACAAAAAGTTCTGATTAATAATTGAAGAATGAAAAATTTTATAGTATCAATTCTGTAAATCATTGAGCTGTAACTTCCTTCCATTTGCTATATGAATTTGTAAGCATACTGCACAACCCTGGCTTAGTGCAGGAGAAGAAAACCCCCATTTCCCTCTAAAATAAATACAGTACAACCATTTTCTTTACCAACTCCTAGAAGGAGTCCAGTGGAGAGCGACAAGGATGATAAAGGGCCTGGAGTATCTCCTGTATAAAGAAAGGCTGGGAGATCTGGATCTAAAGGGAAGATTGAGAGGGGATCTGATCAACGGTCATAAATACCTAAACTGTGGGAGGCAATTGGATGAGGCCAGGCTCTTTTCAGTGGTGTGTAGAAATGGCTGAAGACTTCCAATCCCTGCAATTCTGTGATTCATTGTTTGGGTACAGCAGATGAGGAAATGGAAGAGGCAGAGGTGGATCAAAGTTGGCCGTCTGAGGTTTCAGAAAATGGAGATATCATTGTTTATCAGAACTGGCAAAGATATGTGTGTTTTCCACTTAAGTTCAATAAGGTTTGATATGAGAGTGGTGAGGTGCTGGAACAGCTGCCCAGAGAGGCTGTGGGTGCCCCGTCCATCCCTGGAGGTGTTCAAGGCCAGGTTGGATGGGGCCCTGGGCAGCCTGGGCTGGTATTGAATGTGGAGGTTGGTGGCCCTGCATGTGGCAGGGGGTTGGAGATTCATGATCCTTGAGGTCCCTTCCAACCCTGGCCATTCTGTGATTCTGTGATAAGGTACAAAATGCCTCAAAACTTTCAAGAGCTTTCATTTTGCCTCCCTTTGCATTTACACAAAGGTGTGGTTAGCACGGACTGCCAGGCCTTAATGTCATGAGGGTAATGAGGCTCAATGCAAAAGGAAGCCCGCTCTGCTCATGCGCCGGATGACTGTTTTAAAACATCTCTGTACAATTTATATAACTCGTTTTCTTTTTTGCTTAACTTTTGTAGGCTCTTCTTGGATCGTGCTCACTGCAGACAAGGATGGCTTTGTGCCATTAATATTCAAAGCAAGACAGGACGTAATCATAAGGGATGGAACTGACAGTTCCGAAGTCTGCGGTCATCACTCCTACAAAAAGGGCAGTTTAATGCAGCCACCAAGCAGAGTGACATAAGTGCTCACCAAAGAACACCAATGATCCCTTTTGTTTTTTTCCTAAAGCAATACAGAGATGTTCTGTGGTATCAGACACTGAATGACTAGAAAGTTGTCTTCACTACTTTCCATATATTTGGACTAAAATCTGTGGCACGGTCACACAATAGCTGAGTCCTAGGGTTGACTACACCCTCATGATTTCTTCAGCATGATCAGACCTAAAATGGAGTTTACCAGTGTTATTAATTGTTATTAATAACGTTTTGTTATTAATGACTGCCAGTGGGCTGGAGCAGTGACAAGCCTCTAATTGTGGTCAGGATGTTCTGGGAGAAACAACAGTATGCTAAAAATCATGCAGTAAAAACCAGCCCAACCAATATGGGAGTACAGCCTACACAAAAGCTGGAGAAAGAGCTACTAACGAGCATTTATACACTAAGGAAAACTGCAAAAAGAGAAGGGAAAGCACTTTTTGGCTCTATATGAAGTTCCTATGGGTCCCATGGAAACCTGCAACATTTTCAGAAATGCATAATTCTAACATGAAAATGTTCAGCTACAAATACGGCTGCATCACGGTGTCCTGTCACTGTCTCACACAGCATGGAGATTTATACATGCACACTAAAGAGAAAGGAAAAAAACCCAACTTGTCGGGTAAATGAAAGATCAAAGACATTGAGTGTAAATGTCATTTGGCTAAATGCAGATGTCTGTGCTGAAATAGCCATCCAGGCACCTGGATGATCAGACAAATAAAGGAAAGCGCTCCTATAGCAGATTATTCGTGTACTACCATAGTTTGTAATACTGGTCATGGTGAGCCACCCCTACAAAATAAGTAATTAAGTGCCTATTCCTTTCTACTGGCTGCAAAGCAAGCTGGTGTGACTGCTCTGAATACAGACATTTCCATTTATTCAGATGAACCTCACTCTGAGAACAGTTTCAATTCACTGAAATAAGTAATGTCCTTCTCATGCAAACATCTTCCCACAGACTAAGGCATCATTGTTCTAACAAGCCTGCAGGCTCAGGTGTGAGATGTAGCTGGGTGTATTTGTACTGCCAGATTTCTAAATCATGTTATGTATTTTGAAGAAGCAAAATATATCTGGACAACATCCTCGTGTCTCACAGCAGAATCTGGTGTTTAAAATACATAGGCATGTGGCCAAGTAAACTTAAATTATAATAACTAGAAATGATGGAAGGATATATTTTGTAGGAATATTTAGGCTAAACTAAGGGAAGAACTAAAGGAAATGTTTTTGGACAAGTATTGCCTTCCAAAGGGAATGGTGATAGTCCCACAGGTTGGTCCACTTATATGAGGCTACTGAAACACAAAATGTCTGTTATATGGAACAGATCTGCACTACAAACATACAAAATTGAACAAAAACAGGACTGAGCCTCCCAGGTTGGTTCCACATCAACACACTTCCATCTGTACTCCATAGTTTCTTTGAGTTTATGATATGCATTATTCCAAAGGATTCCTTGTTGTTGGAGGAATACTCACGTTCCACCTTTTGTCAACTTCATGCCTTAGTGCCATCACAGCAACCAAAGGGGGAGATCTTAACTATTAAGATCAGGAAGTGCGTGCATCAAAGCTACTTCCGAACTTATAATTATCACTAGGCATTTCAATGTCATCCTGCCATGCTACCATTTTAATTGTTAATGTACTACTTTTCTACGAAATGATCTGAATGTTGAGAACGGGAATGAAAAGAGCTTCTGTGCCAGAATGGCTATCAAAGTTTGGTTTGGTTCACTGGAGATAAAAGGAGGCCAACAAACTTTCAGATGACAGAACAATTAGTTTCAGGGCATAGCTGACTGTTACATTCAAAAACTTAATTCTGTGATGTTTAACAAAGTTTTTTTTTATTTGTTATAATTCGAGGACATTGTTTTCCCTTGCTGTATGATTCATGGACCAAAGTAGGAACCAGTCTGTCTGAAGTCACTATTGTTATTCAGCACAATTAGTCACAAATGGGGACCCCAGTTCTCATTTGAGGGCATTTAGAATTGCACAGGATGGCTTAGGAGAAGAGTTCTTTACAATCAATGAAAAATTAATACATTAAAAAACAACAATACCTTCCACGCTTCTGAACACACATCGTGCACATCTACCTCAATTTGAAAATGTTTAAATCATGTGCATGCAATTACAACCAAATGACTCCTAAGTGAAGAAATATTTGTTTACAGGTAATGATTTAGGGGTCCAGTGCAGAAGTATTTTATATAGTGTCTATCACAGGGCTGTAAATTTAAAACTGAAAGTAATAAAAGCACTGGAGGAAGTGCAGAAGGGATTTATGCAAAGCAGAGGATCAATTTTCAGCTTTGGGTTGGATGGAGAACAGATGGAGAATCAGTGAAGTAGAGAGATAGAAGACTGTTCCATTAAGCACAAGCTGTACAGAAGATTTTTGCACAAACAATGAAAAAGGCATGTGGAAAGATAAAAAGAGTCTGTGCTCAGCTGAGCAGACCGTAGGCTGTGAAAAGGAGAAAAACACAGATTGGGAAGCATTCACCTTCCTCCAGCAAGGCTATTTTATAGCCAGTGGCCAAAACAGAAAAAAGGGAAGAGTTGTTTGGGTGACCTCTACGTTGTGAAGGGGCAAAACCCCTCTTCAGGATCCTCCTGTCATCAGCAGAAAGCTCGGGCTCCTCCAGGAAAGCAATGAGGAGTCCCTGTGCTGACTCCTGCCTGGAGTCACCCTGTGGGGAAGCCTCTTTCAGAATTTAAAAGTAGGAAAGCTAAGGAACCTTGGGACTTGAATCAGAAGCCAGAGTTTAACAGTTGTGCTCAGTGTGTCATTCAGGTGGCACTCAGAACACTTCATGGTATACCAGCTCCTCCTTCCCTTGTGGGAAATAAACAGCATACCAGAAAATTTGAAGTTCCATTTCAATTCCTCTGCATCTTTATCCAGCACATTTATATACAACCTGGTATATTTTAGGTGCTAGTAAATCATTACTTTCAAGTACAATCTGCTCCCAATTATAGCTGAAACCTACCTTACGTTTTCCATAACTTTGCTGTTAAACATGTGGCATCTGTTTTAGTCTTCCTGGTTCCTTCTGTTGCCACCTCCTTGAGGGAACTGCTAAGCACAGGGGTGTTATATGACAGGTGGTTGGGTTTTTTTTTCCCCTCTTTTGATTTTGAAAACAGTATAGTGAAAACGATAATAAACAATATAAAAATTTAATGCGACAAAATGAAAGTCAGTTGAATGTCTGTTGGCCAATCTGTGATGCTGACTTTGTACGGTGAAATATTTCCTTGGTATTCTTCGTAACAACTAAAAGTCAGAGTTTACTGCAGGTGTATGAAGTGAACCCTGCATGATCCTCAATCATTTAGTTCCCCTTCTTCTGCTATTACTAAAGACCTGGGTACCCTTGAATAAAGCTCCAGAAAATTACTATCTGTACTCATGCTAAAAATCTCAGTTATAAATTTCCTTTTAGCACACTTTCAATCATTTAGACAGCATAAATCAAGCCTAACTTCCTTTTCCCTATTTCTGATTGTTATCTGTTTTCCTAGCTTGGACAATGAACGTATAGCTTGTCTTAACATGAAACTGCAAGCATCAGACCAATATTCCTTAGGACAAAAGGAAATGGCCTTTAGTTGGGGGAGGTTCATGTTGGACATTAGGAAACATTTCTTCTCAGAAACAGCAGTGATGCAGTGGCACAGCTGCCCAGGGAGGCGATGGGGTCACAGTTCCAAAACTGTGGGGATGTGGCACTGAGGGACGTGGGCAGTGGGCATGGTGGGGTGGGTTGGGGTTGGACCTGAGGATCTTAGAAGTCTTTTCCAACTGTAACAATTCTCTGATTCTCTGATTCTAAGATGTAGACCAGAAGTCCTCTCTATCCCAACACAGTATTCCCTGTTCCTAAATAACACTTAATAAACAGTTTAACTAATTTGATCTTAAAAAAACCCACCATATAGTCCTAGATTGCTAAGATGAAACAGTTCAGTCCTTCAGGCTCATGTGACCTGACTTTAAAGCATGTGAAGTCAGGCAAAGTGAATCCCAGAGGTTATTCAGTATGTCAGTTGAAGTTATGAACTTATTTCCCATTGTCCCACACAGCAGAAATGAATTTATGTATTAGCATCACCTATTATATATGTTTAGATATGTTAATTAGTGAATACTATCGCTTCAGCATTCTGCCAGATTGAGGCAGTTTCACCACCTTTGTGTTAAATGCAAACACACTTTGCGGAGGCTCAGCAGGTCCCTGCTGGTGCTGTTATCTAACAGAGGGCTGCCAGCTCCCCACTAATGGCATTTGGGTACTTCTCAGCTGAGTTTCCAAAGCGCTTGCTGCAGCTCAGCCTCTGTCTGCAGTGAGCCAACACGGTCCTTGAACTTTACCTTTCCTCCACTATTATTTGACACGAGCGTGTCAACAGCCAGGTGTGATCAGATGTCTGGAGGCACGCGGTGCCAAAGCCCAGCACTGGCACAGGAAGACTTCCTGCACAGGAGGTGACATTTGCACAGACCTGCCAGTTAAAACCATTAGGACTCGACAAACTCTGTCCTTTGGCAAGGATCCCTTCCACTTGTCAGCAGGCACCACGCTATCCTAGCAGGCAAGGGACAAAAGCAGCACACGTATGCAGCACAGTTATGGACACAAAATGGATCCATGCTGATCTCCACTGATACACTGTTATCTCAAAACTCTTGGACCTGTAATCAACATAAAACAAAACTTCATGAGAGGGTGAGAGGGTGCCTGAAAAGCAGGATTAATCTACAACACAGCAGAGATGAAAACAGTGCTTTCACAGATCAATGACATGCCTGACTTAAGCAAATATATTGTTGCTTCTGAAAAAGTCTGTCTACAGATACCCTTGGAAAGATTATTCTGAAGGAATGCTGTCATATTAAAAATCATTATGTAAAAATAATTGTTTTAACCAAATCAGTTATAAAACAGAACATTTCTCATCAAAAGGCTGTCTCGCTTTTTATACCCCGCTGTTTTAGTTTCACATGTTATTGATGGGACACAACAGACTGAGACAAGTCAGGAGACACGGCTGCCTTCTGAGCACTTGCAGGGTGGTGCAAGGGCAGTGACTGAACACAAAGCCACGTGACAGTGGATGGAAGGTCACCTACTCCATTCCTTCTGTCCCAAAGCAGAGATTTTGACTATTCACAGTTTACATGCTTTGCCTTTTGACTGGACGGGGATGGGGATTTGGAGCAGAAGCTGCTGCAGAGACGTGGCTGGTAGCTACTGCTGCAGAGAAAGGCAGCAATTCTGTCTCACTTTGTCGCTGTCTTAATCTCCCCAGACTTTCAGTGATGCTCATTATTCTTCTAAAGGCTGGAGCCACATGGAACTCCCTCCAAATCCTTTCACTACGGAGCAGAAACATTCAGTTTTGCCTACACTTTGGAAATACAGTGAGCCCTTCTGGCTTCACGCAGCCAAAGTTACTCACATATACTGACTGCACACAATGATGCTGTTCACACATCCCACAGTGATGTCTGCCTTCTTGTAACAGCATGATATTCATCCAGGTCTTGGTCATTTTCTGCAAAATTGCTCATCTTTTATTATCTTTATTACTAATCACTTCCAAAAAGTAAGAAGAAACCCCAAATATCTTTACTGTAATAGCAAAAAGCAGTTAAAATGCATGTACATTTTAATTACTGATCTTAGGCTTTTACCACATCTGGTTTTAGGGTCTGAATTACACAGCAGTGCCTCACTGAGCTTTCCCATTAAGAAATAATGATGAGATCTTCTTGCTCATTCAGTAATGTCCATTGCCCAGATTAAGCAGATCTCATAAAATGTTATATTTATGAAGTTAACAGCAAGTATCTTCAAATTATTCTGTTCCCTTACAATATTATGTTCCTTGCGTGAGGAAATATTCAATAAAATCAGAGGAAGACTCTATGGAGCACATAAATAATGATACTACAGCATGTCTCCTTGTTGCACGCATTTCATTTTCTTTCCCTGCCATTCTTTAACAGGTCCTACATTTTTATTAAAATTGTGTTTCAAACTAACTTGACAAGCAGATACCAAAATGATGCTGCAAAGTCAGTTATGAGAACACAAATCCATTCTACTTCATAGAATCATAGAACGGCCTGGGTTGAAAAGGACCACAATGATCATCTAGTTCCAAGCCATGGTCATTTTCATGCTGTTCTACAATACCACCAACCATCCAGTGGTTACACAAATCAGACATACCCTATTCATAGAAATAACCAATCTAGATGTAATAATAACTACCCACATACCATCCAGGCTGATCAGCCACCTGATAGGCTGAGACAATTCTATTGCAATCAAAATATTACACAACTGCCCATCTTTGACAGATTTACTAATGTCTACATGTGTTTGCAATGTCTTTGGCTTGTTTGTAGAACATGGTTAAGATTTATGTTTACATTTATGAGAAAATTCACACGATGAAAATAAGTTTTTAAAAATGCTTGATTGTATAATTCTAGGCACAGACAGTAGAGCCAGGAGCTGGATTCGATGATCCTTATGGGTCCCTCTGAAATTGGGATATTCTACGATTCTATGAATGCAAAAATATCTTCTAAGCCATTTTTAGAGTGGTCTTTCCTCCTGACACCTGATATGTTCATACAAAAAGAGAAAAAAAATCAGGTCTTTCACTGAGGAATTCAGCTCCTCTGCAGCAATCTGTCTGGTATAGCCCTCTGCTGGCCCAGCTCTGCCTTTAGCACGAGAGAACAGTGCAGCCCTTGGGTGCTGGGCACGATTTAGAACACCATAACACCATCTGGCCACCCAGCACTGAAACGAGTCCCCAAAAGTTTTCTTTCCTGCACTACCTTCAATCTATCAAAGTCACAGGGCATATCAGTAGTGCTGTAGAAGGTGCACATTTTGGTCACCCTTATTTATTTGTAACAAAAGGACAACAGGCTCTCTTGTCCTCTGCAGTGCACAAGATCCTGTGCCAGTGCCAATGACAGATGTAATACAGCGTTGAGTGTTCCAGTCCTATAGAGAGAAGGGAGATGAAATGGAAAATACACTTTTTCACGAGAAATTGCAGAAATTCTTAGTGCTGTTCAGTACTTACACTTGCACTGTGTACTTCATAGAATCAGAGAATCAGAGAATGGCTTGATTTGGAAGTTCCAACCCCCCTGCCACACGCAGGGCCAACAACCTCCACATTCAATACCAGCCCAGGCTGCCCAGGGCCCCATCCAACCTGGCCTTGAACACCTCCAGGGATGGACGGGGCACCCACAGCCTCTCTGGGCAGCTGTTCCAGCACCTCACCACTCTCACAGCAAACAACTTCCCCCTGACACCCAACCTCAATCTTCCCTCCTAGAGCTAAAAGAGGAGCAGCAAATGAAATGATTGTCAATGCCGTCTCTCAGGCAGGGCTCAGCTCTGCTCACTTGAAAGTCCTAACACACCAACCAACATACATCTGAGAGTGGATGGGGGACAGACATGTGCACGGTGAGTACATTTCTATGGGAACCAGATAATTTTTCAGATTTCCAGCTGCATGCTGTTTTTGGGTTGTTCTCTGCAGTGGCAAGCATTTTGCACCGTTCTGCTGTTAACAAAGAAGCAAAAGGAATGAAAAGAGAAATGAAAAGCACTTTCACTCTGAGATGAATTCTCATAAGTCCCGGAGGATTCATTTATGAAGAATGAGGGAGGGGAGATTTAGGTTGGATGTCAGGGGGAAATTCTTTCCAGAGAGAGTGGTGAGGTGCTGGAACAGCTGCCCAGAGAGGTTATGGATGCCCCATCCCTGGAGGTGTTCAAGGCCAGATTGGATGGGGCCCTGGGCAGCCTGGTCTAGCATTAGGTGGGATGGTTGGTGGCCCTGCATGTGGCCGAGGGATTGGAGATTCACGATCCTTGAGGTCCCTTCCAACCCTGGCAATTCTGTGATTCTGTGAATTAATTAATGGAGGATTAATTTATGGAGGATTAATTTAGCTGGCATTTGACTCCACTGCTTTATTTTCTAAGCTAAAACGTAACCGTACACTTATAAATAACTATCTCGAGCCTGAGGTTTTTATTTATTTATTCATTGTTTTGCTGCACTTCACAACGTTGAGGACCCGAAGCTGCTTTCTTCACTGACTTTAAATGGAACCTCAGGAGCAAAACTCCCCCCTCAGGGACGACGACCGTCGGGGCGCCCGGAAGAGACCACGCGCGCCCCCCGCGGGATTGGTGGAGCGCCGATGACGTCACACAGCCCGCCCCGCTGCCTGATGGGAGCTGTAGTCCTGACGCCCTCCCCGTGGAGGCGCCGCCCGCTGCGTCACGAGGTCCGGGCGTGGCCGGCGGGAGCGCCGCGCGGGAGGGCGGGACCGAGCTGGGGGCTGAAGGCGCACGGTGCTCAGAACGGCGTGCTCCGCTGCGGGTGTCGCCTCGCTGGAGCCGGTCTTAGCCGCCGGGCGGGTGAGGCTGCCCGCCGTGGCGAGTGGACCGCTGAGGGAGGCGGGGGAGATCGGTGCGGGCGGGCCCGAGCAGGGAGCGGCGGGGCGCTGGGGCGGGCGGCACCCGGCGCGGAGTGAAGCGGTGCGGGCGGGCGCGTTTTGGCGTTCTTTCTAGCCGAGGCTGCACAGCCCCGCCTCGCACCTCAACTGCGGTCCCCGCAGGGTCTCCTGGGCGACTGGAGGCTGCTGGGGTGTGAGGAGAGGGCCGGGTGGCTGCGGGGAGACCTGGCCTAATCGGCGTGCCGAGGTCGGGCTGAGGGGCGGGGTGTGGAACAGGGCTGTGTGAACACGCCGGCCCTTGTGCCTGGTTTTCCCTTCCCAGGTCTGCTGTGGGGAACGTGAAGCCTCTGTTGTGGCAGAAGAAGGCACCCAGATGGCCACAAAGCTCAGTGCCTCGGTGTGTCCCGTGAGGGGAGTTGTCACCTCCTTTCCCTAGGTAAGTACTGCCCTGCAGAGAGCTGTCCTTCAGCTGCTTACAGTGATCGACTCATGCTTCGATGTTTCTGAAGAAGCAATGATTGAGGTCAGTGGTTGGAGCTTAGAGGACAACCAGGTGGGTGATAGGTACATCCAGCTCCTCTGAGTGTTCTTTTACTATAAGGAAGCATCCAGTATACCTAAAATCCCAGAAGGGTGGAAAAGACTTGTAAGATCACCAAGCATCCATCCACCACCAGACTTGTTCCACTTGACCACTCAGACTTGTCCTTGACCGACATTCACTTAGTAGTTCTTCAGGATTATCGAATTCATGGAGCGCCTTCTCTCCAAGGTAACCCGCTTCAGTGCTGAGCTGTCATTTTTTGTTTTAATTTTTCCTTCAGAGCTGACCTAAATCTCCTTTGTTAACACTAAGCTGATTATTACCTTGCACAGTGGACTTGGAGAAAATTGATGAGTGCTCTCTCACCAACAAGCTGGTTTGTGTTTGCAAGTTTACTCTCACAGTCTTCTCCAAACTAAATGAACCCACTTTTTGTGTTTCTCTGGTTCTTGAGCTCTAAGAAGCCTTTCCATTGTCATTGGACCATGAAGCTCAGAACTGGGCACAAAATGCCAGTGGAGATATCACTTGCTTGTGGGTAATGGGGTAATTATCTCCGTGCTGTATGGTATCTCTCTCAAAGTTGTATTGACTTATTTTGCAGTGTTCTTACATTATTGAATTATTCTCTTTGTGATCTGTACTGCTAAATGAGACTGCATTAGACAGTGTTGAAGTTAGTGAGTCACTCATAAGTTATCACAGTACAGCTCATGCCTCAGGTAGATGGTTCTGTGCCCATCTGTGTTCTAAGTTCTTTTAAATTCTTTGTTGTACATTTCCTCAGAAAAAAATCTGCTTTGATATTAACTTCCTTCAAAATTTCACTTGCTCTTTTAGGAAGGTTTTGGGAATAACCAGGCAAGTGCCTCTTCCTTACCCACTTAATACAGGATCAGATTTATAAATAATACAATAATGCTCTATTATACTTGTAAGGGATTACTTTATCTGATCACAAATGGTCGATGAAGCTGAGAATGAAGGGGCAGTATTTTGAAAATTTGAAATGCTTGAAGTTGTTACAAAATATTCTGAGAAGCAGCATCCCGTCAATTAGAATGAACAAACTGGTTTTGTGATGAAAGTGCAGCAGCTGAGGCCTATGTAAACATCACAACTTCTTTCTTTTAAAATTACATTTCACTATGGAGACATTATAAGCGAAAAAAAAAAAAAAGGTAGGGTTGTGAATTAAGTGTAGATGAGTATTGTGTATATTGACTTGACTGAAAGGAAGAGTCCAGCACTGGGAGGGTCATAAGTTAAATATACATACGGATATTTGCCTCTGTCCTCTACAATAATTTTTATTCTTTAATTTGTTTAGATGTCTCGTATCAAAAAGACATGGAGCTAGGAAAGGCAAAGCTGCTGAGAACAGGCCTTAATGCCTTACACCAAGCAATTCACCCTGTGCATGGGATTGCCTGGACTGATGGGAAACAGGTCATATTAACTTCCTTACAACTTCATAACGGAGAGCCAAAATTTGGTGACTCGAGCGTTGTTGGTCAGTTTGAACACGTCCATGGACTCTACTGGGGCCCAGGTCCCCCTGATGCCCCAGCACTGCTCGCTGTTCAACACAAAAAGCATATCACTGTTTGGCAGCTCTGCTTTAATGCTGCAGACAGAAATAAGCTTTTGGTTTCTCAGATCTGTGACATCAGTGAGCCGTTTCCAGTGCTCCCCCAAGGTTGCGTGTGGCATCCAAAGAAGGAGATCTTGGCCGTGCTGACAACGCGGGATGCCTCGGTCTTGCATTCTGTTCATCTCAACAACTGTAGAATTAAAGCAGATATTAAAGGCAGTGGTCTCATCCATTGTGCTTGTTGGACTAAGGAAGGCAATCGCTTAGTGGTCGGCGTAGGCAGTGCCCTTCATTCTTATATTTGGGATGACACTCAGAAGACTCTCAGTGCTTGTACTTTTTGCCCAATCTTTGATGTGGGAGGCTACATCTGTGCTGTAGAAGCTACTTGGAATTTTCAAATTGCTGTTGCTACCGAGCTTCCTCTAGACAAGATCTGTGGCTTAAATGCCGGTGTGGCTTTTGAGGTTCCAGCGAGCATTGAAACAGAATCCTTTCCCTCGCAGTCCAGCTTATGTGGAGAGGAAGAATATTCCATGGATGGGGGGAGGAAGGTGCTGGATGCTGAGAAGCCCATGTCTGCAGTTACATCTCCTGTGGATCTGACCCACATACTCTCTAGCAAGCCGGGTGCTGATTCCAGTCCTCTGCTTCATCTGAGGCCCAAGGACTACCTAACGGGAAGCGGCCAAGATTCTTCACATCTTATTTTGGTGACTTTTGAAAAAAAGGTGACCTCTACCAAAAAAGTTAGCATCCCAGGCATTCTGGTTCCTGATATAATGGCTTTTGACCTCAAAACTCAAACCGTATCGGTTGCCTCCAATACCTGTAACATTATTTTAGTCTATTCGCTGACTTCGTCCAATTTACCGAATATTCAACAAATTCAGCTAGAGAAAAATGAAAAACCAAAGGGTTTGTGCTTCTTGACCAATAAGTTGTTACTGATACTGGTTGGGAAACAAAAATTCACTGATCCTGCTTTTCTTCCGTCTTCAAGATCAGACAAATACATGATCAGGTTGATGATAAAGGAGCTGATATTTGAAGTGGCTCCTTCAACATCTGCATCGGTTAATGGGAGCTGTGCATCAGTCAATGGGAGTTTGAATCTTTCAAACATGCCTCACGATGTCTCTACAGATGTTCACCCTCTTAGTCGTGGACTCTTGATACCAGATCGTGCTGCCATCCAGTCCCCTACCAGCAGAAGAAAACTTATTGAAGAAATTAAGAGTCCTGGTTATGAACAGAGCTGCTTGTTGAACACGAGTGACCTCAAAGAAAAAAAAGTTTCCTTGAATTTTCCTCCAGCTGTTGACTCTCTCAATGCTGAACCGCTTAATCAGTCTGCTTCACTGTCCACCACATCACTGGCATTTTCTAACAAGCCAACGTCTCCAAAAAGACAGATAGAGACAGCTTCTAAAATACCAAATTCTTACAAAAATAACCTATTAAGTGAAAAGGAAGCAAGTTACTTTTCAAAAAATGTAGAAAAACTGTCTGGTAACTTTACCCAATTACAGCATCATGTCTGTGAATTAACTGAGCTGCTAAAATCGGGGAAGAGAAATCTTCCAATGTACCCATCTTCTCAGGAACCCCCTTTTGTTAACATCACCTATCAGGTAACTCTAGCACTGTAAGCTTGAATGGCAATATCTGTATATGGATGTATGGTCTTTGTAAAGCACAGGATTAAAGCTCCTGTTGGATTATACACAAGAAGGACAAGACATCATTGGTGTAAAGTTAAACCTGGTGGGAGGAACCCTGGTGTGGTGTAGTTGGTTACAGGCTTCTCAGGAGGGATGGGCAGGGAGTAACTGTATGGAACGGAGGGATTGGGTTCTGTGGAGTTTGCAGATCACAGTGATGTGGTTGAGAGCCTCAGAGTGAGGGCCAAGGGACACGCAATACAACACCAAAAGGTGTTGTCCTCCTGGCTGAGTGGCCTGGATTAGACTCCCACAATGACACTGATTCCTTAATCTGTAAGGAGAGAAGAGATATGTCTAGGTCAGCCAACCTTGTCTTTGTGGGTGGCTTCAACTTGTCAGACATTAAGTGGGAATATCACACAGGTCCAGGAGATTCCTAAAGCATCTTGATGATAACTTCCTGGTACAGGAACTGAGTATGGATACTAAGAAAGGTGCCATCCGAGATTTGTTGCTTGTAAACAGAGGGTCTTGTGGCTGCCAAACATCACTTGTCCCACCTTGGCCATAGTGACAAGAAGCATTCGAGTGATGGGGGGAAAACTGCAAGCAAAGCTTTGGCAATGCTTATGGGGAGAGCAGAGCTCAGGCTGCTCAGGAAACCAGCTACCAGGGTCCCCTGGGAATCCAAATTTGAAGGCATCGTGCTGATAACTTTTTAGGTACCACCTTAAGAGCACAGGAGTAGGCACTTAAAGAATGTAGGAAGTCAAGCAAGCAGGGCAGAAGGCTGACTTGGCTGAGCAGGGATCTTCTTGGTATGGCCTCTGGAAATGAGGTTGTGCAGCATGGAAGGACTGCAGAGATGGTATTTACCGATGTAGGTAGAAAATCTGTGACAGCAGAAGGCTCACTTACAGTCAAAGCTGGCCAGTAATGCATAATTTTTTGACAGTACCCTGCAAACATTTACTGTATGCAAGATTGGTACGTTTCCAGGCTTCACTCTTAACATACGTCTTGTGGATGGGTGGCTCTGTGCATGGATGGCATGGAAGAGGAGTCAGGATTCACTTTGCTTCTGTCATTTTAAAAATTGCTTTGCTTTGCCCCATGGGAGGATATCCTTTGCTGGCTTCTAAGGCTTAGAGCAGTGATGATCAGAGGTGAGACAGACAAGCACTGCTGATTTGTTGGCCTGTTCCTCATCCCTGTCTGTGGACGGGAGTTCTTACCTGTTCATTAGATAAGGATCTGGGAGGGGAGGAAAGAGAACTTGAAGCTTTACAAACTTCTGATTCTTGTTTGGATGGATGTTATTTTGATATCTCCGCTTAAAAATAGATTGCTGTATCTAATGAGTCTTTCTTGCATTTGCAGAAGCAGCTTTCCAGAAGTGATTCGGATGAAAGGCGGTCTGTTATTCTTTGCGAGGGTAAACTTCGTCTAAGTGTAGTCCAGCAGATCTTCAACCTCTCTCTTGTAGAGATGCAGCACGGTACGTTGTAATATAATTATCCAGTCAAATAAACCCTTGAAACACGGGCAACATTCTCAGTGGGCAGTGGCAATGTGCATAATCTGATCTAGAGAAATAACCCCAAAGGTCCCATGTGCACATCTTATGTGCCTGTATACATGTCAGCTCTACGTGGATTACCTTTGGGATACAACCTCTCACGACTGCATACATTCTCAGTACTGTATTGCAGCTGCTCATCACTGTTTGCTGTCTGCTCACTTGCAGCTATCCAAAGGACTTGAGGTTGCTGTACTTACCACTATGCAAGTCCTACTTTCCTGTAAATAGTTGTTAAAATGCTTGATGTTCCAATACACAGTCAAAAGGGACGTATCAATAACAGATGAATCTTTAAAAGGTTCTTTCTGCTGTCTTATTTTTGCTGAGTGCTTGTTGTACTGCAGGGTCCTGTAGTGACACACAGTGACTGCTGGTGTGACACAGCCCAGAGGGGTGCAATATACCTACTGAGAAAGGTAGGCAGGTTTGTGAATCTGATCTGGTGTTAGGAGGTAAATGGGCACAGCAAGAATGGTAGTTTTGAATTCCTGAATTGTATTGATATTCAAGTTTTTTTTTCCCAAATGAGATATGAAGCAAAAAGATTAAAGGGCCATGTGCTTTTAAGCTGCAATCTTCTCCTGACCTTACTTGTGCCATGGAGTTACATAATGTAACTGTATGAACAGCTGGAGATGGTTCCCTGAATTCCCCTACGCCCCATCTCTATCTCATTACTTCATCAACTTAATGGATAAAGCTATGACAGCTTTCTATAAGAACTGGTAAAAGTCACTGCTTCTGACTTCTAAGTAATGATGATGTGAAGTCAGATAACAAAATGGCCAGATGCATGGGGCTTGTGTAATACAGCACAGTATTTCTTCCTCGTGATTATTGGGATTAATTATATTGAAATTACATGACAGAATCTGTTCCTAATTTTTTAAAATTATATTCATCATATAGTTTAATAAATGGCTGCTTTGGACAGTGCCTGCACAGCTTAGGCACTGTAGAGTAGCCTATGAACACCTAAATAAAACCAAGTCTGGATGCTTCTGAATTCTGTTCAGAATTTAATTCCTCTTCCTTCCACTTATTTAAGTGTGCATTTCTTACATCTCTGAGTGGGAAAACTGCTCAGGAAGCCAAGTTCTGCATGCTTGCTATCATTTCTCTGTTTCTGAGATTATACAACCTGCATCTCCCTATTCCTTTTAGTGCTACAAAAGCTGTAAGCATACAGAAGCATTTAACCTTTCATTTGAGAAGAAATAGGTTTTGTATACCATCAACATGCCTAATGACAGGGATGCTTATGGTGTTTCTCTGTCTCCACAGGTTCATCTTGGATCGTTCTCACAGCAGACAGTGACGGCTTCATCCCATTGATGTTTACATCCATGCAGGAGGTGGTTGTAAGAGATGCCAGTATGAAAGGCTACAGTGCCCGATCCTCCAAAACTTTAGACATCATCAGTTCCACAGAAGGGTGCAGACATGCTGCTTCTGAAAGCCTGGATATCACCAGCTCTTTGGAAGTCCTCCGAGATTGCACCTCCAAGGCTTTGGATGGCAGCAGTCCTTCTGAGCAGCCCAGCAGTAAAATGTAACTTTGGACAGTGATTTTGTAGTGCCTGTCTTAACATAGGAGACTTTTGAACTTACAGTTTAGGACTGCGAATTCTAATGAAGGTCTGTCTCAAACCTCTGTTGGATTTCTATCATCTTTGTTCACCATCACTGTAAGTTATTTATTTGGTCCTTGGAAACCTTAGCTTTTTTATTTTATTCTGAGATGTGTGTTTTTAATATGCCTCTTGCAATGTATACCAGGTATTTGTATCAGTGATTGAACATAGGAGGTCTTACAAGCAGCAGAGCTGAAGCTATGATCCTGCTCTTAATGTATTGGTGTTTTTAGATAATAGTAAAACTTGCTTAATAAAGACATCTGTGAAAACACAGCATTTTTCTTCATTTTCTCACTTCCTCCAAATCCTGAAATATTGCATTCTTATTCAGAAAAAAAGGAGATGCTGTGTGCAGCAGAATGCATCTGGTTTTGCTCAGGTGTCAGATGAGGCTCTAAGGTTCAGGTGTAGGGAGTTAGGCCAATGTAGGCCTAATGTCCTACATTGTAGAAGGTCCTTACTGCATGGAGGTGAGACCTTCTGTCCCTCCTGTGCCCATGTTTACTTGGCAGTGTGACTTTGGGAAGTACTGTCACATTGTGTTGGTGTGGGTGGTCATTTGACCCAAACTGGCAGAAAATCAGAAGGGCAAAATTGAGGAAAGGCTCATGAGTTGAGACAGAAATGGTTTAAAAGATTAGCAGAAAATTGCTGTGTGTGCAAGCAAAGCAGAACAAGGAGTTCATTCAGTACTTCCCATCAGCAGGCAGATCTCCAGCAGCTCTGGGGACAAGCAGAGCATCATTGTGCATAACGGGTATGTGGGAAATTGAACTTCATAGTGCCAAACATTCCCCCACCTTCATTCTTTTCCCCCAGCTTTTATTGTTGAACGTGGCACTGTGTGGAATGGAATGTCCCTATGATGACCCAGCCTCCTTGCTGGGCAGAAAGTGGGAACAAAGGAAAGCCTTGATGCTGTGTGAATGCTGCTCAGCAACAGGTGAGGCACTGCTGTGCCAGCAGCTCTGCGTGGTCACAGATCCAAAGCACAACATCACATGGGCTGCCATAAAGAAAACTTACCTCCAGGGCAGCCAGACTTGGTCCATCTTCATAGGCAAAGGCATAAGCTGCTTTTGATTCATTTTACAATTTTCTAGCTAGTATTTTCATTCTTTTCATTGATTTCTTTGTCTTTGTATTGAAAATTTTACTGTTTCCTTTGAAGAAATACTATTATATTAACAAAGTTGCCTTCAATATAGAAGTATATATAAATATTTGCTTTTTATTGCCTATACATGTACTAAACTGGCAAAAGAGAATGCCCGTCATCTGCTGCCCCGAAAGCCTCCAGTTTAAAGGCTGGCAAAAGAAGAAAGTTCTATTGCCTTTGTAGTGAGAGAGGAAATAGTGAAATTTAGAAAACTGCACAGGTTTATGTAGCATGGATTGCAGCACCAGAAAAACACAGTAATCCAAGATTGCTACCCATAAAATTAAAGCATGGTCACATTAAGTGGTTTATTGGGCTTTCAGTGACACTTAACTGTGAGAAGGAATCAAGTGATGAGATTATGGAATTGGAGCTGCTGCCTCTGGAATAATATAATCTCTTTTTTATTGCCTATTTGGAAATTTAGCCACTGTCATAAATCATCTGCCCACAAAATGTGATATTAAAGGTACAACAGAGCTAAAAGCTGCAAAGAGAATCTTACAAGGTGGCCTGCATTGGTGGAAATGCTCCAGCTGAGGCTGGTGGCAATGTGCAGATTCTTCTCAATGGTTCTGATGATGGGCAAAGGGTGAGTTTGTTTTGGTAATGGAAAATCTTCCTCACGGACAGCGGCTCATTTGGGCAGAATAAGAAAAAAAGAAACTGGTCAGCCATTCTAAGTGTGGTGCTGTTACCAACATGACAAGCAGGTGGCCAGAATGGACACTAGGGTGAAAAGGTAATCTCTAGGTAAAAAAATCCTCTAGGCAAAAGAGATGATGGAGCCTACAAAGCTGTGAAGGAAATGCCATTGATCCCTTGCTGAAGGTAAGTGATTGCAGAGGCACCAGCAAAGTCAAACAGGCTGGGGATGGATGTGGAGCTCCGAGGCTCATCTCCATCAGGTGAAGCTGAACAAGTGTCAGTCCCACAGGGTCCTCACCACCTGTAGCAGAACGCAGCAATACTGAAGAGGAAAGCCAGAGAAGAACTTCATCAAGACCCAAATCTTACTTCTGAGTCTACACCTTTAGAAAAGACACGTTTCCCTGCCATCCAACAGCACAGCTGCTCTCCAGCTGCGGTTAGAGACACTGCTCTATAAACACCTCTGATATTACTCAGGGACCCACCTTTCCTGCAGAGTGCTGTGGCTCCAGGATCATCCTCCCTCAGCTGTCTGCTCGGCTCTCTGTTTCACCAATTTGTGTTTTCAAAGGCTGCGAGATCTCAGGTGCAAACCAGAAAAGTCTTCTCCACCTCAAGGACTGAGATGTGCTTTTAAATGAAGCCTCACAGTGAGTTAGCATGTGTTTATGCAGCAGATTTGGTGCTTAATGATGTGAAAGCTATCTAATTTCGTATCTTAAAACTTAAACTCATTTTTATAACCACACTACTCAGCTTTCTTGCTAGTATCTGAACCATGGTTTTAGGGAGAGTTAAGTTGAAAAGAAAAAGCACTCAGAGCAGTGCAAGGAACTTGTGATCTCAGAAAGAAATCACAAGCAAACAGAAACTCACTCTTACTCACCTGTCAGTTGGGCGAATCCAGGTGACCTTTCCATCAATGAGGCAAGCAGCTTTCTGAAGGGAAAGCTTCTACTGTAACTTTTCAAGGCTGTTTTTCTATTTTTAAAGCAGTGATATGAAATTCATCCAAGATATGTGACTGACCACTGTACACAGAAGTGCTACTGGCTGTACCCTATTGCATAAGACTTGGAACATCCTTGCCTTCTTTGCTTGTTTTCAAAGAGTTTGCCAAAAAATAGCAGGTCTTAAAGAACTCAGACCTCTCTCAGGGAAATTCCTCCTCAGAATCACAGAATTACAAAAGCACCAACGTTGGAAAAGACCTACAAGATCATCCAGTCTAAACATCCAGGAAGATGGATAGTTGGAAGAGATGAAGGAGATGACTGGTTTAGTTTTGAGGTTTTTATCTGCGACCCAGAAAGGCAAGTAGAAAAGGAGATGAACAAATTATATTTGGCAACAGTCTGTGGACCCAAAAAAGCAGAGTTTAGCTCTGTCCGCTTTTGAGGATTTTACTTGAAATACAGAAGATGAAAAGAGACCAGAGGACACAGCAGGGATTGACTCCAGCAGTGATTATGCTGAGGTGCAGAAGGTGACATAAGGAATTAGTTCTCAGATCTGCAGAGCCCCTCTTGAAGACCTGGTGACCTGAAACCTAAGGAGGTGCCCAGGGACAGATGTCTGATGTCACCTATTGCAGTGGGGGACTCAGCATAAAGGATCTAATCTCCCTAAGCTGCAACAGCCTGCAAGCCCAGGGGCAGACAGGACAGCACAACACGGCTGGTGGCATTGCCAGCAGCAACTCTCCCCTGCAATGACAGGGAACAGCAACTTGTCTGCATACTCAGTTGCAACCTGTAGGGAGAGCGACTGCCAGCAGCAATGCTCCAGCTGGAAGTTTTCAGCATTATTTTTGAGCAGAAATTACAAAGGGGATGAAAGTGGACATGTGACAAGCTCTGCTACTGACTATAGCAGCAATCAGGCCTAGAAGATTTAGGTTGCCATGAGCTTACATCATGCCAGGACAAGAAATCATGGAATCATGGAATTGCAGAATCATAGACTGACCTGGGTTGAAAAGGACCACAATGATCATCTAGTTCCAACCCCCTGCTATGTGCAGGGTCACCAACCAGCAGACCAGGCTGCCCAGAGCCACATCCAGCCTGGCCTTGAATCCTCCAGGGATGGGGCATCCACAAATTCCTTGGGCAACCTGTTCCAGTGCCTCACCACCGTCTCGGGGAAAAACTTCCTCCTAATATCCAACCTAAACCTTCCCCGTGTTAGTTTGAAACCATTCCCCCTTGTCCTATCACTATCCACCCTCATAAACAGCTGTTCCCCCTCCTGTTTATACGCTCCCTTCAAGTACAGGAAGGCCACAATGAGGTCCTCCTGGATCCTTCTCCAAGCTAAACAAACCCAGTTCCCTCAACCTTTCCTCATAGGAGAGCTGCTCCAGCCCTCTGATCATCTTAGTGCCCTCCTCTGGACCCACTTCAAGACCTCCACATCCTTCCTGTGCTTAGAGCCCCAGGCCTGGATGCAGTGCTGCAGATGGGGCCTCACAAGAGCTGAGTAGAGGGGGACAATCACTTCCCTCTCCCTGCTGGCCACCTCTTTTTTAATGTAGCCCAGAACACAGCTTGCCTTCTGGGCTGCAAGCACACACTGCTGGCTCATGTCCAGCTCCTCATACACCAGGACCCCCAAGTCCTTCTCCACAGGGCTGCTCTCAAGGAGATCTTCCCCCAGTTTGTATAAATACCTGGGAATGGCCATAGTCCACATTACAGAGGACTACCCAGGGACAGTTAATTTTCTTGTCCCTTTCTCCCTCTATTTGTGTAAATCCATTTATTGGAACAGTCTGTACGTAGGTGGGAATTCTGTCCATCAGACCCCCAGCTAGCTTAATCCAATCTCCCACGTTCTTACAATTTATTTGGGTATTACTTGAATGAGAGCCCTGGGGAGAGAGCCTGGCCCTTCTTAGTGACGATCAGGAGGGGCAGAAGGTTTATGTTCAATTGGCACTTGTCTGAATGGATGTCAATAAGAGAATCTGCTTCTTCCAGTCACATGTACTGAGCATACATACCAACTACACATTATTTAAAACTCACAAGAAAATATACAAAGTTCATTTGTTTTACGGCACCAACAATAGGCTCTAAAAAAAAGAAGATCATAGAAAACTTACCAGTTTATGATCAAACTTTACAGTTGATGGTCGATCAACCAAGCTTACAGTGCAAGAAATTAAATGGTGGTGCTACGCAGTTTAGAGGTAACTCCACATCTGATCTAGCAATAGTATCTTAGGCCATATTCAAGTTTTTCTGATCAGCCAGGAGTTTCTGCAACCTCTTTATCACTGGACTAAGATTTTGGTTTAAGTACACTGATGTTGAATCTTTACCTTGTAGCCAGATTCATAGCAGCTGAAAGCAAAACCTATTAAAATGAATAGGCTATACTGAGACTTCTGAATGTTTTTAAAGGAGACCATTCAGGCAGACACAAATGTGACAGAATAAATCACATCCCCCAGGTTGTTTTCTATGATGTTTAGGAGCTATGTAATAATAGTACATCATTTACCTACTTCAAAACGAAGTACATCTTGTATTTCAAATTCTATTAGACTGAAAATTGTAAACAGACTTCTGGTTTTTATTGTTGTAAACACATATGTCCCAGGCAATACAAATATTGGTTGGTTCAGGAGCTGAAACCTAAAAAAAACCCATCCCCAGATGTCAGTTCAATACAAGTCTTAAACATCATTCACTCTTACCCACGCACACTCAAAATACATCCTTAAAGGCTCACTCGTGATTAAGCACTTTACTAAATTAGGATAGTTCATTAGCCCTTAGACTTGCCTGAAAAGGTTTAGGGTTCCATATTAAACTTCATGAGACACTCTTTGGATGCACTGGATTTATTTCACAGAGTCTTTACCAGTTTTTAGTCCCAGCACCATTATTGCCTCCCCAGATGGCCCTGAGCAAACTCGTCATGATCAGTGCCCCCAGTGACACCTCCCAGTATGGTGTGCTGCTCGTCCAAAGGCACTTCCAGTACAGAATTAAGGCACCCTCCCATATGTTCATAAGTGAAGAAAGTGAACTGTAAATTTGTGTCTTGTCTTGCACTGTGCTGATTTCTTCATGAGAACAAGCCTTCAGGTCTTGGGTTCATTGTCCTCCAATTTAGATATGTTCCTTCACAGTCCTGTCATTTTAGCCTGAGATTGGAGATGTCTGTCTTTTCACTGACACCTCAAGCCCCAAATGACTAGGCCTGAACTTAACTACCCCACAAAGCACCAGCCATTAGTTGCACCTTGTATCAACAAAATGTGTTCAGCGTGTGAATCTATAGTAGAAATGAGGTTTCTGATAATGTACCTAAAGCATGATGAGATCTCTAACTGAAAAGAATCACCAGTCAGACACAGCTTCATTATTTTAAACACTGTGTGCAAGCAGAGATTAGCAGCAATGCCATGGTATTTTGTATGGATGAGACTATACCAAATGAAAAACAGGGGGGAATCACAATTGCTTAAAGGCCAAAGTTACATAAATTTGAATGGCATACTCTAATTTTCGGAAGAGACAACTGATTTAGGGTACCTTGAGCAGAGATGCTTGTAAAATAAAGCGCTCACACTCTGACAAAGATCAGTTCAAAGGTGTGTGAAACAAGGAACTCCAGTGAGAGAAACATAATGTTCTGTTTCAAACAAAATCTATAATGTTAAATTACATCAAAGCCTCTTCCAGAATTACTCTTTGTGAGAAAATCTTCAAAACATGTTTGCATTTGTGATTTGTTTCATTTCAAAACTAGCGAAATCCTAAATGTTTATAGCACACATCAGGATTCCAAAGTGCTTCCTAACCATACCGGTGTGCAATTTATAGGTAGAGATTAGGTTTATAGGTTCAGAAACCACCCTGGCCTCTGAGGCTGATACATATCAGATATTAAAATTTGGGTAGTACACCAAATGTACATGCTTTTCCCTTGGCCTACAAGTTCATAAACCATCCTGCTGCAAAAGTATCACAGCTTTATGTTATCACTGAAAAACAAAGAAACAAAAAACCCCAAATCTCCAATAGCTTGTATCCCTGAATGGTTGTAATGTCTCTTTTAGAACAGTGCATGGAATTATACCTACTTTTTGTCCCTCTCTTGATTTCATTACTGACTTTCAGAATCATTATTTATTCTTTCTGACAATATGGGAGCATGGACATGACCCAGAAGACTCACAGAGTTTGTGTGCGGGATGTGAAATTGAGTTTAGGAAGTCTTTGTATTCAGAACTTTCAGACTGAGGTGTCCTCTTTGTGGTCATCCAGGTTCTCTGTGCTTTGATGGCTCCTTCTGTTAAAAGTAGGACAAATGATATGGCTTGTATTGTTAACTAGACAGGCCACAGCAGTGGTAGAAAGTCTCAAACAATTAATACAACATAGAACCACCATGAAGATGTGCTTGTTATGGACAGTGACTGTCATGCCTATGCAGAGGGGTGAGTGACATTTTAGGTTGGGGGTGTAAGAAAATATTTTGAAATTGAATCCATCAGTCTTGTAGGATAGACTGCTTTTATGCATGCCCTCAGTATACAAGTCTTTCATTTAACAGAGATGGATGATTTTGAGCTAGCCAAGATTTTCTTTATAGAGGAATAGAGAAGAAAGAAAGGGATGAAGGGTCAGAGACAAGGAAAAAAGGGAAAGAGTGCTCAAAGTTGTCCTTTCTTTTTCTCCCATGGTCTTTTCTGCCTGCTCCCCTAAATGATTTGGATGTTTCTTATACACCATAAACACCAAGAATGCTGTCAATAATCCTATTTTCTTCTATATATAAGAAAATTGCAACTATTCACATTTTCTTCAGCAATTTAACGTATCTAGAAGAGTCTCCATGAGTGTATTGAAACACTGCAATAACTGTGCTCTGTGTGCCACTCCAAAGAAGTAAAATATAGCAGCTGATATCTATTTGGGAAATGTTCCTCTAAACAGCCAGCACAGTACTACAAAAATAAGGTACTGAAGCATGTAATGGTATCATTCAGTTAATAATTCAACTGATAGAATGTTGTTCTGTTGAGTTCCGAGGAATATAAATGTATACACTGGTAGCTAGTAATTTTTCCCCAGTATGACTAAAAGCTGCTGTAATGATGTCACTGCTATTTTTTTGCTGGTTCAAACCTACCTTAACACTTCAAGTGCGAGCTTTGTTTCTTTCCGACTTTCTTCAGTGATTGGGTAGAAGAGAAGTATAAGCAAACCTATGAGGATGAGGATGGCAGGAACTGCTCCAATGAGGATTTTCAGAGTGAGGATCACGTCCTTGGATTGTCTGCATATTCCTGGCTTGTACCCAGTAAACCTAAACCAATGGAAATTACAGGGTGTGCATATGTCCAAAACTTGCAGACACTTGTTCATCTGAAAGTCACCTGCATGGATCACTCCTTTCTCCCAATGCTCTTTAAGACTCTTCTCCTGTTTTTCTTCCTTTTTTTTTTTTTTTTTTTTTTGATACCCCTCTTTTTCCTCTTCTTCCCTACATGTTTTATATCTTGTTTTGCAGATCTCATCTTTCTGCCATTTCATATAGCTGCATTATTTCTGAATTTTCACATTATTATACTGTAACATTTAACTGTTAAGAGGAGGCTGGAATCCCAGACAAGGAAATTGGTCTGATCTGTGACTCCTATTAATATTCAGCAAAGTATTTAGCCTCAGCTTTAAAAAATGCAAATAATCCTACCAATTTCAGCAGCAATTCTTCACCTTAATTTAAACACATACTTAAGCACGCTGTTCAACACAGACAAATTTATTCAAGTGCTGAGAATTAGGTACACATTTACACTGTGTTGATACAGAGCTCTCATGCAGTCCCACAAGAGCTGATATACTGAAGTTCCCATTCCCAATTTGCAGAATGAGTTTGTAATCCTCAGAATATTCACCTATGTTCTCCCACAAACATCTGCCTTGGCAAATTGTTGGGAACTAACTGGAATGGAATAATGAAAGAGCTTATTGGTAAAGAGCTAATTTGCTTGTTTTAAACTCTTCCTAAATAGTCAGTAAAAACTAGCAGATTTGATTTCAGGGTCTTCTTTTATTTTCCTTTTATTCCTTCTAATTTTTTTCCCCTTTTTTTGAGGGGGGAGGGGGTATTGTGGCATCCTTCACAAACTTTGTCAAAGTTTGTTTCAGGAGCAGCCGTGAACAGCTCATGCAGTAAGCCTCACCCAGCCTTCCTTCTGTCATTTTGGCTCTTTGGTTTTCAAATGACAGCAGCAATTGCAGACAGTTTAATCGGGGCTGCGTTCTGGGATCTGATATTCTGCTGCAGATAAACTGATCTCCTTAGCAAAAACAAAGAAATGTAAACATATGGAGTAGGTTGGATGTGCCTGGTGAAAATTTGTTCTTTTCAAGCAGCTATCCAAAATACCTGCCTAATTGCAGGGGCTTCTTCATCAAATTGCAGAGTGATTTCTAATTTAACACTTTCTTCCACACTTAATAACGTTGATCAAAACTTTTGTCAACATAAGACAAACAACTTTTTACAAATGAGTGTGTTTGTTGTTAGGATCTAAAACTCCTAGGCCAAAAATGTTCAGCAAAGCATTGGCTGTTTCTCAGCAGTTTTTACTGCAGGCCCTGAAGCAAAATAGCCTGGTTACCAGAACCTGTCCCGAAGCCAAAAGCTAAATAACAATTCATACAATTTCACTTCCAAGGCAGGTGCTGGGAGAACAGGAAGCATCTTCTATACCGATATTGATTAGGTTATGAGCAGGGCTATGAGAAAATCTCTGTTCCTGGCTCTGTTCAACATTCAGTTCCCTAAAACCATGCAGGAATCTGGGATCCTTTCATGCAGAACAGGCTGCTATGCTCCCTGAAATCACTGCAATATCACTGCAAAGACTTACAAACTCAATTTTTGTAGACCAACCCAGATACAATAGGGATTGCTCAGAAAAGGCATATCCCTCATGGGAGACCTTCATCTGCTTTCATATTCAGTTCTTTATTCATGTAAGCCACTACAATTTACAAAAATAATTTGAAAAATGTAACATCTAAAGGAAAGTCAGGTTTTTCTGAACTGGAACTTGCTAAGGCAAGTGGCTGAGTGCTCCGTGGCCTGGCCTAAATGATAACAATCCTGTCTTTAGTGGTCAGTCAACTAGAGCTGCTGGCACTTTCAGACACAGGGCAAAAGGCAACTAACTCAACAGGGTAAAGGCAGAGCACTACAGAGTAGATCCACTAAATGAAAACACAGTGTTACTTACTCCAGACAAGCTGCAGAAATTCCCAGGCCGATTCCTGCTGACATCTTGGTAAAGAAAACATAAGAAGAATAGAAAATGGTTTCATGTCCTTTCCTGTGAGGATTCTCCAGGCGAAAGTTATCAACAACATCAGGCAGCATCGACCTAGAGGTAAGCAATATAAGTAAATAAGTAAAACTCAAGCTGAACACTCTTCTCAAAGTCCAAACTTAATGAAAGACACTTGAACCTCCACTTTCTAAGAGCTGATTGATGTAATTAGTTATGTAGATGAGAGAATCCACTTCAAAATGTCTTACTGCTGGACAAGAGGGCAAAAATCCTTATAAGAAATGCATAGTCACATGTTAGCAAGTATAAGAACAATAGAGAAACTATCAGACACTTGTTGGGAGGGGACAGAATTCTTTAGACTGACTAATTCCATCAAAAGTTGTGATATTAAAATAACTCTTGACAAGCTAACAAAAGTTTCTGAAAGCAGAAGGGCTTATTCTCTCTTAAAAGAGAGAATCCTTCAAATAGAAGTATTGAATTTGGTGATTGGAAATAAGAATGAAAGCTGCACAAATGTCAACTGCAAATTGACATTTTTTCCAGTATATTTCATTATTTGCTGTTGGAATAAAAGGCTTATGATCTGTGCAGAAAGGCATTTGTAGTCTGACAGCACATATTGTATTACATTTCCACGATCTCTTGGAGTTTCAGAGTTTCAGGGAATTGTCCAAATGAGAAGTGCAAAACAGCTCTTAACAATGGTCTTGCTTTCTGGTCAACTTGACCTGAACAATAATTTTTCCATGTGGAAATCTCCCATTCTTCCCACATATTTTCAGTCCTAGAACCAACAAATCTCAGTTTCTTTCATCCATATTGTTGTAGTATTTAATCCATAACATAGGATTGCTCAAGAGAGATTCACTACTTGACTTTCTTTGCTACTTAATTGCTCATGCATTAATTTGAGTACAACATCCAACTTCATCATTATTGTAGCACTATTAGAAACCAGACCTAAGCAACTGATTTACTGTTATCACAACTTCAACAGCTATTTAGTCTATTGATTAATGTGGATACTTTTAAGTACAAAGAGCAGCTACAGTTACAATGCAGGCATAATCCATTAACAACAGCATAATTACAGCCTTTATTATAAAAGCAAAAATTACTGGAAGGGACTCTTGCCAAATTATATCCCTTTCAGAGGCAAATTCCATCCAGTACACTTATACAAATAGACATATAACCCTTTTCCACCTCAAATGTAAAATTTTCCTACCATGGCAACAGCAGAGATGCTGCAATGCTCAGACCAGAGACAAAGGCCACGAAGTAAGCCAGGATCGGGTTTGGAATGGTCACCAGCATGGCTGCAAAAGGAATCATCCACTGAGGAAGAAGAAAAACAGCACATATAAATTACAGTATGCACTATTAAGTGTATGTAAATTGTTTCTTTTAAAGTAGAAGATTGTCTTGTGAAATGATACATCATACATAGCAAAGACTTGTGCTTCAGTATTATGGTGAAATGACACAAGTCACTACGGTTACCCTCAAAATTAAACTAATTTGGGCTGCTCAGGATTCGTTTTCTGGCAGTACTTTAAACCACCAGATTTCTTCAACTTCAACTTGAGGCAGTGAGCTTACAGGATTGAAAATCCACTGTTTTAAATGCTGATGGAATGTACGCAGCCCAGCTGTCACATATCCATCACATGCTCCATCTCCCCTGCTTGTGAACCACGGGCACAGCACATGTAGAATCCAGAACCAGGGGCTTATCTACAGGGCTTTTTAATGATAGAGGATTAGTTTAATATAAAGTATTTCAATCTTCTATAGTCGCAGCTAGGGAACTGAGGGTCTGAGAAGAGCTTTCACAGGGAGTGATTCCCTTAAGCACTGCTATTTACAGTTCTATATGATAAGTGATTCTGGGAGTCCTGGAGTCTAATCCATTATATTTATGTTTTAAATGCATTTCCCATCTAAAGCATTTTCTCCTAACCTAAGGAGGCAGAAAATAACCTTTCCTGACAGCATGTTTCCAGCACAGACAGCCCAGTGTTGTGGCAAAATCATTATTTCACCACAAGAGAGCACTCCAGCAATACAAGATTTTATGTTGCCTATAAGCAACTTTATGACAGGCTTACACTCCACATGGGGCCCCACTCAGAAACCAAAGGACTTAAACAAAATTACGGATCAATAATAATAATCGTAGTAATTGTAATTTTCTATTGGCAGAGAAGAACAATCCATAAGACTGAGGCTGCAACACCCTGGAGTTTCACTCATGCAATGCTAGTGCAATCATGGGGGCACTATTCCTGATGCAATAAGCAGCTAATGTGTCTTCTTCCTTCTTCTTTGTAAAGCATAAAATACTCTGTTATTGGCTCCCTGTTCCCTGGCCACAGCGCTGCTGCACTGAGTCATAAACAATATTCCACACTTAACATGCATCTTCCATCCATTCATTGGCAGCACAATGGCAGGGGACCCCTCTGCAATGTGGAAGGTGATGCTGACCTGTGTGACAGCACATGATGAAGGGCAGAGCAGGAAAAACTGCAGTGAGGCTTCACACAAAAGCGTGCTTCCATACTGAACAGTGCTGATAGATGGCATTCAGACAACGGTGTATGTTTGGTGAAATGAAAGGCCAGAGAAATTTGTGGATTGATTTATTTTTTTTAAGTCCTCCAAAACCCAGAGATACAGGGTACTCAAAAAGTTGGTCAGACATCCCTCTGCTTTGGGAAGATTGCTGCTGGGTTAGAGTTAGTACAGAAAATTCAGTCTAGTATGGCCCCCAGATTATTATCCATTATGTGGTGCTCAGGGACATGATTTAGCTGAGGGTTGCTAGCTAGTGTAGTATGGTTAGGTCATGGTTGGACTCAATGATCTTTAAGGTCTTTTCCAACCTGAGTGATCGTATGATTCTATGATTCTATGATTACTTTTTCATGTAGACAGTGATGAAGTTGCAATGAAGAATCCATCAAAAAAGACTTTAGGGCTTTGAGATCATAGAACCATAGAATTGCTCAGGTTGGAAAAGACCTTAAAGATCATCGAGTCCAACCACAACCCAACCATCCTACCCTAACTCCAACAGCCCTCCGCTAAATCATGTCTCTGAGCACCACATCCAAACAGCTTTTAAACACATCCAGGGATGGTGACTCAACCACCTCCCTGGGCAGCCTATTGCAGTGCTTAACAACCCTTTCTGTCAAGAAGTTTTTTCTGACATCCAACCTAAACTTACACTGGTGCAACTAAAGGCCATTTCCCCTCATCCTGTCATCAGTGAGAAGAGACCAGCCCCGCTCTTGCTATAAGCACCTTTCAGATACTGGAAGAGAGCAATAAGGTCTCCCCTCAGCCTCCTTTTCCCCAGACTGAACAGCCCCAATTCCTTCAGCCTTTCCTTGCAGGGCATATTCTCCAAGCCCTTCACAAGTCTTGTTGCCCTCCTTTGGACCTGCTCCAGCATCTCAATGTCCTTTCTGTACTGAGGTGCCCAATGAGATGATCGGCTAAGGGATCATGTAAGTACAAGCAATATTTCCCTCTACTCTTTCAGGTATCAGGGAATGATACTGGAAGAAAAAGGTGGATCAGCTTATGAAGGCTGGTGTCGCTGGCAAAACATTGGGTTTTTTTGATCATGAGATGGTCTACATGGCATCATAGTGGTTGGCACCTGATGGGCTGCACCTTTCTCAAAGACAGAAAAGGATTTTTGTTCAAGAGTTTGCAGGGATGAATGAAAGAGATTTAAGCTAGATTTGAAGGGGGAAAGGAAAATCATCAGGCTCACTGGTGATCAGCTATGGGACTCCTACCCCATAGCTAACAAGGGGACAGCGTGCTAAAAGTTCCTTCATTTTTTTCATAAGGCACTAGGTGCACAGTAACACATTTGAAATGTTTCTACTCCAATGCATGCAGCATGAAGAATAAACAAAAAGAGCTAAAAGTTTTGGCTTGAATCAGAGCTATGGCAACATTGGTACAGATGAGACTTAGTGGGAAGAGCCCTGTGACTGGTGGCTACGATGGATGGTTATAGGCTCTTCAGAAATGACATGCAAGACACGTGTGGTAGGGGTAGCACTGTAAAGTTGGGCTGTATGGAGCTCATGATGACACGACTGAGGGACTCTATGTAAGGATTAGGGGAATATCAGGTTATGCGTTAGGAAAAGGTTCTTAGCCAGAGGAGCACTGGAACAAGCTTTCCAGGGCAATGGTCATGGCCTCAAGCCAGCTGCAGTGCAAGAAGCATTTTGACAATGTTCTCAGACATTGGGTTTGAATTTTGGGTGGTCCTCTGTTGAGTCAGGAGTTGGACTCGATGAACCCTATGGGTCCCTTCATGGATATTCAGGATATTCTATGATTCTGTGAAAAGCAAATGTTAGCTAAGATGAAAGGCAGATCTGTGAGGTTTATTGTTGAGCAAACTTAGGCCTTAAGAAAGGGAAACACAGATGTGTGCATACATGGTGTCTTCAAGAATCTTCAGTACTCAAATACAAGAGAAAGAGAGGTCTTTTGTTAGATGTCTTACCAAAACCATGATTCAATAATTGCCACATGCAAATTTTTCCATGAATATTCTACCTCCAGCCACAAAGATTTACTGATTGTAAACTGAATGTTTGTCCCTGTTTGTCTAAATTTAACAAAGCATATGGAAGCAGAAGCCAACAAACTGCAGTGCAACATTTCTAGTCTGTGCACCAACCTGGGCATGGGAAGGATTTTGTTTGGTTATGACCCTATACTTTAAGGAGATCTAGTCTTCGAACTTCTAGTCAGTACAGAGATGACTGGTCATGTGGGGAACAACTGAAAAGAGAACAATACCAGGAGTGGGAAGCCAAGATTCCTGTTGTCCATCTAGCTACCCTGCCTTCTATACTCTTTCAGATGTTTCTTCAACACAGAACTGCTTTCACAGAAAAATAACTCCAGAGAAATTCTAATTCTTTTTTTCTGGAAACTTATTTTCAAATTACACCTTCACCCTGAAAGCTGAGTAAGATTTTGGAGAAAAAACTTTTCTCCTCTCTCTTTCCCTTCCAGGAGAACGTTCCTGAGTGACAACAGAAGCTTTGAATGATATGATTTTGTTTTACAGTGAGGGAGAACAGATTAGTTGTACAGATCACACAGGGTGGTAGTATAAGAAGCTCCTGTGATGCACTGCCAGACATAAAATCCATCACTGAGCACACAGAAAGCATTCACAGTCCCTTGAGAAATATCTACAAGGTGAAAGGTTTTTTTCAGTCCAACCCCTGCTTAGATCATAACACAGTAAAGCAATTCAACTGTAAAATTAAGTTAAACCATGTTTGCAGAGGTGCCGACAGGCTTTCCAGTTATGTTTAACTAAATTTATAAAGCCAAGTTGGTTGAAGAAAGCATTTTTCATAGCCAAATATATGGAGGAGTTTTCCTAAGAAGGAAATCTTCATTCCCTGATCCATCCAATGGTCCAATACTGCTTTTGGCAATTATCTTTGCTCAAATGTTAAAAATAAATGAGGATGGGACTTAGATTCCAGATGTCTACTTCAAGAAACATAACTAATTCAGCGTATTTGGAATAGGGGTTTTAAAGTTACTTCTGATTCTTTGAAAGTCATTCTAACACACAGATTGTAATTGTATAAAATGAGAACTATTCAATTATATTCATTATTTGTCACCAGACCTAAACTTTTAAACTTTGTTCAGACTTGACATAAAACTTCAGGCTGGATTTTCCAAGTCTTCACACTTTTTGTAGTACACAAAAGAGACAATTTCTTTTTTTCCTCTTTCATAAGTAATTGAAGGTAAACAGGGGAAAATGGGGAGTAACAGGCCTATACAATGGTCCACTGAGGATGATGACAGAAAATTGCTACTCTCTTCACTAAGTGAAGAATTTAAAATAATCCATCAGAGATGAGGGCAGGCTCCCTGAGGTGGCTTTGTGGAGTTGTGGCAGAGTAAAACTAGGCTTCTTTTCTCAGGCAGGTCAGGTAATTTCCATTACTTCACTAATAACTGTCCATTCCCAGTCACAGGGATGTGGGCACTTGTTTCTGCTTAGGTTTCTAGAGCAGGATGTGGAATAGACTTCTGTTTCTTCCTTTGTGACTGAATTAAAAATGCAGTCAGCTGAGCATCATAGACAAAAGTAGCCTTATACAACAGATAACTTGAACAGATAGCCTGTCAACTCGAGTCAAAATGGATCTGAATTTACTGAACACCATTTGTACTCACTTCTGGGAGCAGTGAAATGCAGAACTTGTGCAGATTCTTAAAAATAATAATTATAAAAAATGCTAAGACCTCCTTAAGCATCTATTCATTTCTTAAAAAGTTTCTCTTGAAAGCTTGGAATCTGTCTAAAATTTTGTGTAACAATTTTAAAACTTTAAAACTGAGCAGATTTCTTGTACCTTGAGGTCATAAACACGTGAAATAATTCCTGAAATGGCTCCACTTGTCACAGTAAATGAGCACAAGATCTTTTTCTTTTCTCCAAGGATTTGCTTACCGAAATCCCACATGCTGCACACTTCTTGCCAAATCGCTGCAGAAACTTCTGCCAGAAGGGAACGCTCACAACTGCTGATACCTACAATTAACAGATAAAGAAAATCTGTGCTGTGCTTATTGCTACTTCACAGGCTTCATTGTCTTCATTGTCTGCAGAGTTCACCAATATCATTTTGTATAGTCCACGATGGTCTGAAAAGCAGATAAACTTGCAGATTGCTCCCTCTCACTCTCCAAGTGGTTTGTCTGATTCATTCTTATATGTTACAAATGAATATGATGTGAGAGGTTTTAACAAAGATAAATAGCAAAATACAGTAGCAAACTTTTCCTAACTTAAGCCACTGCAGTTAAAGTTACACAATCATTAAAGTCCAAACATACTGCAAATATTTGTGCTTTGTCCTAATGTCTTTTACCTCATGATTTGAACCTGACACATGATCATTTAATTAAGCCTTATCCTGCAGTACAGCAAGAAAGCTGAAGAGCAATATATACTTATCTTAGAGTACATATCCCAGCTCAGTATATACATAAAAGACTTCTTGTCTTTTATATCTTTGTGCTAAAAAACAGTGAGATTGAACTAGCAAATAAAAATATAAAACAAACCACAACTCACCAAGATGGTCACCACCAAATACTGGAAGTGATAGCGAAGATCAGCTGCATGAGTACAGAATAGGACAAAGTTGCTCTGCTCTAGCTGTTGAAGATATTTGGTGACCACCACCAAAAGAAGGAAGAGAAAAAAAAAAAGATAAAAAGACATCAGACTCTGTACTAGCCAAACATACCTGGGGACTGATGTATCAAACATAGGATTTGGGAGTTCTGCAACAACTTAAGCAGTTTCTCTCCTTTTATCACTGGAGTAACACACCGACAATATCAGGGCAAGCAAAGGGAAAGCCATGATTCTAACAGAGTATAAAAATGTCCTAACCAGGAACTGCCCCATGAAAGGATTCTATCTGAAGACTCTGTTCCCTATGCTGCAACTTCCTTGAGTCATGGTCACAGTCACAGCTGCAGACCACCACAAAATTGTTCTTCCTTTTCCATAGCCCCTTCATTAACCTTTCACCAGAAGCTCTGATTCCCTAACAAGTTACTCTTCAACTGGAACTGCTCACATGCCAACCTCCTGTAGTAAAGTAGCTGCTGTTTTTGTATGCAACTTTGGCTAAGGAGCATAGCTTTGAGTTAGATGAACGTTCATTGGATGGGAGCTGACTGGATGCTGCATTTGTACTCATACTGACTGAGTGGATGCTGGAAGGACCTAGACCAAAAGGACTTCCATCATTCATCTTCTCCTTGTCTCTGTTGCTTTTGGTGCCTGCAACTCCCAGATGTTAGCAAAAAATGCTTCTATCATTTCTCACACTTGGGCCTCCAAGTAAAGGACAACCTTACTAACTATGCCCAAATTCATGCCAGCAGGAGACTTCAATGCTTCTTTGGTAAGCAGACTTTCCAAGGAACTTAGTAATTTACCATGACTGCTGGTGAACACAGCACTGGTGTCTTACATGCTCAGTTTTTATCCTCCCATATGAACCCACCCACTGTGACGTGTGGCTCATATGATTAAGAGTCAATTGACAAAAACATGGATATTATGCGCTTTTAAAAAGAAAGCCACTTCAACTTATAGGCAGTGTCAGGTTCACATTAAAACTACATATTTATTGAATTGAATACAGCTCATGTAACAACCTTTAAAAGATCCCTGAACTTCAGGGAGTAAAAGTTTCTTACTAAGTGGCTTCACATTTTTTCTACAGCTCCTGTCTATGGAAGGACATACTGCACCATTTTGTGAAAGTCACATTCAACTGCAGGTCCTGATTTGAAAATCAGCTCTATCTAGCTCTGAAATAGCTAAGACTACCTGCCTCTGAACATCTTCTAACTCTAACCTAATGCCTTCCATCACAGAATTCTCTACCAGAACCAGTTCAGCCACTGTCTGAGATCAGTCACCTACGCAAAGGAAAGGGGGCAATGGCTTAAAGTGGCACAGAAGAACAGACAGAAGAGCAAAAACACTTTCTAAGCAACTGAAACCACAGGAGACTGTAGATGGATAACATATAATGACCCAATCTGTGTCACTAGTTCTTCACCTTTTATGGAAAAAAAAAATAATAAAAACCCATCTTTAAATGGTCGGGACTTTGGTTTTCCTTCTCGTTTGAATGAACCATCTCCAGCAGCATGGAATCCCAGGCACCAAAAAAAGGCTTTGGTTCCCTGTTGATTTCTAGGGGAAGGTACCACCCCCTTGATCATCACCTCCAGACACAAGTCAAAGGTTATTTGCATTTTAGCTGCTTCAGACTCTCTCATGCTGGGACTGGAATGAGGCCAACATACAGCCTTAGAGACTGAAGTTACCTGAACTGCTGTTGAGATGAGAAGAAATGAAGCTGTAAGTTTCACATATGGGCCATGCTTCATGGTGAGTCCAAGCCCCTTGCAAAAAGGAATTGCTCTGTCTGAACTCAAGGCATAAGGATCTAAGAGGAATAGAATACTTAAAATAACAATCTTTTCCAGAGACAACTATGAAATAATTATTAGCAAATCTAGGCATGTTTAAATATATCTTACCATCTTTTTCCTTTACTCCAAGGAAAAGAATGATAATTCCAAGAAGATATATACCTCCTATAACCCCTGCTGCCATCATATAGACTTTTGCCTTTGAAAAGAAAAAAGACGTATTTGAAATGGTGATAGGAGAATGACAAATCATTATGAAAATTCCAGTCTTTTTTTCTGGTGAGTCATCTGCAAGTGAAGAAATGCTCATCTAAATAGTGCCAACTGTCTATCTTTTAATTCTGTGAAGAACATTCACTTCTGCAATTCGTTTATAAATGACACTGAAAGATAAATCCAGGAGGGGGAGAAAAAGAAGGTGTGAACAAAGGTCTACTGTGCTGGCAACAAGAATATGAAAAAAAAAAAGCTTATGTTGAGACTAGCTATAGATATACACAGTCATCTCTCAAAAGCACACAGCATTCATAGAATGATTCTGGATTATTGTTTTTTATTTTATTTCAAATCTTGTTGACCTTTCTACACAGATCCAAAACTGTATCTTCATTCTGAGAGGGAAAGGCTTCTGAGCTGATGCAAACATTACTACAGTTACTGCATTTATACATAACAATAATAAAATCTTACTTTAGGCTTTAATAAATTTTAGAAACCACATTTTAATGCTGATGTTTTGAGAACACAGTAGCTTGCATGCTTGTTTTCCCAGTTAGGTAGTGAACTGTTTAAGCAAATTCAGAAATCTTTGCTTTCTATTAAGCCAGGTGAAAAAGCCCTCCAAGGATACTTCCCACACAAATCATATTTATTGTTTCTGACTGAGATTATATTGACTCTTGAATAAAGCTTTACAATTTTATTTTGCTTTAGTTTTCTGTAATAATTTAGTTTTTATTATAAAAGATACAATAAGTGCTGGTTTTAGAGCTTTTTGACAAAGATTACTTGATAGGAAAATTGAATTCTGAGTGATCAGTACTATGTTGCAAAAGGCAGGATTATAAATCTAGGAACAAAATAGTAAACAGGCATGCAGTCACAAGAATGTACTTCCAAATATGAAGTCACTCAGTGTAGAGGCAAAGTTAGAGAGATGAACCACTTCAGTGTTTCAATTAGACAATCTTCGAGTGTTTGTTTAGACAACCTTCAAGATGACAACTTTTGTTAAGGTACTTACATTTCAGAAAGGGACATGGTGAAACGAAGAATAGGGCTGTATTTCTTTATTTGGGATAAAGATATTTTGGATATCAAAACTATAACATAGTCACAGACTACATTTATACTTCTGGCTATGGTTTGTACAGACTGCAGACTACAGTAGTGCCAATACTTGAATTTACTTAAACAGGGTAAAAAAAAAAAATAGCCTAGACTGGACAGAAGGGGCTAAAAAGATTGATCACAATGATTTGTTATGAATTTTGTATTTCATATCTATTCATTTGTTAATTTGCTTGAAGTAATTGAACTAAATGCTTTCTTTCCCAGGTCTTAGCTATGTGTAACTCAAGCCTTACTCACCCAAACTACTAAGGATTTTCATGGTGGGCCAAATAAGGTTCTCCGACCCTCAGCAAAACTTGTTAGAATCACAGAATCACAGAATCGTAGGGGTTGGAAGGGATCTCCAGAGATCATCGAGTCCAACCGCCCTGCCAAAGCAGGATCCCTACACCAGGTCGCACAGGTAGGTGTCCAGGCAGGTCTTGAATATCTCCAGAGAAGGAGACTCCACAACCTCCCTGGGCAGCCTGTTCCAGTGCTCCGTCACCTCACCGTAAAGAAGTTCTTGCGCACATTGGTGCGGAACTTCCTATGCTCCAGCTTCTGGCCATTTCCCCTTGTCCTGTCTCCGCACACTGCTGAAAACAGTCTGGCCTCGCCACTTTGCCCCCCACACCTCAGATATTTATAGACCTGGATCAGGTCCCCTCTCAGTCTTCTCTTCCCAAGGCTAAACAGACCCAGTTCACTTAGCCTTTCTTCATAGGGGAGATGCTCCAGGCCCTTCACCATCTTTGTGGCTCTCCGCTGGACTCTTCCCAAGAGATCCCTGTTTTTTTTGTACTGGGGAGCCCAGAACTGGACACAGTACTCCAGATGAGGCCTTACCAGGGCAGAGTAGAGGGGGAGGATCACCTCCCTCGACCTGCTGGCCACGCTCCTTTTAATGCACCCCAGAATGCCATTGGCCTTTTTGGCCACAAGGGCACACTGCTGGCTCATGGCCAACCTGTCGTCCACCAGGACACCCAGGTCCCTCTCTGCAGAGCTCCTCTCCAGCAGGTCATCCCCCAACCTGTACCGGTGCATGCAATTATTCCTCCCTAGGTGCAAGACTCTACACTTGCTTTTGTTAAACCTCATCTGGTTTCTTACTGCCCAGCTCTCCAGCCTGTCCAGGTCTCACTGAATGGCAGCACAGCCTTCAGATGTGTCAGCCAATCCTCCCAACTTCGTATCATCAGCAAACTTGCTGAGGGTGGCCACTATCCCCTCATCAAGGTCATTGATGAAGATGCTGAACAAGACCGGACCCAGCACCGATCCCTGGGGAACACTGCTGGTTACAGGTCTCCAACCAGACTCTGCACCGCCAATGACAACCCTCTGTGCTCTGCCAGTCAGCCAGTTCTCAACCCACCTCACTGTCCACTCATCTGTCCCACACTTCCTCAGCTTTGTTATAAGGATGTTGTGGGAGACAGTGTCAAACGCCTTGCTGAAATCAAGGTAGACCACATCCACTGCTCTCCTCCCATCCACCCAGCAAGTGACAACATCACAGAAGGCTACCAGGTTGGTCAAGCATGACCTCCCCCTGGTGAACCCGTGCTGACTACTCCTGATAACCTCCTTTTCTTCCAGCTGTCTGGAGATGGCATCCAGCACAATCTGTTCCATCACCTTTCCAGGGACAGAGGTGAGGCTGACTGGCCTGTAATTACCTGGATCCTCCTTGCCCTTTAGCCTATATCAATGTCCATGTGTGATTTGCATTAGGAAAGATCTGCTTTTCTAAGCTGTGTATTTCATTTTTTTTTGGTGACGAAGATTAGGGTCATTCTCCCAAATGGCTCTAAGAGAAATCATCAAGATTTCACCTCTTCTAAATATAAATATATGTGTACATATGTTCATAGACCCTATCCATTCCTTAACTTATAAATGATTGTCCACCACTCATACAATCAAGATTCAGTGTCTCCAGTCAATCATCCAATTGGGTGCACGTTCTGTTTGCACATCATGTAAATGAAAGGCAAGTGCCCTGTCGTGCCATATAAAGCAGCTCTCTTGTGTGTGTTGGTGGCCAGGCATGCTCTCATACTACAGTGAAACTGATGTCAGGTTATGCAAATGGCAAAAAATTGGGATTCTCACAAAACTGGGTAGTAGGGAGTGAGGCAGGTTGCCAGAGCACTTCATTTACACTACGGCTTCTGCCCATACCTGAGGGTTTTCTGGGGAAAAAGGGCAGCATAAGACAAGGAGAGAACAGAGCCTTTCCCACACAAAACAGCAGACACCATATTTCAGACCATTCTCAACCATGGGACACTACTCTTCTACAAAACTTGAGACGGTGACACACAGAACAGAGGGAAAATTAAAATATATAACAAAATAACCAAACAAACATACAAAAAAAAACAAACAAACCCAAAAAACTCATGAAAAATGAACACTTGCCTGCATGTAAATGGGGAAATAAGTAAAATAAAAGAAATAAGCAAACACTCACATACTTTTTATCCTTTGATTAAGTAAGTTTGCAAAACAGTATTTTAGGATAGTGTTAAAGGTGTAGAAATAACGTTAAAAGGAGGATATAACCAAGAACAGATCTATAAAATGGTGGTATCTTTAATTAAATCGACCTGCAGTCGAGGAAAAAAAAAAGACAGAGAGACAACCTTACAGTCCTACTTCTTCAGATCTGAAATAGAAGCAGATCTGAAATGTTTGTCTGCCTAAATGTCTGCCTAAATGCTTCTGCATTGTTTCTCAGTGTTAGGAGCTAGTTGAATTAAAAATATTACTTCCACCTACAAACTTTTACTAGTCCAGACTTAGATTTTTTCTTTCCAAAGAAAAAAAACGACTTGCATTGTGAAGCTTCTTCCTCTGTCTCCCTTTTATGTCCAAAAGCACAGGAAAGAACATGTGGCTAGAAAGAAAATAAATCAAAATCATATATATTTTTTTCCTTGAAAGCCACTTAGGAGATTTGAAAGTGGAAGTTGGTGATTATGGCATAGAGCAGATTCAGAGGAATCTGCTGTGCAATGAAATTCAGCTTGCTCTGCAACTCCTCAAGCTACTTGTCTCCACAATTCACAGATCTGTAATAGCACAGCAGTTTTCTACAGTAAGCCATTGTCCCCTAGAAGCTAAAAAGGAAGAATGATGTTCTGTGTCTTGTTAAAACATGCACTAGAAGTTACCTAATGAGCAGCTTCAAAAACATTTTAATCATCTATAAAATGGCACTGCCACTTAGAAAAGCAGCTCAGATCTCCCCAGTCAGTTTCTCAAATAATTTATCTGAGAAGACGTCCAATGGTCTGTGCCAACAAAAGGAGAAGTAGGAGAGAGCAGTGTCTGAGATGGGGGGGATGCATGGGTTGGTCACCTTCCTGTGCTGGTGCCAAGGTATGCAAATTCAAAGTGTTTGTGGAATGTCTTTAGCTTGTGATTTTCCTGTTGCTGAAAAGTGGTAATAGTAGTGATTTAAATACAGTAAGCAGAGCACTGGCTACAAATACATACATCCTGATTTTACAAATACATACATCCTGATTTGCAGCGTGCAGCTGAGATTAAACTGAGGTCAAAGAAGGCTTCTTCATGGAGAAGTGCTCCCACTTATTCCCCGTTACCTATCATTTACTATCAACTGTCTTTTGTACTTTCCCAAGAATATGGATTCAAACTAGGATTTACAGCTTCTTGCATGTACCAGCCATTAATCTTCACAGCAGATGCCTACTACTGCTTTGAAAAGCAGTTTTGCTGAACCGAAAGATTCTGCTACAGACTCTTTTTCTTACTAAGTTTCTATTTTAAACTGTAGATCAGCCTCTAGTGAAAACAAAGTGTAGGTACCTACCTTCTAGTTACTTCACACGTCAGTATCATCAGTAAAGCTCCTCAGTATAATTCTGCTGTCACAATGAGAATAGGCTGCAAATACAACAGATATGAAGCCTTGTCCTTCAACAAGGCAGTTGCCTCAGCTCCAGCACTGCTGGCTTCAAGGAAGTCATGTTCATGCTTATCCAGCTGGGTAATGTGATGTGGTCTTACAGCAAGAACACACTCCTCTCCCTAAGAGATTTTAGCATCCTCCCATAGACACTTACTTGATGAGACAAGGGGTCTGAAGGCTCGGGAAAGACAGAAGTGTTGTTCAAAGAGAGGGTAGGACTGGTGGTGTTTACTGGGGGATTCAAAGTGCAGTGATGAGAGAGATGAGCACTGGCCACAATTTGCCCCTGAAGTGCAGCTCCAACCAAGGTCCCAAGGACTTCCATTGCCATTCCTAAAGAAGGAAGCACAAATGTGTGCTGAGAATGAGAACCTGATTCCTCCACTGTTTACAAGCCTGCTCATGTACCTCACTGAAAAGCAACCTCATTAAAGCAATACCATTTTCTTTCATATGGATCAGACAGAAAAACAGTACGAAGAACAGCTGAACTGGAAGGTCAGTAATAGAATAGTGTCAAGGGAAGAGAGTTTTATAACTGGTTTTCTGATCAGCTTTTAGAAGCTTCTATGGGAAGAGCTTTTTTTACACACAGGCTGTGTGATGAGTATGGCTGGGATTAAGAGCTGTAAGGGGATAACAGAAACATTTCATCTCATGGACAAGAGCTGAACTACAAATCAAATACTGAGTGCCACTTTTTCAAAGCACAACTAGGAGCCATAACATGAGACTTTTCATCTCAAGTTTGACAGTAACTTCATGAAACATTTTGCAAGCCACTTATCTGCTTAGATCTCTGGGCTTCTCTCATGGTAAAATGAAATGATACTTACCACAGGCTTCTGTAGGAAATAATACAACTGTAAAGCTCTTGAAAACAGCAGATGCTGTTCTTAACAGCATCATAGGATCATACACTAAAACTCAGAAAATTCATTATAGGCAACATAGATACAACTAACATGAAACTTATTTACTGAAAAGTACCAGGAGCTGAGAAACAAGCAGATTTCAAAGTTCTTGCGTGCTCAGAATTTATAACATATCATTTTCCACCTTAGGCAGCAAAGCAGATCCTTCAGGAAGTAGATTATATGTTGGAGTAGGTTTTAATATGCACAGAATGTAAGTAGGATTTATCTTAAAGCAACTTTGGAATCCAGTATTTCTGCCATATATTTACAAGAAAGAGTAGGGGAAAATTTATGATAAACAATTCTGCTTGTCTCCAGTAGAGGGTAGTGGATCCTCTGATCCCAAGCTTTCGTTTTTCTGAAGTACACTTCATAAAGCAGTTGAAGAATATCTGAACAATAGACTGCAACCAAAAATTTCTACGACCAAGAATTAATTCTTTATGAAACTCAAGTAGAGGTAAGAGAAGAGTGTTTAATTAAGGCCCTGTAAAAAAAAAGTAAAAAGATTCTTATGTGGTCATAACCATTCCAAGAAAACTTGTCTAAAAAAAATACTATTTCAAAACACACAAAAACACCAACATTTGAAAAGTCAAAATTACGGTTCATTGCACCACCCTAAATTGTCTTACTGGAAGAGCTGTACATTAGAAGGTTGAGACACTTTTCTGAACAGTAAAATGACATTATAAGTGTCTCTCACCCATGGAAGTCAACAGCATTTATGAGCAAGAATTTCACATGCCTGTGAGGCATTATATTGGACTAGCATATAGGAAAACACATTTATTTGGATAACAGCCTCTGAAGACGTAAAGTCAGACAACAGAAAATACTAAGTATGTGGATTTAGTTAGAATTTCAGCCAGATGACTCAGGATACAGAACCACTGCCAAAGAATATAACACAACTGGAATCTCCTGCTGTTTAGGTCTATCCTCTGACTACTACCTCTGTGATGATAATGTTAGTTGCAGATATTCCATGTGGATGAAGAAGGATGGTATTGCTCAAGGAATACCACATTTAGAATTTCTGATGTGAAATGTTAGGACTTCTGGCTGTATCATTGTGCCTCTAGGGTTTAGTTTTCAATATAATCAAGCAACTACGTTGTCTGTTAAAAGGGTTCTTGCCATGAAGAAAGAACAGATGAAACAAAAAAGGAAATCAGAAACTGTTCTAAAGCACCACTGAAAAACAGGCTGGGACAGAGAAAAAATCTTTCATGTGATGTTTCAGCACTTTTTTCTCATTGCCTTCCTTAATGCTGGTAGACGTGAGACAGCAGTTACATAATAAAGAAGGCATGAGAACAGAGCTGAAGAGAACAGTAAGGGAAGAAACTGTTCTTACACACAATTTATGGTCTACACAGGAAATCTTGAAAAGATTTTCCTTGCACTTTCTTGATTTGATCAATTTGCTTCAAAGTAAAATCTTTGTCTGGTTTTGATTTTTTAAGAGCTGGAGATATGGTCTGGAAACTGTCATTCTTTTAATGGATACAGTCTGAGTGCTAGTAATATTTCAATAAGACCTTTCTTCAAATTACCTGGAATGTGTTAAATAGGTATAGATAAAATTAAAAAGAAAGATTTTAATTGGTGAACATGCACAAAATTTATTCCTTTTTTTTTTTTTCTTGGTGAGATCGACTGCCTTGGTTCTATTTTGCAGAGAAATTTTTCAGAGATTGGAAGGTTTCAGAGGTTGGGATTTTGAGTTTAAGTGTGAAACACATAAACCCACAGAAATGCAAACTAAAAACAAATTAAAAAAAAATTACTTTGAGGCTTTATTTAATTAAACATAGAAGGAGATCAGCCCTTCGTTTTTTACCTCTACAAACCATCCTTCAATGAAATAATTATTCCCTACCGTGGCTTTGGGTAATTTTGTCTTCTGGCTTTGCAATAAATTGAAAAGAATTCATACCTAATCAGACAGTCTGAGACAATAAAACATTAATATCTCCTATTGAGATAGAAAAATGATAGTCTTTACAGGACAAAATATTTTTCATTGAAGTCTCAAGGAAAAGTCCAGTTCAGGGACACTGAATATTAGGAATTCCCTATAGCTAGCAAATGATTTTAAATAGAACACAGCCCCATTTCTCATGAAATAACTCATATCACACTCACGGTACGCTGTTGCAGAATCTCTGTCTTTCTGGTCTGTGCTGAGAAACATGGTGAGAGCAGAATATGGTACTTGGAATAACTAGGCAAAAAAAAGAACATCACATAAGACATTTCAGAGTAAATGTTTAAATTCACTGATATCCAGGAAAATGATTTAATGCAACAATAGGATTCATTTATTTAGAATGCTGCATGTTTTAGCACAAAGACCTGTCTTTTCTTCCTGATTCATGAAGTGTATATGAGGAAAAATAATCTCTGTCATAATACGAATAATAAATAATAAGTAAACAAGAGGCTTTACCTTTATGCTGTATTCCTCCAGTTTCCATGGGAAAAAGTCCTTTATAATCAGGCTATAAAGCATCTAGTTTTATTTGCAATAGGAGAATCACTTTCCTAGCTTGAGCTAACTAGCAGGAAACAGAGCCATAATGAAGACAGTACAGCATTCCACCTTATTAAAGCCAAAAGACTGCATAATCTCCCAAATATTTCAATATCTCTTTCACTGTGTTATTCTTCAAATGTCTGGGAACTCCTTTTTCAAACTATGATCCAGCAAAATTCAACCACCTGCTACATTGCAATGCAGGTGCCTCACTACCAGTCTTTGCCTACTGTGAGACATTGAACATACCTTGTTTCACCTTGATATTTGCTATAAGGCAGAACCAGGTGATACAATCCTGCACGTAGTGCATGGAATCATTGAAGAAGTTCTCTGGGACCTTCTAAAATAATGGTTTCTATGTACACACTGCACATCATGCAACACAGTGCAAAAATTCATGTGCTCTAACACTTCTATCCAGGCATAAATATCATGATGACTACCAGCAGTGCTATTTCAGCTTTGGGACTCTTTGCCTTTCACCTTGAGACAAAAAATCCAGAATTGGAGCCACAAATCCATTTGTCTCCTATTCTGCCAAAAGAAGTTACAAGAAGCTGGATGAATAACTGCAATTTAGGAATCTAAATATTTCTGTGGATTTATGCAAGAATGAACTCATGTCTAAGGCCATCAGACTAATTTTCCAAAAAGCTGAGATGGTTTCTGACACCATATTTCCCCAAATGTGCTTCAGGGGAAGTATGCTCCCCTTTCTCCTTTCCCTTTCTGGGCAGACTGGTCTGGTGGTTGGCAAACCTGTACGTAGCAGGAGGGTTGAAATTAGATAAGCACTGCAGTCCTTTTCAACCTAGGCCATTCTATGATTCTATGATTCACATGCAGGCTTCTCAAACCCTTTGGCACTAAATTATTGCCTTAGCCTCAACTGCCAGAGAAAGTGACTGGAGGTAATCTGGCTGAATTGCCAAACCATTTGACAGAGAAAGCCTGGGCAGGAACTGTTGACCAGCAGAGAGCTTGATGAAGGGACATCTATCTGCCTAGGCCTTAAAAGATACTAGAAGTTGAAATATAATGAAAAGGTTTGGTAACCTCAGTTTACTAAACTGGAATGCAATGAAACAGACAGGAAAAAAAAAACAAAACTGCTGAGAACACCATGACTTGTAATCTACTTACTGTGGTCAGTGCTTGAAAAATGCAGTAGAAAGTCAAGTACCATACAACCCTTCCTGATACAAAAGGAGGCAGGTACCACATGAAAAAGTAGGACACTACTGTGAAGGGTGTACATGCCAGCATCCTGCAAAGAAAAGGAACACATGCCAACAATCTCAACATCATGATGGCAAAGCATAGTATGTTTTCCTGCTTATAGTTGATATCGTGCAATTTGTATTATGTGTTTTTCCAAAACACAATAAAGATGTGCTTTTAAGCATTAAATGCACAAATTAATGTAAATTTGTAGGCATATACTTCCACAAAATGGAATAAAATGTCAAATCTGAAGGAGAACTGCTATACTTCAATTAATAGCCTATTCAGAATGGACACAATCACCTTGCACATGCACTGTAACAGCACAACTGCACTGCCATGCCTTAGCACATGCCTCAGACTACATCTTTGTCAAAAGACTCACTGAGAGCTAAGCCCTCTTGTCACATGTCATAACAAACTTTAGCAATGTTTACATGAGCTTACTTATTATGAAGGATTCCTTGCTGGAATTTTAACTCCTTCAGTTTTCCTTTGAACTTGGCCTCTTCACTGCTACTTCAAACAAATGCAAATATGTTGATGTACTTAAAAATGCTGGAAACAGCATAAAAGACAACAGATTGCTCACAGTTACGGTCTATATCTACCTTGGTATACAACAATTTACTCCATTTTACTCAACAGTAAAATTCCTAATCACTCGAAAAACAAAAGGAGCGTCATCTGGTGAGGAAAGTGGCTTAAAAACAGAACTGCAGAAACTTCAATTCCAGACACCTAACAGTAATGAAATACATTTGGTCTAAGGATTATTTCAGGCAAACAACACTTCAAACTCAATGATATGAAAGAAGTTATCAAATGCTATTATTTCCTAAAAGTCCGAGTTGCGGCAGCATCAGAGCCTTATGAACCACATATTAAACAACATAATTAGATGACCAAGGTTCCAGTAAAAAAATATCCAAACACACAAAAGAGAAAACAGATTAATCCCTTCACAGCAGCGCTACCGACATTTGGGGTCAGCTGATTATTTTGCAATCGTGAACTGAAAACGTGGCATACAAAAGAGCAACAAAAGAGTGTCAATAGTTCAGTAAAACAATGACTTTCCCACACTGCTCTGTGGGGATGGATGGCATCACTGGGCGCTGAACCTCCACAAGGAAAGTGCCAGGTTCTGCTATTCTCTGCCTCTTCAGTGCTCAGGCCACAGCTCGTTTCCAGCTGGTCAGCAAAAGGAAAACACAAAGAATGGTAAAATCCTCACACACGTCAGGGAATCCACCTTCTTCTATAATGGAGTGAGCTGTTCCAGACTGCTGTCCAGAGTCACAGAATCACAAAATGGCCAGGGTTGGAAAGGAACAAGGATCATGAATCTCTAACCCCCCTGCCACATGCAGGGCCACCAACCTTCTCATTTAATGCTAGACCAGGCTGCACAGGGCCCTATCCAAACTCTGGCCTTGAACACCTCCAGGGACAGGGAAGTCACCACAATGACATTTTTTTATGGTCCTTTTTTGTGTTTTTCAGCAATACCCATCTTAGCAGTATTCTTCCCACATTTTCCTTCCCTCATTAATTTCACTTGGTTTCAGAGTCTCATCAAACTTGCTGATCTACTGCTGTTAACTCCCTTGAGAAAATATTTGACTGGGTTTGTGTATTTTAAGTCATTGTCTGCTCCTGTGTTTTAAACACATTATATACAAGAGATCAGTAATGACTGATGATTTCCTACCAGGTTAAGTATAGCATTAAGCTATACTTCAACTTTTGGCCCCTTTACTAATGTCTGTGCTTTGTAGGCAAACTTTTCTGACTGAACCAATTCCATCACTTCACTCTGGACACTTAATAATAAGGTATTTTTTAACTAACAGGAGACACATTCTTTTCCTTGCATAAAAACAACCTAAATGCCAAAGCATAAGAGCCAAATTCTCATGAAAAGATTGCCATTACAAAGAAGACAAATAGGAAAAATCCTTCTGGAAATAATCATAGACTTATAGAATGGCCTGGGTTGAAAAGGACCACAGTGATCATCTAGTTTCAACCCCCTGCTATGTGCAGGATCACCAACCAGCAGACCAGGCTGCCCAGAGCCACATCCAGCCTGGCCTTGAATGCCTCCAGGGATGGGGCATCCACAGCCTCCTTGGGCAACCTGTTCCAGTGCCTCACCACCCTCTGGGGGAAAAACTTCTTCCTAAGATCTAACCTAAACCTCCCCTGTCTCATTTTAAACCATTCCCCCTTGTCCTATCACTATCCACCCTCATAAACAGCCGTTCCCCCTCCTGTTTATACACTCCCTTCAAATACTGGAAGGCCACAATGAGGTCCCCCTGGATCCTTCTCTTCTCCAAGCTAAACAAGCCCAGTTCCCAGTTCAAAATATGTGGCAATATTCACAATGAATGAGACAGAGCAGTGATTAAAGGTTTCCCGTTTCACAAACTATTTAGTCTCTCCTTGACTTCAAAAATAAAACTTGCAATTAACAAATGACTCTATGATTTCTAAACGTCCACTGTCGTGGATGAGCTTAGGTTCCTCTAACACAAACCACTCGTTTCCAATTCTTTGCTTCACACTTGTCAATTTCCTTCCCAGATGAGCAATGATTCTGCTAGTGCAGCACATGGACCAGTGTAACTTGTGCAGATTCTGCTGGACAATAATAGCTAGAATGCATACAAGGGATAAGCATGTCACAGTGAAACATCCCTTAGTCCCTTTAGAAGTGCTGATCAAATCCTAGAGCACCTAATTCCTCTTTAAAAGTCATTGTGATTTTTTAGTTAGCTATTTTCATTATGAGATGTAAAAGGAGCAGAACCAGAATGACTGCTGTTAGGAAGAATGAGACAGTGTCAGACACTGCTAGCTGCTGGGCCCTTCAATGCCATGGTGTCACATCTGCTCCACACGTATGCACATGTCCTTTACTGATTTGGAAGGCCTAGCCAATTAAAGCTAAGGGAACTCTTGGAAGGCTGATGTGAGAAGTGATGGCACGCTAGGACACAAGTAGAAACTCACTCCAGCTTTGTGAAGGAGTGAAGCCAAACTAAATGGAATTTAGCCAGAGATGAAAATTCAGTCGCCAAGTAGGTTTTACACATGAGATTCCACTTTTGTTAACAGTGCAGTGTCTTGGCTTTATCTGTTTGTTTCTCCAGTTGCAGAAAATCTTTTTGTTGTTCTCCATGGATGAACAAATTGAAGGGAAATAGATGACATGAGAATTTCTTTTTTTGCTTTTATATATGTAGAAATAATACAATCACAGTTGTTGGGAAACAGGCAAGGAAAAAATAACTCAGTAAGATGACTGTATGGTCTTAAAACACACATACACAAAATATTTATACATATAGGTATAAATACATGTACAGATTTCTGCTTACCAAGGCATGAGCCGGCCAATTTTTGTCCATCTACTTTTGCTAATAAAAAAGCCAGCAACGGGATCAGTAACAGCTCCTGAGGCTTTGCCAATAAACAGCACCAAAGAGGCATGAAATGGAGTAATCTGAAAATACAAACACAGTACTCTAAACACGAGCTATTGTTCCACAGTACAATGAAACAGCATAAAACAACTTTCCAGAAAGAACCTTGGTGTTTTAAAGAGTAATGTTAGTTCATTTACAAAACATGCCTGTTGCTGTCACAGAAATTCCTACTGGTTTCTGGTTTCCCATAGCAAAAAAACCAAAACACTGAGACAAAATGGGATTACAGAGGAAAAACGCAAGGAAGGTGAGATTATAGATGTGCTCAGAATGAGGAAAATGAGTCAAACAGGAGACCAAAGTCCTTGTTTTAGATATTAAATCTGACAGAGCATCTCTGTAACTTTTCCCTCATACATTTCTAGATCACCATCTTGATCTGAAGCAGATATAAGCAGAGGTAAGTGTCTGCATGCATCTGGGCTTGTTCACCTCCTGAGACTACCATTAAGGCTGCTAGCTGGTGGAGTGTGGCTTGGAAGAGGCTGCAGCACAGTAGATTCTATCCACTCAGCTGCATAAGGCACATCTGTTCAAAGTTACCATTGCACATCCAACAAACCTCACTTGAAAAATGTTCATGCATTATATGTGAATAAAATAGCCAAGTTTGAAGTTTAACCATAATTAAGTGCATGTATAGAATTACAGTTTAGCCTGGGCAATGTATTTATTTTTCCATTGCATCTGTAGAGACTTTAGGAATTCATATCACAGAGTGGATAAAAAAATGTAATTTCTCCTTGAAGTGTCTAGTTCATGCCACTAAAACTATAGGCCTGGAAAAAAATAAAAGTCATTGAAGCCTATGTAATGATAAATGTTCTCTTAAATCTCTAAAATATATAGAGAGAGCCCACTGAAACAGACTAGTGAACTTAGAGAGCAACTGCAGAAAATATAACCTTCATCTATATGCTCCTTCATGTCAGAAGTTCTTTAACTCAGCAGGAAGCCTGGTGAATGCAGCTAATGCAACACCAAGCCTGGGTTAGCGTTCCTTGCTTATCTGCTGAGCTTGCTGTTCTTTCCCAGGCACTGTCACACAGCTTCCAGCTGGTTCCCTGTTCTAAGAACTTGCTGCAGGTATTTCCTCAGAAGTGACAAAAAGAAACAATATCTGAAGTATCGTGAGTGACTTTGGTGAAGACAGATGTTATGCATTTCCATAACAACACTTGTTAAATTTCAGCCCAGATTAGCTGGAATTGCAGGAATAGCCAATCTTCCTCACACTGCCAGCTCCCAGACATATAGCTCACCCTAGAAAGCTTAAGAACAAGGGAGGATTGAGACTGGTGTTCTAGCAGGCAATGGCAGTGGCACTCCATGTATCCCATTGCTGCACTGTCTGGATGCTGGGCTGGGTGCCACAGCAGCTTGCTGATGTCCAGCTCAGCTACTTGTGCCCTCTTATAGCCAGGGTGGCTAAAAGAACAAAAGAGCAATGAGTCAGAAAGATACAGTGGTTGAAATACTGCACTGATGAAGGATATACAGGCAGAAAGTTTCAAATCAGGTGAATTTTTCATTGGTGTTTTGTTTAGATAAAGTGAATAGACAGAAAGGAAGTAGATACTAAATAAACAGAGGTGGAAGAAAGCCTTGATGAAAATTAAAATCTCTCATATGTTGAGTTGAGTCTTAACATGGTGTCCCTGTTTTCATCTTCTCAAAGGTCTTATGCATCCCTTAGCTGCATTTTCTTAGTCCTTAAACTTAAACACTCTCTGTCAGCACTAACATCAACAGCTTCTCAGTGATAACACAGAACAAGAAATAACATGCTAAATTCATAGAATCCTTAGAGTTGGAAGGGACCTTTGAAGTCCATCTAGTCCAACTCCCCTGCAAAGAACAGGGACACCACAGCTAGATCATGTTGCCCAGGCCCTGGTCCAGCCTGGCCTTGAAAGTCTCCATGGAAGGGGTTATCCATCACATCTCTGTGCCTCACCACCCTAACAGAACAGAGGGCAATCTGTTCTGGTGCCTCACCACCCTAACTATAAAAGACCTTTTCCTCACATCCAATCTAGATCTACCCTCTTTAAGCTTGAAGCCATTTCCCCTTGTTCATCCATCTCAAAAGAAATAAAGACCGGTATCGTAATATCTGAGGTTTTAGTGTTTTCTAGTAGTTTGACTCAAGGATTTCATGTGGTTTGCAGTTACAAACCTGTAGTTTATACAGGTAATTTAGATGGGACATGGAATTGAAATGGAAAGTATAAGCTACAGAAAGTGAATACAAATGTAATTTTCTCAGAAGGGGCCCAGATTACACATGAAGCTTTATGCACAGCCTCCCAGAAAGAGCTGTAGCAGATCTGCCCTCTAAGTGGGTAAGATTTAAATTCAGGTACTGCCTATAAGATGACATATTCTCCCCTGGAAATGTGTGGAAAAAAAGACTTAGAAAGCTCTTGATCTGTCTTGAAAAAGTTGTATGAAGAATTACTTCAGAGAACAAACTAAACCATCAAGGTTTAATAATTCAGGCTCTTACTGAGGTAATAAAAGTATAATTACAAATGTTAAACAAAATTATTGGTTTTCAGTAGAAGCTTGTTAACAAAAATAATTATGTTATTTTTAGGTGGTATTCAGAGATTGGAGAATGGGACCCCAGCTTCCTGAACACTGTACACAAATACAAATAAACAAAAGTTCTAGAATTTCCAGTTTCTGTGATTGGCAGAGGATGGGCAAATTCCAGTATTTAGAAGCATGCTAGGAAAATCATATTAGTGTTTTTCTCACCCAGTTCCTGCTTCATCATCTCCAATGGCTTGTACTGCCATCCTTGATGTAAGTAAAAATCAAGAGAGGTCAGAGCTGCATCCACCTCCTACTGCATCTCCAGGAAGTTACTTCTCCCACATCCAGCTGTCCTCAGACTCCACAGCATACGCTTCACATCTTTGACACTGCTGTCCAAATCTGGCCCACTTTCCAAATCCTGTGAATTCAGCCTCAACCAGACATTTGAGATCTCCGTTTTACATGCCTATCTTATTCTGTGGCCAACTGTATTAAGTAATTTACAGGATTTAGTTTTTCCTTTATAACCTCAGCTTTTTATATTAGACCTCTGTAGGAAAACCATTAAGCATAAGCTTTGGTATTTGTGCTAAAATCTATGACAGTTTAAGCCACAGCTTTCTCACAGCCCCTGCAATTTGGCCTCATCTCCCTAAAAGTCTTTTCTTCTACACTATGAAACTTTATCTATCTCACCTAGTCACCACTAGGTAACTAAGCCACACAAGACCATTCAAACCAATAAAAAAGATGCTTATAGAATCATTTTCTTTGTTTCCCTGCTGTCCCAGAATCCAGCTGGAGCAGCTGAAAGTCATATGAATAGGATGACTCCTACTGCTTTGTTTCACCAGGTCTGCTTCTGCACAAACTGACAGCAGAGAACCTTCAGGAAGGATCACTCAGCTTTATTTACAAAGAATAATTAATAATCATAAAAATGTTGGCCACTTCAAGGCAGAAAGGAAACTAGTGAAACTGAAGAAATGTTTCCAAAGAAGTTTATTCAGCTTCCAGTATGCTGAACAGCTAAAGGCAAGGCTAAGAAGAAAATTTAGAAGCATTATTGGCTAATTTACCCTCCATAGTTCTAGGGATACTGTAAACGACATCAAAGCTGAGGTAAATCTACAATTTGTAAAGGTCTCTTATGCTACTTACATGGGCTATATCCAGCAGGTAGATCTGCAGGAAGAAGGAAGCTGCACTTCCTGCCACTTGATTCGGGGCACCTCCTATGGCATAGCATAGCTTGCTGCAAACAGACAGCCCTTGTTCCTGTGCAAGAACAAACACAACAACTGGTGAGGAAACCAAGGTACACACATAAAAACAACACAAATCCAAATGTTAAAGTCTGAGGCTAACACCAAAATCATATATTTGCTTCACGGGTATTCCATTAACAAAGCCATGTGCCCTAAACCCCTACAATCATTGGAATGCTCATTCTTTTTTCGTTTTTTAACAGTTTTGATTCTTAATTCAGCATCTGAAAGCAAACCATGGTTTTCCTACAATGGCATCTAGGTTTGCCTACCTGCTTCTCATAAACTATTAAAAAGGAACCCGTTAACAAGCAAGAAGAAACAAAATAGAGCACTCAATTCAGATATTAAAAACACCACAATCTTTCCTTTTATTTTTGTTCCTTTTAAAATAATTTCCTGTATGAATCTTTCAGACCACGATAACTGTATGTGCTTTCTTACAATAATCATTAGACGACATTCAAAGAGGTGGAAAATATCTACAGTCAAAGGCAGACTAAATACATTCCAAAGATTTTTGTCCCATTCCTTCCTCAATTTGCCACAGGTTCCTGGTGAGGGTCTTGCAGGAAAACTTGACTCTGTATCATCTTTTTTTTTTTTTTTTTTAATCAATGAAAATTGACATAATAGAGAAACTGTGCTCCTTCAGTTGCATTTTGATGTGTTTGAAAAGTACCATAAGCATCCAAGAATATTCTTTAATCAAAATGACAAATAAAGGTATGATAAAAGTTGAAAAGAAGGTTTAAAATTCTTAATTAAAAGACAAAATATGGACAGTGTAATAGAAATTCTAATGAAGAATGCTGTTCTTTCCACTAGTAAAAAAAAAATACCAGAAAGCTTTTAAAAATATCTGAGAATCAATTTAATTATGTAAGACTCAAAATATCAGAAGACAGTGGCTCTATTAATTCTGTATTTCCTTTGTAGGGACAACACATCCAACCCAAGTGTTGAGAAGTTTCACACGTATTCCATCCCTCCTTAAAGACTTCTGTCAGGAGAAACCAAGAGAGCAGCAGTGTTAATCTTGCCTCTGCTATGTCTCTGAACTGAATACACAAGCCCTAAATTCTTTCATTAGATCAAGATAAAAATAGAGATATGGTAATGAGATCCCAAATGATGATAATATTCAGATGCATTACCTCACTTCTGAATGTTATAAAATGTACTTAGCACCATCACCTTCACTACATAATAGAGTTTTGATACGTTTTAGACTTCCAGACAGAGCCTCTCATCATCTAATTGTTCTCCTTTGAACTGTTTTATCTGAGTGGGTGTGAGGAAGTGAGCACAGTATCAGGACACTTCCCTTGTTCTGCATCTATAGAGAAAAAGTCTCAGGCTAATCACAGCTCTCGTTACTGGCTTAGTTACATGTACACCACTTTTGCTATAGGTGGCATCCCATTATGTGCATAAGTCAAGCAAACAGTGTCAGGACACTACTGCAAATTGGTGTCACCGCAGCAGGTCTCACTTCTGCTCCAGATTGGTGATGGCAGCAGTGGAGCAGCCTGACAGAATAGGGCTGATGTGGAAGTGCCTATGAAGCAAAGGTGTGGAAAAAATGGAACCCACTGACATTAATCAATGCTTGCTGGATGTTTGTGGATACCAAACAGTGGACGTCAGCTCAGTGAGATGGTGGGTGATGCATTTCCACTGGTGCAGATTGTTCATGGCTGGCGAAAATGCAAATGGTGGTGACTATATTGAAAAATAGTGTTTTGTAGCTGAGAATTTGATCTATCAAACAGTGTTATTGTGTTCCTTGTATCTGTTGTCATTTCCATGGAAATAAATGGGAGGCATTATTTTTGGAGCAACCTACACGTCACAGAAGATCTACACACGAATCACACGTACTGTGGAGGGAACTTGGTTCATTTTAAACTTGCTGCCCAGTCCCCCCTACTGCAAATAATTATTCAAATAGTTACTCAAACTCCTGTTTAAGTTTTACTGTAATCGTTATGTTTTCTGCCTCAATATTTTTGAGGCACTGGTAGGAAGGAAAGTGAGTCTCTGCACCCATGAAGTGAAACAGTTCCTTCTAACTTCCAGGGCCAACAGTTAAGACTAGAAAAGGTGACAGGATTTGGGTGAGTAAGCCTCCCCAGCCTTTGATGGGATTGCATGACGCCAGAAATTATCTTGAGAATCAGAGAATCATTCAGGTTGGAAAAGACGTCACACAGTCCCACCCCAACCCACCCCACCATGCCCAGTGCCCACGTCCCTCAGTGCCACATCCCCACGGTTCTGGAACACCTCCAGGTTTGGTGATCCCACCACCTCCCTGGGCAGCCCTGCCACTGCAGCACCGCTCATTTGGAGAAGAAATGTTTCCTAATACCCAACCTAACACTCCCCTGGTGCAGCTTAAGGCCATTACCTCTCATCCTAAAGGATGAGAAGGTGAAATGGCACCTGTGCAGTGATAGCCTGGCTGTGAGCAGCTGAGGGAGGTTTTCTCTGTTGCTCTGGTGACCAAAGTCCCTGCTGTGTTGCTACTTCAAGCAGCAGAAACTGATTTCTGCGAAAGCTGGTGAAAACTTTTTCCTGTGTAAGTTTGTTTGTAAGCCTAAAGTACTCCAGAAAACAGAAAGCTGAGTGTGTGAGCGGTAATCAAGGGGCAAAATACAAAGAGATTGTACTCAAAATTCTGCTGTGAGAATGCAGCTGAATACAAATTACAGCAACACCCAATTGTTTCTATGAGTTTTGGAAGGAAGGTGAGAGAATGGGGTAGGAGGTAAGAGAAACAAAGGTGGTATTAAGATATGTTATTTTCTATTTTCAGATTAACTTGAGAATTTTGTACTTATATATGCCCCAGTCATATCCAAGTTCACTCTGTTTCAAGGTAAACCAAGACAGTGTAATAGGTGAGAAATTTGATAATACTCTTTAAATAGAGTTAAATATATTGTTGCAGAATAAGTAATGCACTGTAGCTCCTTTATTTTTAGATCTTTTGTGAGTGAAACCAAATTCAGTGCTTTATATTTTCTGTTCCCCAACAGAATGGGAATTGAATAGCCCATCAGATCATCTTATTTACTTTAGGAAAAAAAAGAAAGTCTTAATTACATTGAAAACATTTTGCAATGGTGTGAAGATATTTCAGAAACATTACAGGCACAAAGGTCTGCTGCAGGCATTTGGTCCTAAGCTGTTCTTTATCTCTTCTGTCCAGAACCAAGGCAACATGTAATTTAAGAGTAACAAGAAGAGAGGGCAAAACCTGGAAGCCCCAGATAAACGCGGCTTTATCTGAGAAACAGTGACAATGCAGCTAACAAGGAGCAGCGTTTGAGTCAGCTTTTTCTCAACGTAGTTTTAATGGTCAAAGCTGCTGTTCTGTGAGCGACCATACAGCGTCCTCTTAAAAGCAGGAGTGCCGCTGTGACAGGTGGGATCCCTAAGCTCTCATGTCAGCTGTCTTGAAGACTCTCTTTAGTTCGTTAGGGACATCATCAACCCGATCCAGTGCCTGGTTTAGGGGCAACCCTACCCTGTGGCAGGGGTTGGAAATGGACGATCTTCGAGGTCTCTTCCAACCCAAAGCAATCTGTGACCAGCCCACCCCCAAGCAGAGGAAATAGCAGGAATGGGGCTCAGCTGCAGATGACTGGAAGGGCACACCAAGGCTGGATGCAGCAGTAGGTTTCTGGGATACTCTTCCAGCTGCCAGCAGCATAGAGCCAAGGGGCTGTGCGAGCCAAAGGTGGTTTATCTTTTTTCAAAACGTTCACATTTCTTCTGTGAACCCCCCCCACCTGCTTTGTAAACCCCTAAATTCACACCAAAACTGCACACAAGCCTAAGCACCCAGTGCTGATGAGCCCCACGGTTTGACCGTTCCTCAGACTGCTATAAAGCATCCAGGTTTACCTGATGCCCCAGAGGCACACAGGGGGCTGCACACAGCCTTCCGCCGCCCCTCAGTTCTGTCCCCACAAACACCGGGGATGGATGGCAGCGCTGGGACCGCCTCACACCCGCAGCACCGACGGGGAGCGGCTGCCTGAGGAGCTCAGCGCCCTTGCAGCTCTGTGCTGCTACAGACACGCGCGCCTAGAGGGAAGGACAGCCACAGGGCGTGAAGCGCTTTTCTCCAGCCGCCAAATAGGAGAGCAAGAGTTGTCTTCGAGGAAAAGCATCAGAGGTACATCGATCTTCTCGATGACAGAGAAGGGGAGATCGAAGAGCTGAAGAACTACTTCCTTCAGCTCTCTCACTGTCACAACCCCTCCGACGTGCGCACTGCCTTCACACCGAGGACGGAAAGCTGCAGACAACCCCTCAGCGCCTCGGGACCCCCGGCAGTCACTTTCTCCCCTCGGAAGCCGCTTACCTTCTCCTCCTCCTCCTCCAGGCGCTCCGGGCCGTCCCTCGCAGCCCCCGCCATGGTACTGCGGGCAGCACAGCCCCGTCCGACACCTGCGTGCCCGCGGCGGGGGGGGCGGAAGGAAGGAGAGGGACAGCGCGGGCGATGCCCTCCCCCTCCCGCCCGCAGCGCCCGTGAAGAGCGAAGGTGCTATCGCTGCCCTTCACACTCGAGGAAGGCATTCCCCGCGAGGACTACGGGTACCCCTCCGCCCCGCCGTGCCCTCGCTCTGCCCCGAGAGGTGGAACTGAAGTTTTATTCTACCCGAAGCCGCTAGACAGCGGGAGCGCCCGCGGCAAAAGCCGCCCCGAGCCCCAGCCCGCCCCGCCGCTCCCCTCACAGCCCCGCCGCTCCCCTCACAGCCCCGCGCCTGAGGAGCGGGCAGCAGCCTGCGAAGCACGACGGCCGCTGCCTTAATTTAGACAGTAAAGTTCACCACCGACAGCGCTTCCCCCAGCAGTGAGTCCGCGTCAAGAAGCGCATTTTCAACGATGAGTTCTTTTCCTGTTCGTCAAAGAGGGGTTAAACACAGCAACAAGCACTTACCCATCTCGCAGAGGCAATGACTAAGCTACGCGCGCAGCGTTTCCCCATCAGACGGAGAGCTGCTGCTGCGGTTCATTCTGCTATGCTCACTTGGTGGTGACAAGAACCATCACAACCACGTAGCAAAATTCTGAAAGAAGGAAGAATTAAAAATCATTCCATCATGACACTGCAGTTGTTTTTAGCATGAAGTTGAAACCCTGGCTTTACCACAAGTTCATTGAATCATTAAGGTTGGAAAGACCAATAAGATCCAACCATCAATCCGTTCCTGTGACCAGTGCAGAATACAGTGGGATCATCACCTCCCTGATCCTGCTAACTACACTATTTCTGATACCTGATACAAGCCAGGATGCCGTTGGCCTTCTTCACCACCTGGGCACGCTGCTGGCTTACATTCGGTTGTCTGTCAACTAATAAATATCTCCACATCTTTCTCCATGCAGCTTGCCAGCCACTCTGCTCCAAGCCTGTAGTGATGCATGGAGTTTTTTTGCAACCAAAATGCAGTATCCAGCACTTGGTCTTGCTGAACTCCATCCCATTGGACTCAGCTCATCAAGCCAGCTTACCAGGTTTCACTTAAAAGCATTTAGACTCCAGAGTGTCCTTAAGGGCTAAGGGTAGATGCTGGACTGCTCAGTGCTTTATCCCAACATGGTATTTTTGGAACAAATTCTAAGCTAGATGCAAGTTGGAATATTTTTAACACTGGAATGCTTAGCGCTCAAACTCAACATGTAGGTTCTTCACTCTCACTTCAGACACTATATCCAAAATACACTAAATCTTTGTTAGCTACTTCTTCACAAAGGAAAAACTAGATAGAACCTTTCCTCTCTCTGACCAAAGCACAATAGGTGTCTACAGCACTGAGCAACAGATGAGCTGCCTGTATCTGGACAGCCTCAGTCTCATAAATTGACCAAAACCAATTAGATTTAAAACAGTTCTGTATTCACTCCAAGCATTTTCTCTCAGTTAGGCAATGTTACCCAATCGCAATTGGTTGCTTTTTATTTTTTTTTTCCCCTAAAGGTACTTTCTAGTATAATATAAAATGCTGACTGCACTAATCCTGACTTCTGAGAGATCTGCTCCCATTCTGTTCCCAGCACTGGAACAGGTTGCCCAAGGAGGTTGTGGATGCCCCATCCCTGGAGGCATTCAAGGCCAGGCTGGATGTGGCTCTGGGCAGCCTGGTCTGCTGGTTGGTGACCCTGCACATAGCAGGGGGTTGGAACTGGATGAGCATTGTAGTCCTTTTCGACTCAGGCCATTCCATGATTCTATATTTCTGTAATTAAGATCATTCAATTTCTTGCAGCATTTCAGACTACAAACACACTGAAGTCTACCAAAGCTGGAAACAGTTGGAAAGCACACTGTATAGCCAGACAGAATCAACCTACCTGATGTCTTACAACACTGGTAGCAGGAATGAATTAGTGTTGAAATATTAAGCTCCTTTCCAAAAAACTAATCTTCTGACAACAAGCAAAACAACTTTACCTACCACTGTATTTTCTCCTTTTAAATTCCATTTTATATAAATTTCATAATCTTTTCATTTAATTTCCATTGTAAACATAGGACTAGTGTACTGCTACTTCGAGATTACATGAATCTTTTAGGTAAGAATAACTGTGTTTACAATTAAGCATGTGTATTTCTCTAATATTTGGTTCTACATTAAAACTAATCCAAAAGAAACGATGAATAAAAGCCACTGTTCAGGAAGCTCTGCAAGCTAAGGGTAGAATATATGCCTGTAGGTGACTTGTCCCTTTGGTTTTATCATGGGATTTGTCTAGGTATTTTTTCCTACATAGAGATCTGGCACGCTTTTCATGTAATGGAAGAGAAAATGGAAGAGCAAACAAAATTCAGTTGTATGATTTGCTACACGAACCTGAATAATACAGTAACACAGCAAGTTTGTAGCACTGAAAACAGTGCACACTGTACTGCATAGCTTTCAGGTATTTGCTTTTTGAATACATGGAGTAGTTATTCATGCAGTTGACTTCAGTCTGACTGTCCTCAAATGTACTTCTCAGTGCTCCAGCATGAGAAAGTTGCAAAGTTGCCCAGAGAGGCTGTGGAGTCTCCTTGGAGATCTCAAGAGCAACCGGGATGTGGTGCTGGGCACTGTGCTTTGAGTTCCCTGAGTTCCTCTGGTTGGATCAGATAGACTCTCTGAGGTCCCTGCCAACCTCAACCATCCTGTGACTCAGATTCTGAAACAAAATTAACAGTTTTATGTTCCTGTAAATGAAATAAATGCATTCTTAGCATGAAGTAACAGGACTTTTAGAAAGAATTAAAATCATTTCAATTAAATAATTTTCTATTTAGAAGAAGAACAGAGAAGCCCAAAATTATCTTTAACCATGCAAAAGAAGTTCAGCTCTGACAACCATCCATTTGTGTAGGCAGCACAAACAAGTCAGCATTTATTGAAGGCCCCAAGAAAGTCTTTACCGAGAGACTTTAGGTCCATACACAAACCCATACGTGATTTAACACAACCAGTACAAAATATATATATTTAGTCCTTAATGTTCTCCTTTAACAAAACATGGGATTGTTGGGTACAAATCTTATGCCAAAAATACAAGGACAAAAAAAAAAAAAGATTGGGATGGAAAGGAGGTGGAGGGGTGGAGAAGAAGCTTCAGTTTTCAAATATGGATTTTAGATATCTTTGAAGTTTGTCTACGTGCTGTTGACATCTCATCAGATGGCTAGCTCAGGACAAAGACATGCGTAGTATAAAAACAACTGTGCCCCTCTAAGCCACTATAGCCACATGGCAAACTACAGAAAAATGAAGTTTCTCTGTGACAAGTCTAAAAGCAGATCTCTAACCTAGTGAGCCAGGTAGTTTAACATCACCCTGTCTGTAAGATATCTGTAGCAGAACACAAGAGAAAGAAAACACTTCAACCATTAGGAATAACAATTCCTTCAGAGCTTACTTAGAGGCACTTCATATCCAGTATGCACCAGGCTACCTAATTTCAATCTTCTTACACATGCACCAACCATCATGTGAAGACTTAATAGGACATTCACACTGCAGACCTTGTGATGAAGTTAAATACTAATGATACTTACACTGATTTTCAAAATAGCTAGAGGAGTTCAAATGTGAACTTTCTTGCAGCATCTATTGCCTGTTACTAAAACAGAAAGGGAAACTGGAGCAACTTATATTGAAGTATAAATTAGATCAACCAGTTCAGTTTCTCTTTAGTCCAAAGTGCAAAAATAAATATTGTTTTTCCCTAAAGTGTGTTACCAGTAGTAATTAAGTCTCAGAGTACCGTCCCACCTAAGTGGACTCATTAAAGAACATGCTAGCAAAGCCAAGGAAATCATAAGGATAATTCCTGTCATAAAGTTACCTCTGCTGCATTATTCAGCCAGGCTCTCATCACCAAAATTAATTGAAAATATGTTTGTTACAGCAGATTACAGCACATTTGCTAAGATCACACTAGGTAAGAATGATAGTGCATCCAGATATTGCTGGTTACGTTTTGTCTAGTTCTGCCTGTGTGTAGCTTTCAGTCAGCTATAAACTGATTTGAACTTGTGCTTTTGATAGCGTTTTTTTGCTCATTCCTGAGCCGTCCATTAGGTGTAGCAGCAGTTTTACAGTCACTGTCAGGAGCTTTCATCACTAAGAGTTTAAAAGGTTCAGTTGTTTTCTGAAGTCTCTGAACAACAACAGCATTTCGCAACTTTGCTTCCTGTAGTGTGAGAGTCTCATCTTGCAGTTCTCGAAATGGCAGTGAAGTAGTCAGCATGAAGGGAACACCTCCCTCTGATCCTTGATACTTTGTTATGAAGTCTCTGACGTGGCTTATTCTGAGAAGAAAAAAAGACGACTCAGCATCAGAGTGTTCTAGCCCTAACACAGAACACAAACAACACACAGAACCACCTCAGGAACAGAATGAGACATAACGGCTAATGGCACAGAAATGGAGAAATAGGTATCCTTAAGTGCCTGGTTCACTTGAGAGCAAGAAAAAGAAGGATTCAAATGCTTCACCATGGCTCATGGACGGTTGTTACACAAACCTGATATTTCTTAACCAGCTGGTGGAGCTCTGCCTGAAGTTCCATAGCCAAGGCTAGAGTAAGGAAGCCTTTAGTGTATGGTACACGCAGCAGAACCATAAAAGAAAAAGCAAAATTTGCAAAGATTGCCTGGATAATTAGTTAATTAGGTCTTAAAGTAGCCTCTGTCTCCCAAAGTAGGAGCAGTAGTAAATTCAAGATGCCTGCTAATGTGCAAAGAATCTTTCAAGAGTAAGCAAGACACAGGTTTTGCAGTAACAAGAACTGATTAATTGAGTAAATCCAGGTGACAGGATACATTTGTATCAGAGAACTAAACAAAGTACTCATTCTCTGATCCCAAGGATTTTTTTTCCCTGTTGAAGTACTTCACAATTGTAAATAATAGTATTTATCACAAAGAAAAAAACTCTTTAATATACTTAATCCTGTTAAACTTGGAATAACAAAGATAAAACCTTTATTTGGGAGCTTCTAATTAGAATAGCAATTGATCTTTCAGCAGTACACCACAACAACATTTTGCATCATATCTTAGGCTGCTAAGAGTAATAAATCAGTACAAGTTAAGCACCTGAGCTCTTCTTCTGACCATTCATAATCTCAGAATGTTCAGGATAGGAACAGAACCTCTGGAGATCAACCAGTCCAACCCTCAGCTAAAACAGGTTCCCTACAGTAGGTAGCAAGGTAGCACAGGAAAGCATCCAGAGTGGGTTTTAATTATCTCCAGACAAAGAAACTCCAAAATCTCTCTGGGCAGCCTGCTATTTACAGTTTATCTTGACAGCAGCCTGAGTTGTATTAAAACCTATGATCACTTTAAACTGATTCAGAGAGAAACACAGGCACTGTAACCTTTGCATATGACATGACTGTGTAATACTGTGACAGCAAATTACAAGTTGGGGAAAGGTCCCTAAAGACAGCAGTTCTAAAATTTAATGTTAAGCCATTAATCCTACTTTCTCAAGGTTCCTTCATACATCTGCTGTGCTGACACCTTCTGACTTTATCCCCATTTATAAGCTTCTTCGGGAACTGGAAATTGTAATAATTAAGAATTAAGCACACTAGATGCATTTTATTCCATCCATGCTGACAGGACAGACATGCAGGTGAATTAGCTCTCCTGCTTAACTTTGGCCCTCCCTGGATGTTCCTCTGGCTCAGTTCGAAGTCACATCCTCCACTTCCTTTTATGTGCTGGAAGAGATACAAGTGGATTTTCTGAAACTCAACATCTGTGCTGCTGTCTGCTCAGCAACTAGCAGGTTTTCCTTTTTGAATAAGCAATTTGCTCCAGATGCAGTCATTCTGTAATGGACTTGTCACCATAAAAGCTGCATAAATCCACTTAACTGTTTCTTCCAGCAATTAACAATTCATACACCTTAACTTCCACTAGCCTAAAAACCTCCAAATTTCCTCAGTGGATTTTGATTTACACTCAGTTATGAGCTGACTGGTAACATCAGCTTCTCTCGCGCTCCTCTCACTTGTTTGCTAAAAAATGATGAATTTTCTCTAAAAAATTTCAAAAAGATACACTAGGTAGAGCCAAAGAGCAATGCAACATTAAGTGAACTGGAGAGATAGACGAGCTACAGATATTGGACATATTATACGTACAGTTGTAGCACAAACAATTCAGATGCAAGCACAAATAACAGCATTACCTGTGTGAAACATTGAATTTCTGAATTATCCTCTCCCCATCCGCTAACCAGATCTGGATGTTAGTGACAGGCTCCAAATCATTTAAGGGTACTACAGGAAGACGTCTTTTATCAGCAGCTCCTTGATCCTCTCTTACTTCAGAGATTATCCTTGGAGTAGCACTGAAAAAAAAAACCAAAAATCCAAGTTATGACTTCCCATAAGTTTGAACTTTTGTCCAGATCTCTTCTTCTGGAGCTCTCTGCCCTGTGTCAAAGAGCAAAAAAAGGTCATAGGATTTGATATCATTAAAAAAAACAAAAACAAAAAACCCAGAAAACTATGCTAATAATTCCACGTGGAAGTCTTCAACGTGCTAAAGAATTTGCTTGTCTGCAGTAAGCATTTTACAAGACAGAAGGGAACTGACATGTCAAAGGACTAAAGCACACACAAGAGAGATTCTTCGTGTATTTTTGTATTCTAATCACACAGGTGAAACTATAAGGGGCTTATGTTTGAATTTGCATACTCAATGTTAATTTTCAGTGCAATGTGATTACAGTAATTCAATTTAACTGAAAGCTGTTAGCCTTCATTTAGACTCCAGCATCATTTTTTTCAGTTTAGAGACATTCATAGAGAAATTGATTTAACGTGGAAACCCAAGCTTATGCATATACTTAGCTTTTGATTTGCAAAGCACTTTCACCAGCTCAGTGTACCATAAGGGCAAAGAAAGATCCATAAAATAGCTTGACAGAAGGCTTCAGTTCGAGTGTATGGTCTCTGAAAAAAATTATTGGCACAAATACTGGTTCTGAAACATCTAGAGTTTAGGTTTTTTTGCTTTCATGGGCAAGCTTGTTCAGTACGTACTGTTTAAGTCATCACTAAGGCCTGATCCAATGGGCACATCCTCCACACACGTAAATATAAGCAGATGTGTGCTTGCAAAACAATAGCAGTGATTTAAGGAGTTGCCATTTCTTCTGAGCTCTGTCGTGGTTACTGACTACATGAGTGTTTCACAGTGGTTTCAGACAAAGCTCACTCTGCACACACACAAAAAAAAATCACCTATTGTTTCTTGAGGGAGAACTCACTAAACAATAGAACAACAGTTCTTAACAATACTGCATCTGCTCTGCAAACAGCATCCTTATGTTCTTGTATTGTGTTAGTTTAATCATAAAGCAGAAAAGCCACAGTTCATTTTTCAGTAAAAAAAAAAAAAAAGTCTACCGATTTGACACATTCAAGCTAATAGTCTTCTCAATCTGAAGCATTTCAAGAATTCTTTACCACTCATGTCCATGGCAATAAGCAGAAACCATCTGGGGTGCAAGAAGTAGGAAGCAATAGATTTCAAGATGTGCACCTGTAAAACATTCTAGTTGCAGCCCAAGTACAGGTGACTTACTATCACCCATCTGCCCCTATTGATATACTTATCTCACTCAGCTTCTTGCCATGCTTGACCTCAGGACACAATAAACCCTAGCTGCAGTCCAGATTTGGAAAAAAAAACCCTTAAGCACCAACAAGATAAAGTTAAACAATCTTGGCAATGGAAGTAAAAACAAAAATAAAGTGTAAATCATACTTAAGTCCTGCAGTGATCATCTTTCTCTGGCTGCTTGATAGTGCAGTCCAGTTCAGAGCTTACTGACATATAAACAGTCACATGTGAGCCAGCTGCCTCCAGTACAGTGGATCCTGGAGAGCTAATTAACTGTGCAGTTCTGCCCAAGCTAAACCAGACACGTTTTAGTCCCATCAGCTACAGTTGTAGTTCACACAACTATCTCACATATGCACAAATTTGATGCTGTTCTCAAACCACTTCTTTCCTCTTTCCGCATCTCAGGACTCTGTAGTAGCATTGGAGATTATTCTTTAATAGCAAGCATACTCAGAACTGAAGGCAACACGTTAAACTAAGCTGCAAGAGAAAGTTAGAAGAACTCCATTCACCAAGTTCTAAAGCATTTCAATTAAATTTGCTCCTGTAAAACTGACAGATAAAGCCATCTAGTGGTGGGAGCTCTGACCGAAGCCACAAACCAAAAATGTAAGTCTTCTATTAGTCTGACATCAAACCATCATCATTCCTTTTAACAGTTCATTCCTTTTACATCTTCCCTTGATAACCTTACCATTGAAGAGATACAAAAGTCTCCAGGCAATTTTTCACATACTGGGTTTTTTCTCTTTAAGTACTGTGCTTACCCAGACTAATGGGAAGAAGCTTGAAGCACACTGTTTTACCCTAATAATGTTATACAGCAAATCCATTTTGCTACAAGTGATTTCAGTCAACAGTACAGTTAAGGTCCTTTCTAAGGCTGTCTTTAAAATACCTTGTTAAACTTAACAGAGATTTTTAGCTGCAAATCTTGTTAGAGTCAAGCTATTAAATGAACCTGAATAGGGGTAAATAAACCTGAATAGTTATACAGCTACCTGAGATATATTGGAAAAGTCTGTCTTTGTTTCTCCTGTACAGCATAAATGGAGAGGATCAAACTCATTTGGGTTGCATTAAAAATAAACAACAAATGAAAACAGTTCTAGTTCCTCTATTTTTCCCCAAAACAAATTTTAATGAGGTGGTCAACAGACCAACTTCTATTGAGACTTCAGAACGCAGCCACTCATGTAATTCATTCACCTGGGAGCACCAGCAGAAAAGCCTACAGAGATTATTATGAAGTTTAACTGATAAGCAGGTCATAAGCTAAGTAAACCATTCAGTCATTTGTCTCTCTCTTTTAATTAAGCACATGAATGTAACTGTGTAAAGGGAGTTCTACAGCTTCAACCCTATTATATTGTCCTTGTTTCAGCTGAGACAGAGTTAACTTTCCTCATAGCATCTGCTATGATGCTATGTTTTGGCTTTAGGAGAAAAACAATGTTGGTAACACATCAATGTTTCATTTGTTGCTCATCAGTGGTTATACAGGGCCAAGGACATTTCAGCTTCTCCTACTGTCCTGCCAGAGGGAGGTGAATGAGGGGACACAGGGAGCTGGTAGGGAACAGAACCAGGACAGCTGATCCAAAAGATCAAAAGGCCAAAGAGATCTTTCATATCAGATGGCATCGTTTAAAAAAACCCAATAAAACTGTAAGAAGTTAGCTGGGGGGAGGGAGGGCTACTGCTTGTCAGGGACTGGCTGCACATAAGTTGGTGGGTGGTGAGCAATTGCATTGTGCATCACTTGTTCTGTAAATGTAAACATTTGCCATTACCACTGCTACCATTTCTCTCTTCTGTCTTAGCAAATAAAAGTAATTGCAGGCTGAGATAAAAACTTTTTTTCCTCCCGATTCTTTCCCCAACTCACTGAGAGGGAGGGAGGGGTAGTGAGCAAAAGACTGTGTGGTTCCAAGCTGACTGCTGGGTTAAACCACAACATATCCATCTCAGGTAGTATTATTATTTCCCCAAAAAGCTCTTCTGTTCCAAGAGTAGCATATGGGTGCAATGGATATTTATTAACATCAGGAAGCGAGGACCAGTTTACAAAACACTCCCGGCTCATGTTTCCACCACCAGCAAAAAAATATTTAGTAGTCTTGAAAGAAAACATTCTGATACCATAGCACTGAATAGACCAGCAACAGCAGGAGGGCGCATTCTATCCTGTTCATACAGAACAAAATTGCTGAGCAAGTTGTGGGATGTCTCAGTGTGCAAAACCACTCAAGCGAAAGTCACAGAATAGCATGTTTCCAGAACCTAACGCGCCTACTGGGAAGCCAGATCATTACTTGCTGTAGGCATGACAGAGCACGACAAGCAACTGAACAACCTGCCACTTAGCCCTGCTTAGCAGCAGAAACCCAGCATGCTGAAGATCTTTCTGCTTCCGCTATATACATGCCTACTGCTAAATGAAATACGATTCAGTTCTTGACCTTTGCTCAGGATTTCAGTGCTACCAAAAGCGAGACTTGAGGCATTTCTCATCCACCTCTCAAGGGAAGTTCTTCCCTATCGACCCTATCAACCCAAGCATACAGCAATTGAATGAATAGCCTGTGCTACTGAAACAGATGAAACTGATCAAAGATATTTGCTTCTCTAATGCCTCCTGAAACCACTCACTCTTTGCCCCATCAGCCTTTTACTTTGTATGTTACCTACCTTCTCCCCCAGCCTCACTCCTTCCTTACCCAGTGATGCTTTTCCTCAGCTTGAGCCTGAACAGCAAACCCTTTCCACTGCATCAGAACAAGCAGTTCACTTCAGGCTTCAGCACAGCCTACAGGTCACTAAGCAGATCCACCACTGAAGGTTTCCTGGTCACTGTGTTTCATTCCCAAGGCTGAAATCATCTTTTTCATGCACGTAAATCTTACATGACGGAAATACATGAAAGATGATTCAGCAGAAGTAAGCTAAAGCTGCAGAGATTTATACAAGTGAACTCCTAGCTCGCCTCTGTACAAAGGATTTCCAAAATGCTGTATGGTCATAAACCAAGTCCAGTTTTTGTGCTAGTTGACTTTTATCCACCCACATAGAATAAAGGAAAGGATGAGTAGAAAGTCAAACTACAGTGAACGCATAGTTAAATGCTGAAGAACTTCAACAGAATACAAAATAGTCTTTTTCAGCTCCAACACTTAAATTCCTCTTCTCTCATAGATACACTAACTTTTAACAGCAAAGCTTTTTTTTATTAAATTACAGGATAGAAGAAACTGGGAACAGTTCTTTAAAAAAGTATTGTTCACATGGAACTTTTGAGCCAAGAAAGTCAATAAACTCCTGGCTGTGTGAGCAAGACCCCAGCCAACAGATTGTCACAGCTGATAATCCCCTACACAGCATTTGTTAGACACACCTAAATACTGAACTCAGATTTGGCCCCTGGTAAAAGACCAATAAAAGAAAAATATTGATGAACTGAAGGGGGTTCCATGGAGAGCCTCAGAGATGTGCTTGGGCTGGAGCATCTGCCTTGGGAGGAGAGGATGGAGAAGGTGGGCTTGTTCAGCCTGTGGGAGAAATTGTACTAGGGGCCTTAGCAGCAACATGCCAGTACCTACAGGAGGTTATCAGGCTCTGCATGGAGGATATAAGTTGAAACACAGTAAATTCAGATTGGGTATAAGTTAAAACTTTCTCCCTCATGAGGTCAGGTCACTGAACCAAGTTTCACAGTCTCCATCCTTGCAGAATTTCAAGGCCCAGCTGGATAAAGCTCTGAGGAATCTCATCTCTCCCCACACGTGAGCCTGTTTCACATGGAAGCCTGGATTAGAGAACTCCAGAGGTAGCCTCCAATCTGAATTATATGATCCCTTACCATACGTATACTTTCCTTCAGCTACTCAATCACAGATTACATCAAGTTACTCACCTTCCTAATCTGTAACCATGACCAGAAAAGGGATGAAATATTGGCTTTTTTGATGACAGATACAACTCATCTTTTTTGTCTTCCACCTTCACATCTACCTCTTCCTTCTCAAATACTTTCTGTAGCTCAAAAGGCAGTTCCCTTAAGAAAAAGACACAAGAAAAAGAATTACTATACTGTTTCAGTATCCAAAATACATTAATGATTAATACCAGCTCTGTTTACTCCTGTAAAGATCATGCTTTAAAGTACATAATTTATTAATAATCACACTAACTGCATGATATGCAAAGAACTCCAAGTTCTTGAGCTGCAAATTAAATACAATTTGAACAATAAAATAAGACAATGTAATTCACTGAATGATACTGAAATTTACCCAGTAGTTACCACACCAAAGTACAACGTGCAGAGGGTTTAATATTACTGCAGCAATACATGGTAGGTTCAATTATTTTTTGTAACTTATGGGAATAAAAAACAAAACAAAAACATAAAAAACAATGATCAACTTTTAACGAGAAAGACTGAGTTTAGAAACTATGTGTTTAATTACTGACAAACAGGAAACTCAGCTTTAAGAAGTTAGATCACTAATAGCTACAGTCTTTAGTGCAGTAACATCACCCAGCAATGCTTTATTTGCCTTAAGCAGAACACAAGGCCTTTGTCTGAGTGGTGCTGAGTGCTAGCCTACCACCACCAATTATGCAGGAACCATCTGGTAGTTACTTAGCATCTCTATGAGGAAACAGAGAAAGGGAGGTGGTAAACTTTTGACTTACACAAAGAAAATAGAGGGCTTTTAACAATGCAGTCAACTGCTATTAGAACCAATGCAGGTGACACGCAGAAGGTAAAATGTAAAATTAGTCGTTTTTGATGGGCTTGTAAAGCACAAAAGAGATGAAAAACAGAATGGTGTAATTAATTCACATACATGAAAATGAGTTATAAAATAATACTGTGCAAAATTATTTTCTCCCTTTTATTTGTATGGGACGAGGAAACAGACTACAAGTGAAAGGCTCAAATTACATTGGTTTTTATGTTCAATCTGCTATTTTAAAGTAAGACTGCATCAAACACTAGCAGAAATCATTCCAGCATGCTCAATTTCAGCACCTGGATAAAAGTAGGATCACTATATACGCACACAAGTGAGTGAAATAGTGAGTTTGTACAAGGAACGATGACTGCAATTGAAGGCTGATTGAAGCTTCCTGGTATTACAATGCAGCAACTGCACCCACCAAAGGCTTTTCATCAATAAAAGGAAAACAAAGACCAGCAAACCAGACATACTTAACCACTTGCACACTGAGACTGTCAGCAGAAGTACAATTTGAGCACTGGCTATTACTGGGCACGATGACTTCCTTTTTATTTCATTCTGTGTCTGCTGTGCCTCCTACCAACACTCACTTTTATCTACTCCATCAGCAACTGTACGACTGCTTTCAGTTGCAGTATGTGAAACTTGTGGATGTGAGAAGTCATCGGCACGACAGGAAATGACAGAGTCAGCAGACTGTGCTCCTGCAGGGCTACTGGAGTGAAGCAATGCCAAAAATTTGGAGTATGAGCAAACTGCAATCCAAAGCACATTAACTCAGGCAGATGAGAAACAAAAAACTCCCTCACCCTTTTTTAACGGAGTCCAAGAACTGCTGATTTCCAACATCAGTGTAGCTTCTAAGTTCACCATCGTTTACTGTAAACCCATTTTTCCAAAGTTTAATGATCACATCAACCTGTAGAGCGAGAACAATTTTCAATTTAACACTCATTTAAAACTAGCTTTATATAACCAACAGTACCCTATGATTTTAAACCATCCAGTGCATGGACTAAAAACACTAAGAGAAGACTCACTGTAGTGTGTTTTGACCCTGTCTCGACAGGTAGACTGACTGCAAGGGGAAAGTAAGATTTCTAAGCATCTTCTGTCAATAAGAGTTAGAAATAAACCTCACTCTAATCATTACAGTTTCTTTGGTCAAAAACTCTCCTCCTATTAAGCAGTAAAAAAAAACAAACCTGGAAGAAACTAGTACTGCCAAGGAACACTTTCAGAAGTCAGGGTTCAAGTATTGCTCCCCACATTCCTTTTCTCCCTTAGCCCAGGCAGAGATCTATGAATATAATTTCTAGGGGTGCTCTCTCCAGATCTCTCCCTAACATTTTTTTGAACATGGCTTTTTCTTCAGCCCCTCTCAATCACAGAATTATAGAATTGCCCAGGTTGAAAAAGATCTTAAAGATCATTGAGTTTCAACCCCCTGCTATGTGCAGGGTCACCAACCAGCAGACCAGGCTGCCCAGAGCCACATCCAGCCTGGCCTTGAAGGCCTCCAGGGATGGGGCATCCACAACCTCCTTGGGCAACCTGTTCCAGTGCCTCACCACCCTCTGGGTGAAAAACTTCCTCCTAGTATCTAACCTAAACCTCCCCTGTCTCAGTTTAAAACCATTCCCCCTTGTCCTATCACTATCCATCCTCTTAAACAGCCGTTCACCCTCCCGTTTATACATTCTTTTCATGTACTGGAAGGCCACAATGAGGTCTCCCCAGAGCCCTCTCTTCTCCAAGCTAAACAAGCCCAGTTCCCTCAACCTTTCCTCATAGGAGAGCTGCTCCAGCCCTCTGATCATCTTAGTGGCCCTCCTCTGGATCCACTCCAAGAGCTCCACATCCTTCCTGTACTGGGGGCCCCAGGCCTGGATGCAGTACTGCAGATGGGGCCTCACAACAGCTGAATAAAGGGAGACAATCACCTCCCTCTCCCTGCTGGCCACCTCTTTTTTAATGTAACCCAGAACACAGCTGGTCTTCTGGGCTGCAAGCGCACACTGCTGGCTCATATCCAGCTTCTCATCCACCAATCTTTGGGAGCAACAAAAATATAAAAAAAAGGACAGAACCACTGACATATAAAGCCATGCTGAGCATCCCACTACCACAACTATATAAAAGAATAAGTGAAAAATCTGGATTATTTCTTCATAGAAAGACTACAACTCTTAAAACTTCCCCTGAAATGGCAGTTGTCACTCCTTGCACCTAATCACAAGCTCTCTCTCTCTAGCAATTAATGAGAAGTGCATGAGCTAAGTCCCAGAAAAAGTGTTTTATAGTGGTTTTTAGGTGTCAGAAGCAGAATTCTAGTCTTGGTTCAGCCAAAGATGGCAGACTGTTCCTACTGCTGTCTGACTTCTGCATGCATTTACCTACAGGCCTATTGGATAAGACTGCTGAACTTCTTACATTTGTTCTCTGGAGTATTCCTGGAGTACTATTATGTTAAATTAGCATTTTTTCATCAACACCTACCTGGTTCTTGACTGTAGTTGGAGACACGCATATCGCACCGATCTTCTGAGCTTCTTCAAAAAGGTCATTGACAAAATAGTCGTGGTTTTGTTCCGTACCATTCAAAATCTGGTCATCAGTTCTTGACTTACACATCCTGCAGAACAAATGCATAAATAACAAAGATGTTCCACAGCACAGAAGACAACAAGCAGTTTTATCCTAGAAGTTCAGTACTAAAAGACATGCTCCCCTGCACCAGCTTACTTGATAGTTAGAAAATATCAGGTCAGCTTTGTATTGTGCCTTTTTCAGGAAGAGCTTCAGGAACCTGTAACTGCTATTATTTGCACTTCAGAAGCACAAATGAAAAAGTGACAAAAGAAAAGGTGAACTCGTATACGAAAAAAATCTAAACGTGGTATCAGAGCAAGGAATGCATCCACATCTGTAACTCAGACCACTGCACACCAACAAAAGATCTTTAAAGCACTGCCATCATACAGGCTACAGTGACTTCATTTTTAAAAGCCACATACAGGAAAACTGCCATACTATTTACTGTCTGTTCCCATCATCACCACAGACATACCGTTCCTGCCCTTGGAAATACATGAAGAAACTGAAGAACAAGTGTTCACTTAACTTGAGCACAATGAAGAGATACAACGGAAGATTTTAATACCTTGGAGACTGCCAGAATATTACAAAGAGATGCATCAGCCACTTCTTTTTATAGAACATTGCATACGTAACAGCTATTTCTCTGTTAGTTTCTGACCAATCAAAATGCAGATATATGCAACGTGAATGAACGATTATCTTGCAGTTTAGATTCTTTGCATACTAAGAGGATTATGCGGGTTTTGGTAAACATTGCAGGAGTTATTTCAACTGGAGATTCAGAAGTCTATTTTTAGTAATTCAGGAAAAAAAATGTAGCTCTTAAAAACATTTTTATGTAAAACTCTGCAATAAATTCAAGGAGAGCAATGCTTACTTGAACAGTAATGAGCTACATTTGCATTAAAAAGAATTACTGTTTGCAGTGCATCTATGCAACAGTAAGAATCCCTAAGGATTAATGTATTTAAGTAAAGAAAAACTCAGTGACATTAAGAAAGACTTCAGAAGCATGCTGTACCATACTGTACCTGCTTTCATTTTCTAAGAGAACAAAAACTTGGAGCATTATTTGAGGCAACAACTACATTTTATCTCACAAGCATGTCTGGAAAACTGAACATCTCCATACTAAATGTCAAAGTATACAGTGAGTTAGCAAACTGTAATGCTGTCTTTCTATTTTAAGTAAAATATTTATGCCACTTCTCACATCTAGGAAACACTCTGGGTATGTGAGAAATCTTCAAGCAAAAATCTGTGGCTTTTTTTTTTTTTTTAAACTTCAGTGTACGTGGAACAGAGGATACAGCAGAAATGACTGTATTCTGAAATTTAAGAAAAAGTTTAAAAAGTGCTGATAGGACAAGTAAACACTAATAGGAAGGAAAAAGAAAACAGCTAAGGGAGACGAGAACCTACCATTCTTCCTTCACAGTTTTGATATTGTCCATGTTTTCATCCTGGTGCTCCTCCTAATTAAGAAAAGACGACAGTTAACAAAACAAAACCCACACAGACATCAGCAGACGATACGCCTGGCACTCCTGCCTACTTCTGAAGCTGAAATGCTCTTTAAGTTTCTCTTGTGTTGCAAGTGAGTTTAACCAGAAATCTGAACCTTTCCCCTGTCCCCTATATCCCCCTCCCCTCCCCCCTGGTCTTCAAATGGTTCTTTGTTTCCCTCACTTTTTAGTTTGATGACATGTGAACCAAACATCGCTTTCAGACCTCTTAAACAAAAACTACCCTCACATAGATACAGAGAAATAAGTTTCACAATAATCATGTGAATTGCAAATGCACATCCACAGCCACACCGACTGAGGAAAAGGAGATCACATTCCTTCTCTCATCAGCATGACTTAAAATCCCCTGATTCTTGGCAACGCTATGAGGCAGTCACAGGAAAACTGCACTGCCACTGCAGGCACTCTGATGACCTTCACTTCAACAGAGCACATTACACAAAGGTGCAAGATTTGTCAGGTTCCTCTTCCTACCATACCTTATTAGTGCAGCATTCAAAGAATTGCATAATGTGCATTATCATTTCTAGTCTGTCACCCAGTTGGAAAGAAAATCCTGGATTCAGATGTACTAAATATACTACAGGATTAGTTTGCCAAGTCAGAGAATGCCATACCAATCTTCTGAGCTCTCTGAGGAGAACTTACAGAGAGTCACAAAAAGCTGGAGACCCCAAAAACCACCCTAAAATTAAACAAGCTTCCAGAAGGACATAAATTTTAAACAGCAACTGTTTAAATATTTCTGGACACAGGTTACACAGATCACGCTCTGCTCCTGGCAGAATTAGGACTAAGTCATCACATTGTGCACAGATATCAACATCAAACTAAGCAGCAATAGCCCACGTGCTCCCAGGAAAAAAAAGATCATGTGAGACTGAAATAAATTTAAAATGCTCCAACCATCTAACTTAATAAAAGATGGAGATGTTAGAGGAAACAACATTCACTGAAATGATAAAAAAAAAACAAACACATAAGCTTTCAGTTCAGTACTAATTCATGTTCTTCTGGGATGCTGATATTGACGTTCCTTCATCTCAAAACTCTGCAACACACTTTCTGTTGAAATGTAGGTAAGCCTTCAAAAAACACTCCTAACAACCACAAAGATTCACTCACAGAATCACAGAATTGCCAGGGTTGGAAGGGACCTCAAGGATCATGAATCTCCAACCCCCCTGCCACACGCAGGGCCACCAACCATCCCACCTAATGCTAGACCAGACTGCCCAGGGCCCCATCCAATCTGGCCTTGAACACCTCCAGGGATGGGGCAAAACAGTTATAGTAACACTCTGTGTTACTATGAGAAAGTTCAGGCAGCCTTCAGATCATTTGCTTCTACTATATCGTAGGTCAGATAACTGCACTTAGAATACCTCTGACATGTTCATGTAAGATGAGGTACAGCCTTTTTTTTTTTTTCCTCTGTCCTCATAGACAGAAAATTATAGTTGGCCAAGCCTGTGCTGGTACATTGCAACCTCGTGAGTGTATCTGATTGCTGCACTTGGAACTTTGCACCTGTCCTGCAAAACAGGAACCTTCTGTAGCCAGCATAAGAATGCTTACTATATTTACGTTCATCAGCTTCTCTCAAATTAACTTTTGACACAGCTAAGATAATTTTCTTGGACTAAATCTGTGTCTGCGTGTATCTTTTGCCCCAGAGCCACCTCTGAGTGCCTGCTTCCGTTGATTTGTCTGTGGGCTGTCAGCAGAGCTGCTGACACACGGCACAATGACGGAGCTCGGGGGATTTCTGAGGCCTCCAGCCCGCACCAGCAGCATTCAGAACCGCTCAGCTGTGAAAGTCGCTGCTCCCACTGAAACTCAACAGCCTTTAGAAGGCGTTGGGTTGTACTCTGAAGAAACACACGTGCTGATATATCACGGAAAGCACAACGCAGCGTGTCGGTGGTCACGAGCAAGGAGCCACTCGGGCACAGCGGCCAGATGAGCCCGCGGTGCCGCAGAGGGAGCGGCTCTCTCCTGCCAACTTCTCACAGACGTCACCCACAGCGCTGGGAGTTTCGGTACGCCTTTTGTGGCAAACGTATCGCAGAGCTGAGCCTCCAGCTGCGGAAATTAACCAAAATAAAGGGGAACGCGGGGCTGCCAGCCTCCCAGCGGCTCCCAGAGGAAAGCTCGCCGGCTAACTTCGACGGAAGCAGAACTTCTCCAGCCGCGAGCTCAGCGCGCTCTGCCAGCGCAGCGCCCAGCGATGACGGACGCGGCTGAGCGCAGCGCCCAGCGGCAGGGAACAACTTAGAGGAGAAAGACGGGCACGGAGGGAAAGCACCGAGCCGACACGCTCAGGTAAACGCGGCTCCAAGATCTCCAGCCGGCCAGCAAGGCGTATATCGAAAAGAAACGCGGAAAGCCTCCAGCAGCGCCTTCCCCTCCGCCGCCCCAAAGCCCGACCTACCCAAGGGCAGCCCGAGCAGGGCTGTATTTACAGCCCACGAGGTCACCCCGCGCTGAGGCGGGCCGGCTAAGTTCCAGCACCGCTCGGAGCGGAGGGGCCGCCGGCTCGGTAGGACCCACTCTCCCGGCTCACCGCACCAACTCACCCGGCCCCGCAGCGCAGCACCGCCCGCGGCCTCCGCTCCGCACCAACTCCTCGCTGTCCCGCGCTCCACTGCGCATGCGCGGCCGGAGGCGGCCCGGGCACCCACGGCCGGGCCGGGCGGGGAGGAGGGCTGCGCCCCGCCCACAGGGAGGGCGGTGTAGGGCCGCCATGTTGGAAAGAGTGCGGGTGGAGTTGTGTTTCTTTCGCCTCGTTCCTAATTCGCGTTAATTAATAGGAAATTCAGCGTGAGTGAAATGCGATCGATGATAATTCTAAAAGCAAAGGTCACCCGGGGTTTTCTTCACGTGTTGTGCAGTCCCTTAAGTGTAACAAATAAAATGACTTTTTTCAAAGCTATGACTGGAATGAGATGCTTAACCTCTGAGGCACTGACACCTGACCCTTGGCAGCTGAGTTTATTCCACTTCGTGTTGCTGTACGTTACATCACACTGAGCCACTTGAAGGCAGCTGCCCTTCAGTTTGAGCTGGATGACATCTAACTGTGGCTCCTGCCTGTGAATGTGCAGGGGAGAGTTGAGCATAGGGAGAAACATACAAACGTAAGGAACAACTTTACTTTGAATGTGACAGAGAGCTGCCCAGAGAGGTGGTGGAGTCTACTGTGAAGACATTCGGGACTCATCTCAATGCTTTCTTATGTATCTGCTGTAGGGAATGTGCTTTAACAGGAGGGTGGACGAGATGATGTCCAGAGGTCCCTTCCAACCCCTACAATTCTGTGATTCTGTTGAGTTTTATAGCTTTCACATATCATAGAATCATAGAATGGCCTGGGTTGAAAAGGACCACAATGATCATCTGGTTTCAACCCCCTGCTGTGTGCAGGGTCACCAACCAGCAGACCAGGCTGCCCAGAGCCACATCCAGCCTGGCCTTGAATGCCTCCAGGGATGGGGCATCCACAACCTCCCTGGGCAACCTGTTCCAGTGCCTCACCACCCTCTGGGTGAAAAACTTCCTCCTAAGATCTAACCTACACCTCCCCTGTCTCAGTTTAAAACCATTCCCCCTTGTCCTATCATTACCCACCCTCATAAACAGCCATTCCCCTTCCTGTTTATATGCTCCCTTCAAGTACTGGAAGGTCACAATGAGGTCTCCCCACAGACCTCATATACAAGTATACATCTTATCACTTTACATCTACCCTCAGAGAAGGTTGTAGGAAGCTGGGGGGAGCTGTTTTTTCCCAGTTAGTGATGGGAGGAGAGGTCGTGGCCTCAGGATGTGCCAGGGGAGATTCAGGTTGGATATCAGGTAAAACTGCTTGTCCAAAAGAGTGGTGATGCAGTGGCACAGCTGCCCAGGGAGGTGGGGGGGGATTGCTGTCCCTGGAGGTGCTCAAGGAACGTGAGGATGTGGCACTGAGGGATGCGGGCAGTGAGCATGGTGGGAAGGGGTGAGGTTGGACTGGATGATCCTAGAGGTCCTTCCGACCTTAATGATTCTATGATTCTACTGAGTGAGTTTTATACCCCTCATATACATACATATCTGTACACATACGGAATGTATCACAAGGCTTTCATATCACTGTTGAAGAAATGTAAGGAATTTACAAATTCTACTTGGTAAAATGTCATAAAGTTGTTCTGCGGTGCTGAACATATTTTACTTTCAATATCTTAAGTACATTTGATCCATTTCATTGAACACACAAGCTTAGTAATAAGTGCAAGACCTGCCTTGGGGCCCTTTCTGCAAAAATTGTATTAGACCCAAGGTAAGCACAGGAAAAGGCAAGATTGGACTTTACCTGGTGTAATGTTGCAGGCTTCTCAACTGCAATCAAGTATTGATTTAGAAGATTAGATCTATTACTGCAAATCAGAGTACAGCTGGAGACATGCTGACCTACTACAATAGGAATTGGTGTCCTAGTGAATTTAGTGGTTCCTTAATAGCTCTTCTAAGTGCAGCTGTTTTCCCTCAGGACTGAAACTTGACAAAGCATGAGAGCAAGAAAAATAAAGGGAAAATCTGTCTTCAGTTCCAGTATAGCATAAAAAATCTTCTTTTCTTAAAAGTGGATATTTTCAAGTTAGCATTGTTACAATCAAGCTTTTACTGAAATCCTTTTAGACTATGCATTATATAAAGCTTATTCTCTGGTAAGAAACAGTATACAAGATGAACAGAAGCAAATGGTCCTTTTCTTACAGCGTGGTGAATAGAAGCAAACAGCCCGGACTGAGTTCACTGAAAAACACTGTAACAGGGTATTCATTAGATGAATACAACCATCTCATGCCCCTTTGTCAGGAGAGATCAGATGCACTGGTGTGGAAGACAGTAACAACCCCTGAACTTGTTTTATAATGTAGGAGTGAATCTCAATGATGACAAAATAAAGCACTGTTCCAGCTGTCACTACCCAGCTGTCAGGGTTGTAGAAGAACCACTGCACATGGTGTACCTAAAAACAATACGAAATCTAACTGAAGGAATATTTTAAACCAAGGTTAACCCATGCCAGAGGAAAACAGCAACTTCCTATGATTAAACATCAACACATCAGCTATATTGATTGACCTTTACTTGAGATAACAGTTGTTGCCTGAAGCTTTTTCAGTAATATACACATATCCATAGAGCTGTAACAGACTGAGAGGGAAAAGGGATTGTAAAATAGAACAGAGTATGGTCACTCTGTGCTCGGCAATTCTGTGACGTGACAGCACATTCCTCTGCGTGGTGTCCTTTTCCTTCATGGTCCTTGCAGGGATGTTAAATGCTCCAGGCTGCCACAATGCCAGAAATATCTTTGGGAGCTCATGTTGCTGGAAAGTTAGTGCAATGGGAAAGCGAGTCACCGTTTTATGGGAGACACTGCAGGAATCAGCATTCATGAACAGGGTGTTACCCCCGTGCAGTGAAGTATCCACACATGCAGCTGGGCTGTTGGAGTGTGAATCCACAGCAAAGTGAATATAACTTCAATTTGAAAAATTCCATAGAATGTATAAAGCCATGAAAAATTCAAGACAGCTTGAGCAACTGTTAGCACTAGATAACACACATTTGGAAATAACATATGACGTGAATTCTCAAAACAAAGACACTTTCAAGTGAAACTAAGATATGGTAGCATAGTTTATAATATTGTTCTTGGACGCATAACAAGAGAACTTATTTTTGAAGCAAAGATTTTGTGTGAGGAGTAGGGAAATTTATGAGCAAATAGTGTTTCCAATGGACTCTCCATGTGACCTTAATCATGTTTATTATGCATTCATATACTCCTAATGCTTATCTGCAAATGTATTAATAAATGCTTATTGTAAGCATTTTAGAACAGAGTCTGTTTTTTATGAACAAAGCTATATAAAAAGCTTTACTTTTAGCATACTAACAATCTGGGGTACTACTTTCATATGATTAATGATCATAAACACCAAAGTGAGATGATATGCCATTTTTCTGCAAGATGGAAGCAATTTTTAGTACAGAATGATAGTGAAAAACAGATCCTGCAGATTCCTGGCTTACAGTGTCATCAGCCTTTTTAGTATCAGACCATCTACTGTATGTAACCTTAGCTCAACAGGAAACGTTATGGAAGCTGATTAGTAGATGTGATGTGAAGCTAATTTTGAAATATCAGGAGGCAGTTCTTATCGCTCCTATTTAATGTCATGTAAGAAATCTGCCCTCTGATACCATTTCAAGTTGCAGTTATGTAGTTTGTTGCTGTAGTTTGGAAAGCAATATTCAGCTGAACATTAGAACTGAACATTCAAAGTTAATTTCTAAAACATTATTATTAAGAATGGGCCACCTCGTTATCACTGAAAAGCATGTGCAATGTGGAGGGACTTTATGTGTTCAAGTGTAAGGTGGGACCAATCCAGGCTAGCAGACCTTCCTTGTTTGATGTTTCCCAAGGGCCTGTCTTCATGGTGGACAGTTCTCAAGAGAGAAGCTGTTCCAACTCAGTTTCCTAAAATTCTTCCCAGAAAGGACATAGAGCACATGTACAAAAGCATAATCTCTTCTGAATCCCTTTATTTTGAGATTCAGCTGAAACCAGGATGAGTTGACGGCATGACAGAAAGAAACACACAAGAGCTTATAAATAGAGTCCCGAAAAGATGATTTGATTTTCATTCTTTGGAATGTTACAGCTATTCAGAGATATTACAAAGTAATCTCTGATAAATTGCCCATGATTGAAGCAAATAAGATTTGACTGAAAAAAAGCCCTCTGGTCCTTACTGGGATGAAGCTCTCTACAAAAGTTCTTAATAAATGACAAAGCACTTTTTCTTTTGTTATAATATGTTCCTGATTTCCTTGTAAAACAGGAACAGGTGGCAACAAAATCTTCCAAGTACTTCCCATAACATTAAATATTACTTATGGAATAAACAAGGATTTCCAGTTGTCTTTATCCTGGCTCATCTTTTAATGTATTTTTATGTCACCGAGTCCCACCCAAGTCTTGTTGAGCAAAAGGGATTCTTTTACTCCAGCAGTTTTTCATGGTCTTCCAATTTCTCAGTGGTGTACCTGCCACAGCAGATGTCCTGGCCTCTTCTCAATATAAGTTTTGGTTATTTTCATTTTCTTTTCTAATAACTGGAGATAAAAAGGTGTTGAACTCTGCTGCAAGCTTCAGCACTTGTTATAAATTGGTTCAATTTGAAACACAGTCCTTCCCAATGGCATTTATTTTCAGAAGCATTTACCCATCTGTCTTCAAGACCAAACTACAAATCTTGAAATTGAATCTGAGAATGAACCCTACAAAAGTTTTATGTAATACTTTGTGGAGTATTAGGAACTCTGTTCCTTTCTCCCCCTCTTTTCTTTTTTGTCTTTTCTCTTTCACTACTCAGGTTTTTTTTACCTCTTTTTTTCTATTTGTTTTTTTCCCCACAAAGCTCTCCCTACGTATAGAGGGTCAAGACAGGTTTTAATTCCATCCTTACATTACACTAGACACAAACAACAAATAAGAATTAGTGAAATTGCAATAAATTCATGCCTGCATCAATGTCTGCAGTACTTCATCTTTTATTGTTAAACCATATAGAAATTTCTTTGTGCGTGTAGTATAAAATATTAATCTTATGTTATCGCGTTATCTGTATAAGAAACAAAAAATCCAAACAAAACTGACGAGCAAATGTTGTTATTTATGATTTATTCATTTATAGTGTCCCTATTAAGAATGGCGATGGAGCGCACATAGAAGCCAGAAAGCCATGAGATGACTGAGTCAGTTACTGGCCACGCCTTGTAAGAACAACAGGACAACAAAGAAACCTGAAAATAAAACCATCTGCCAAAAACCATGTAGGGAGGAAACATCCAAAATGAAGCATGTCTTTACATGTTCCCTACTATGCTAACATAATGAGAATAAAGCATTAGAGTGTTCAAAGCAGCGAGGAGGGATTTTTAACGACATCAATCCCTCCATGAGAGTAGTCCCTCTGGTGTCATAAAGAGCATGGCTCACAGGAATGAGATCAGAACATAGGAATAAAAGGACAAAGGAAAAAAAAGGACACAACTATGGTCAAAATATTTGGTAAATATAAATTGCTTTCATGTTGTGGCCTTTCTGTTGCTTCAAGCAGATCTGGATAGGCACCCAGAAAATAATTTTGCTTGCATAATGACAAAGTTTATTTTACTTTTAAAAAGTCATCAGTGTTCATGAGAGGAGGGAGGAGTGCTGGTTTGAATCAGGCATGTTGCAAGCAGATGTTATGCAAGCTTCCCCAAACAGTCCTGCCAATGCATTGCAATCCTGAGTTATGACATTCACTGCATCTGCAGTTTGGGTCCTTTTTTGGGCCACAGCTTCATCTGTTGGCTTTCCCAAAATGGGGATGGTATTTTTGTGATGCACACAAAAACTTTAAGAAGATCAAATACTATTTTTCATTTTCAGACCGGAAGAATTTGGACACCATATCTGAATGACATGGCCGATCAGTAGCAAGGATGGAAATGGGAAAGCTCATTTATCTATCATCGTATGGTTGCAGTAATAGCTCTTTTAGGTAACGCATCTCTGGATTCTTTCCCGCAACATGTTTGGTGAACTACAGCCTCTTGCCATTTCCTTCTATTCCTACAAGGTGTTTCCCAATGTCATTTTCAAAATCTGTCATGTATTTTACATTAAAATACTCCTTTACCCTACAAGAGTTTGGAATGGCTACATCTTTCCAAAACCTCAAAACAAATAAATGAATAAATGAAGAATAGGCAATGTAACCAAACTAATTGCACTGAGCAGAACAACTGTGCTTTAGAAAGACTACAGGTTCTTAAACAGGAGATGAAATACTGTTGCTATTACAGATTAAAAGCTGTAAGCAGAGAATGTCAGATAATCAAAAGATCATCATTTCTACTTCTAAGATGCAGTACTTAGAAAAATGAAAAATTCTTTCTGTATACAGAGATATTTATTTTCTTGGAAATCTAAATGGCCCATTTTCTTATTATACATCCTAATGGAACTATTGTAAGTTTTACATTTTTAAGTATACGCTCCACTGTGCTTTCAGACTTTAATCTTGAAAGGAAGTATGCGGGAGCATGGACGTAAACCAAAATAACAGTTTTTACATTTATAGTTCTCTATTTATATTGCAATTTCCATCTTTAAGCACTAAGAATACTGATAAAGCCTGTATGAGCCTAGCAGCCCCCGCCATGCGATCAGTAATTGTATTACTATTTTTTGCCAAAGCAGCAGTGCCAAGCAAGTCAGAGTAACAAACAGAGGCTGTGACTTCATCACTTACAGCTCTGTGCTTCTATTACTGACTACATCACCTACAGCTCTGTGCTTCTATTACTGACTACCTCACCTCTGTGCTTCTGCTACTGAATTTGTCAGAGTTTTGGATTTGGGGACTTATGTACATATGTTGTGGTTAAGTTCAATGAAGGCCATCAGCTGGTGGCACAAGGAGGATTTCTTGCTGCACATCAGTGTGAAGGGATTGTAGTTCATGAACAGTTTGAGCAGCGCTCAGGAATCCGATGTAGCCTAATAGATACCAATCTTTGGCTCTCTGTAACGTGACTGTTGGATCTGCGATGAGAGAGACAAGAGAAAAATCGGCTTTCCGAGGGCTGAGCAATGGACATCGGGCGCTGTGAGCACGCTGTGGGGGAGCTGCGCGGCGGGCAGCGCAAGGGCGCATCGCTGTCAGCCTGCCCGTCACAGGATTCCTTCACAGCCAAACTCGGCAGGCTGTGAAATCCGTTCTCCACGCAGAGGGGCGGGTTCCTTCACCCCCGTCTGTGTAAGCCGTGTCACTGACTGACACGACGTCCCGTGGCTGAGCGGAGCTCCGTGGGCGCTCTCTGGGGCTGCCTCCTCCCAGCGCCCCCGGCCGTGGGCAGCCGCCCCTTCCTCGGCCCGGCCCCGAATCGCTACGATCCCTTGCCGTAGTCGCCGAGGCGCCGGATCCCGGCGGAGGCACCAACTGACAGAAGCCTCGACCCCTCGCCTCCAGCGCTCCGCCGCGGCCCTCAGCCTGACAGGACGGCCGCCCCGCAGCGCCCGCCCCGCAGCCGGCCCGTTCTGCTTGAGCGGGGCGCTCCCGGCCGCCCCAACCCGGCGTCCAGCTCCCGGGGGATCCCGCCGACCGCCTCCCCCCACCTCCGTGCCCCGGCTCGCGCCAAGCCCATAGAGCGGCGCCGGCGCCGTGCTAGAACGTACACAGCGGGGGCCGCCTCGGCCCTACGCGCGGAGGCGGCGGCGCCGCAGCGCCCCCCTGCGGCAACAGCCGGGGTGGCGGCGCGGCGAGGAGAGAAAGGGAGAAGGGGCAGTAATGGCGGCCGGCTAGCGCGGGGCTGAGCCGAGGAGGCGGCGGCAGCGGCGGGAGGAGTCGGCGCGGTTCTGTCTTGTGGCTCTGCCCGGCGGAGCGGCGTCCCCAAAGGACTTCTTCTCCTTCTTCCCCCTCCCCTTCCCTTCCCCTCCCTTCCCGAGCCCTCGTCTGTCCGCCCTCCCTCCTCCCTCCGCGCCGGCGGCGGCGGCAGCAGCGGCGGCGGCGGGGCCCCCCGCGTCCCCCTCCCCGGGGCCATGGTGAACACCAGGAAAAGCTCCTTGCGCCCCCTGGGCAAAGCGGCGGCCGCAGCGGCCGGAGCCGGCAGCCATTTCATCTCGTCCCGGACCCGCTCTTCCAAAAGGGGCACCAAGGCAGATGCGGCCGGGCTGGAAGAGACGGCGGCGGCGAGGGTGAGGGCTGGCGGCGGGGAGCGGGCAGCGGACGACGCACGGGGAGAAGGGAACTGGGGGCGGGGGGCGGCGAGCGGCCGCGACGGCGGCGGCAGCGGCAGCGGCAGGGCCTCGGCCGGGGAACCGCTGGGGACAGCGCCGCTGCCGCGGGGGGGGGGAGGCGGCTCCGAGACGGTGCCGGGCTGAGCGGAGGGACGGCGGGGCGTGCGGGGACGCGGCGCCGTGTGTGCGGGGTCGGGAGGGGGGACACACGTCGTGGGGAAGCCGCCGAGCGGGCGGCCCCTGACAGGGTCAGGGGGCGGCCGAGGACACGGGAGGCGAAGTTGCGGCGGGGCCGCGGCGCTGAGGCAGGGCCGGCACGGCGGGAGGGAGCCGCGCTGCGGGCCGAGCGCCCCCTGCGGCCGAGAGCGGCTCTGCGCCGCCGCCAGACAAAAGTTGAGAGCCGCGCCGGCCGCAACTTCGCGATCGTCCCTCCCTCCTCGCTTCTTTTTTTTTTTTTTATTTTTAATTCCTTCCTTAAATGACCTCAGTTCGTTTGAAGCGAGGGCTCGCGGAGGCTCGTGAGGTAAAATACTGGCGTGTGGGGAAGCTGTCCTGTCGGTGGGACGCCCCGCTCGCTGTGGGGCGGGGAGGACGCGGTTGTGCCGTCGCCGCACGGGGTTGAGTTGAACGCTTTCTCAACGTAACTGATAATGCCTTTACCGTGGTCCGGTGGCAGATGAATTCCATAGGCGGATTCGAGCAGCTAATGCTCGGTTAACTAACTGGAAGAGGGAATTCCGAAGCCCCTCGGTTTTGCCTTGGCGTCTCCAAGCAGATCTGTTGACAGCGCTGTTCTTTTCATGACATACGAGGCTTTTTTCGGGTGCTTGAGGACTTAAGCTAACGGTTATAGCTCGCTTACCCGCACGCCTATTTTCAGAGCTGTGTGTTGTGAGAGACTCGTTAAATACAGAAGTGAAAATGGAGGGTCTGGTTGTTTCACAGTCGTGCACCGACTGACCACGTCCTGCCCTGTGCTAAGGAAAACGTTAATTAGGCAAACAGAAACCAGCAGCAGCCAGAGGCAGATGAGGAGGATGACAGCTGCAATCACTGGAAAGTCTTTTCCCCATATCTTTTGTTTGAAAATAATAAAATCACTGTCAGAGTCCTTCTAAGAACTCTTTCTGTTCTCTTGTACTTCACGTTTCTCCTCTTCACGCGCCTTACTTGTTCTCAGTGGCCCTTACTCTGTGTGTAACTTCATTGGGCTCGTGGGGATGGAGGAGACGTGGCTGCACAGAGCCGTTCTGCTTGTTCTCATGTGCAGTTTCTGTTTATTTGTATCGTGGGTCTTGTGGTTTGCAGGGCAAAGTTTGGTGTAACTCTCACTGGTTCATGTAGCAAGGAGTTTGCAGCTGCTAAGTAAATAGGTTGGGCTTCTTTCCACTCATTTTTTCATCTACGAACAGCGTTTTCTACTGCAAATTATTAAAATGTGTACACTGTGTGATTTTCATGCTCTAAGGAAAGGAGATTATTGATTTTATGACAATATTTTTTCATAAATGCATCACAGGGTGCACCCCGCACTTCTAAGGAGCGTTTCTTCTAAAGTTAAGCAAATGTTTTGGCATGCTGACATGAGCTTGTTTCACTTCACATTCAAATGTGATGTGTTTGAGGTAGATAACTTTTTAAAATTTATATACATTCACCAAAAATGAGCAAAAGCTACCAAAAAGTTGTTTATTTCTTGTTTTTCCTTCTTCTCTTTGTAAATTCTGTAACATATATATATATCCCACCATATTTTTGAGTGATCTTTGTCCAACAGTTTTTTATTCTTCAGATCTAAGCATTTGTCAGTGATACAGTGTGTTTCTGTGCTCCCGAATCTCCTTGAAATGATGCCAAAGGAGGATTTCAGCGAGTACAGCGTGAGTAAGTGCAGCAGTAGGAAGACAAAGCCTTTGCTTTTTGGAAGTGACTGTCAGCAGACAGATAGGGAGGCTGTGTTTTGTGCTGGGGTTGTTTTTGGGCAGTTGCTATGTATTTTTTTTCGAAGTTGACTGGAACAGTGTGTCCTTTTAAGATCTTTTAGTTGTAATGTCAGAAACCAGCCTTACTACGGCAGTTAATTGGGTTAATGGGCAGCTAGAGCTGGGAGCTCTGGCAGAGACGTTATGCTGCTTATTTGCACTGTGACTTAATTTTCCTCCACAGAGGAGGTTTGGACTTGAATTCATAGGGAAATGCTCATTGGTGGCAGTCCTTGTAATTCCCTTTTGGAGTGTATTTTAACAGATGATCTATTTGTTCCTTATTAGAAAAATCGAGTTAGTAATCTAATGGCATCCTGTGAAATGCCAATTAGACCAGGTACTGCAGCATTATAGATCTATTTCCTTTCTCCTGATTTCCTTGTGGTTTGTTTTTGTTTTTCTCTCCATACATGTACAAGAGTAGGCGGGAATCTCTCCTTTCCCAAGCCCTGGATAGAAGATGTGAGCTGGAATTTCTTCAGGTTCCATACTGTGTCAAACTGCTTATCAATAGTGTACATGTTTTTGGATCTTAATGTGGAAGCAATACATATTCAGACTGTGATGGATCATTTCCACAGAAAACCTTTATCGTATTCTCTATATTCCCTCTGTAGTATTCTCCCATCTCAGACAAAGCAATGACATCAGTATTTGAAAGGTAAACTGTTTTGAGTTCTGGGCAATGATTGAGATGAATACATGCGTGTCCACTGAGCAGCAGCAAGGTGAAAATTAACAGAATCCCTCACTAAATGGATCAAGGAGCCAGGAAGCTTGTTCTCTGAAATGATGTCGTAGCAATGCCATTGAGGAAGGCACAAAGAGGAAAAATTGGGCTATGTTTTCATTCCCGTTTCCATTCTTGATTTATGTAACAGTAAGTTAAGCTGTCCTTACATAAGTTGCTATTCTATCTTTGTGTAAATGACATTTTTTTTTTTTTCCAGTGTTATGGAATGTCTTGAGTAAAGCATTCTGGCAAGAAAAATACACCAAAATCTGCCACAATTTTCAGAAACAAAATCGTAAAACAGTGCTTGTAAATTCAGAGGACTTAATTCAAACTGGGAAAGACTTGAGGATATTATGACCATAAGTGGTTAAATTTAGTCTAGGCTTACTTACGTCTGATGTTTTCACACGTTGAGTTGTGATGATGCTGGCAATATTTATTTGGCAGTGGAAATGATTTTTCTCAACATACAAAACCAAAAAATGCTCATTGAGAAGGGAGATTTCTTGAGAAATGAACACTTTGAAACCATGTCAGTGTATTAGTTAGACACTGTAGAAATGTATACGAGATTAACTTAATTTAATTAGTCAAGAAAGCATTAGCAGTGCCTTAAGAGCTACTTGAGGGCTCTGTGTTAATTGTAACACGTGATCCCATCTAAAAGTAGCACTGCCAGCATCATTCAGCTTGCTCAGTCGCAACATAGAGCTCTCCATTGTACTTAATTGCTAATAGGAACAAGCACAGGCTTGGGACTGACAGAAAGAGCTGCAGAGTGGTCAAGTATAAAGCTGAGCAGCATTTTTGTGCTTTGTAATGCCCATATATTTCTATGTCTCTTCCTGTAATATCTCAGTCTATAACAAAATGTTTATATTTTTGTTTTTAAAGTGTGCTAACGCAGCTTTCCTAGCACAAACCCACTGCTTCACTCCTTGAAAAAACTCTTTAATGGTCAGCTATTGCAAACATACAGAGTGAACTTTTAATATGTATCATTATTTCTTTGTGAAAGAGTTTGATGCAGATTATTTTTTTTTCTCAGTGGCTCCTTTGCAGAGTATCTTACTGTGTTCTGGGTAGTCTGGAATGGACTTAGAATAAAACTCCTAGTAAAACCTGGGGTTTCCTTCATCCCTGGGGGAGATTACTGTTGCTGACCTCCTGCATGTAGAGCTCTTCAGGGACAGAAGCTCCTCTTAAATACCTACATTTTAAAATAAATTGAATTGTGTTATGGCTAAGAGTTTGCAATAAATTAATAAAGGTGCAGAGGGGACTCAGTGCTTCTACAGCTCTTTGAATTATATCCCGAGATACAGTCAATTGAAATTGCTGAGAATAACTTCAGTTTAAGGCAAGTTTTCAACTAAGCTCATCTTAGCAATGTGGTGAAACAGCAGTTCCTTCTGTTTTAGTGGTCCCTTGCTCTTCTGGGATGTACCAGGAGAAAATCAGTGATCTGTAGCGGATCGTGCGGACTGTTCCTTGCTAGTGTGATATTAACATACTGTGAGCAGCGGGGAAATGAGTAATTGTCAGGAGTGATCCGTGTCCAAGTTTCTGTCCAAATTCTCTATAATCAGCATTTGTAAAAGTTCTGTGCTTCCAAATGGCTGCTCTGAGTGAAAGTTCTTCGTGTGTGTCCTATCTGCGTTATCGAAGCAGCGTGAGCCACCTAGCAAGTTCATGGCACCTCCTGAGGACACGCAGTTTGTTTTAGGAGGCAGTCATGCTTCATTCCAAACCGGTATCTTTGCCATCATAGTGTTAGAGGGCCTGGCAAGGAAGCAATACAAGGACTATTGCAGCAGGTAACAGCACCAAGGAATACTCAAAGTGGTGTTGATGTTTGGCTGCTTCCTCTGAATATTGGGTTTGACCAAAAGTAATGTCAGCAAAAGCTGCTGCTCAGGTTGCTATCTCTCCTTTAAAACTTGAGGCAGAAAGCTTAACCGGTTGTCGGGAGAGATCCCATGACAGTTTTGCAAGAGTGGCATACAGCCTGGGGTTATGTAAGATAATTAGCTCAGGTAATTACATTGTGATCACCTACATTCCCGTGCAGTTTCACTTGGATGTGATAATGTTTTCCATATCCTGTCCTAAATTATTGAGTGTTCACTATGTGTGGCAAAGTTTTCATTCTGTTCTAGTGATGCTTTAAATGTTTTTAAAGAGTTTGATGCAGAAAACCATTCCCAACCCAAAGCATTCTGCAAGTTGAAATTGGTAGCATGAAGCTTTCATTGCTCTTACATCACTGCTGTGACAATTTAAATGATGCTGCTTGTTTATTACATACTTGAGGTGTAATATATTACTTTGAATCAGGATAATATCACTCATAAACCCATTTACTGCAAAGAGAACTGTCTTGCCATCCTTTCTCATCCTGTAATTTTCTTTAGTTCTGCGCTCTTCATAGAATTATCATGGAATAATAGAATGGCCAGGGTTGGAAGGGACCTCAAGGATCATGAAGCTCCAACCCCCTGCTACATGCAGGGCCACCAACCTCCACATTTAATACCTGCCCAGGGCCCCATCCAACCTGGCCTTGAACACCTCCAGGGATGGATGGGGCATCCACAGCCTCTCTGGGCAGCTGTTCCAACACTTTGCCACGCTCATAATAAAGGACTTCCACCTCATATCCAACCTAAATCTTCCCTCCATCAGCTTAAAGCCATTTCCCCTTGTTCTGCTCCTAATCTTCATGCTTTGCTGCTTTTTCTCAACAGTTTTTGTCTGAGTTTATTCTTGAAACACTGTTTTCATTACTTTTGATGGCTTATTTTAACCATGAATTTTGCTTTAAATTGTTCAAGCGTTATTTTGCATTTATGCTTTCTTGGGTTCTGTTCCTGATTAAATTCAATTTCTTGCTAGGTAGACACTGAAACATGGCTCTTCTGACCCAGTTGTGAGATCAAGGTGTGATCTTCTGTCAGCCTTTTGGTTTTGATCTGAGAAGGCGTGTGCTCTGACAGCTTCAACTCCAGTTGAACTTGGATTGTGTGATGCAGCTTTAGTGCTCCTACCAGAACTACACAACTCTAGCTTATCCAGAGCTCCTGAGCAGCTTTTGTAGCCTATCCTGAATTTCCATGTTTTTGTGTTACTGGTTTCTGCCTGACTGCACTCAAAGCAGATACTTTGGTTTGAGCACTTCCATAATTTGGAAGGTTGGCTTTTTGCGTTTCTCCAGCATCCAGTCCATTTCTTGAAATTAAATGAGTAAGTAGTAAAAAAGCCACAAACAAAACCCACCCAAAATGAAGAAGCTCTTCTTTCTGCCCACTTGGAGGAACTTACATACATCAACATTTGTAGCTGTGTTTCTGCAACCCCTCATTTGAAATATTTAATAACTACTTTCTGTTATTCCTCTGATGTTATCTTTCAGGCCTTGAATGTTGTTTTCATCTTGATTTTAAATTTCAGGGCATGAATCTGAAGATTTCATAGTACAATTTTGCAAGGTTGGTTGTACTTTTGTGATAGTGTCATTAAGTGCACTGTAGATTGAGATCCACAAGCATCTTGACTCCCACATACTTTTTAACATGGCAGGATACCTGTCTGTTCACTTCACTTGCTATGGACACTTCCTTGCTCAGTTTAATGCCTTGATTACATGGCTATGTCCAAACTTTGGGGGAAACCTCTGTCCCAAGGGAGATCTCCCTGTCCTCCTGCTTGTTATCCTCATTCAGATTATTATCTTCCTTTATTTAGGTTTTATAGTATTCCAAATCTTTTGAGATAGGGTTGTTTGGGGAAAAAAAAAAAAAAAGGATTTTTGAAGACTAAGAATTGGAGGGGAAAAATAAATAGTTCGAATGCTTTATTTTTTCCACGTCTGAATTGTAAACATTCTATAAATGTTTACATAAATATTTCTGCCTTTAAGGTGTTTGTTAATACCTAGAAACTCACAAAAGTGGTTCTGACTAAAAATACCTTGCTTTTAGTATTCCTTTGCTGTTAAGTTAGGCAGATAGATGGTATATAAAACTTCTGATGTGTTCCAGAAGAACGACTGGGTGAAGTGCAAAGCCCTCTACAGCAGACAGAGAGCTCATCTGGAGGTGCATGGCTTCACATGGTGCAAGCTGCTTGCTCTGCAGTTGCGAAAAGGAGCAGACTTGCCAGTATTAATGCTTGTCTGGCCATCTGATCAGCTGCATCAGGATCAGGTTGCTGGTCCAGCTGTAATCTAACCCACTTCCTCCTGCTCCCCTTGCCCTGATTATCAGCTGGAAATTCCCAATTTCACACCTGTTTTGGGGAAGGCACAAGAGGGAGGAGGGGGACAAGTTGTGGAGAGTTTGGAGAGGAACAGTGGTGATGAGAGGAGGACAAACCTCACCCCCTTTGGCAGAGGGCTCTCCCTTATCAACCTGCAGTAGCCCATGGATTGCAGGAGCTGCTGGGTGTTGGATCAAAAGCTCTTTTTCAAGGGCTTTTCCTTTCAGGACCTTTCAGGACTCAGCCTGGCTGTGAGCAGGTTGCTGCCACAGGAAGGATGAATGTTTGCAAGCATGAAAATACCCAATAAACAAGCAGGCTTGCTTTCTGTTTTTACCCTGTAAACTCTTTAAGCAAAAGCCTCAAGATCTTGGGTTGGAGAGTTCTAGGAAATAAAATAGAAATCTATTGTAATCACGAAAGCAAATCTCATCCAGACAGTTTTTCTTTCAGAAGAATGAGTTGGGAAGAAGTTGGTGGTATTCTTGATGGCTACTGCTGACTTAAGTATCATTTACTGAAAACTAAATGCAGAAACTGAATGTTAAAAGACAGTAGATCTGTTTAAGTTAATGTTTTAATCCACGTATTTTACCTTTTGCAGGAACAGATACTCAAGGGAGCAAGTGACTTGTCCAGAATCACAGGACAGGCTCTGTTCTGTTCTCGTATGTTTGAAATGATGTTACAGATGAAGTGCAGAAAAAGCAAGTTATTTGTTAACTGAATAGTTACCTAAGGGCAAAAATGAGCAACTGGCTTAGCTGATTTACACTGATTTACACTTAACTGGGGCGACCATCGCGTTGGATTTTTGTTGTCATGAATACAGGTTTTATTTTGGAGGTACAATTTTCTTTTTATATAAAAGGAATTAAAAAAAATTAATGTATTAAATACTCAGTGTGTATTTTTTTTAAATGGGAAGCCCATTTAAAGGTGCTAGATTTTCAGCAGGCTTTTTTTTTTTTTTTGGCGTGTACTTTTTAAATACTGTTACAGATGATTAATATTCAGAGGCATCTGAGAAGCTGTGTTTCTTTTTTTTTCACAAGATACTTTGCAAAGTATGTTAGGTGTAAGTGGGAGATCTGGATTCGGTTTTGCCAGAGACAATAAAAATAAGTAGATTGAGAGCTGCCCAAAGTCACCGTTGTCTTAAAGAGTCAAGCAAGGAGGAGAATTTACTTGTAAATATCCAAAGCTAAGAGGGAGCTGAAGTTAGTAGACATAGGTGAAAGCCTGTGGCTGAAATGGATTTTTTAGTTATGCTTATTTCATTGTTTTTAATTAAGACAAGAGTGAACTTCAGAGTGATTGTTCATCAGGGCAAAACGAATAACGAATTGTAATGGTTTGTTCATTTTTCAAAGTGTAGGGGAATACTATTAATCAATTGAAGCTTGAGTGTTGGTTGGTCTTAATTTCATGTCTTAGACGTGGGAAGAGATGATAGAAAAAACATACTTACAGGAGCTTGAAAGAATTAAAATGCTGGGTTTGTAACTCACATCTGATTTGTGAAGCCACAGGAGCAATCATGGTAAGTTTCTGAGTGTGGGAGAGTTAGTCAGAGGAAGGGTGTGACCTGCAAAAGGCACGGCAAGGAGAGCAAGTTTTACCATAATGGAAAGCTCAAATATATATCAACCTGTCTGCATACCATTCATTTATTAATACAGCTGGACTTGTAGCAAACCAAATGCTTCTTTCTGAAATTGCAAGATGGGGTTGTGCTTTATTATTGTCATTGCTTCATCCAGGATGAGACGACCTTGTGTTCATGTACTGCAAGATCGCAGTGGTAGATAATTCATCCTGTATCAGCAAGACTTCTGGATTGTAATTATTGTTGGATATTCGGACCGATAGAGGAGAGATGAGCCCTGTAGATATTCTGCTCGCCAGGAGATTCAGCTTATTTAAAAAAAACCAAAAGCCCCATCAAACCAAAAGCAACCAGCTAGAAAAGATCACCACCAAAAACACCCTCAAAACCAAACTTGTAGTCCTCTATATGATACCTTCAATGCACTACAGGGAATCTTTGTGTTATAATGTGATAATTAATCAGTGATAGTGCTTTAGTCCCTCTGCTATCCCTAAAAGCAGCCTTTGTAGATGAGGAATTCCATGGCGTGTGCTCCAGTCTTGCTGAAAGACTTCATCAGTTGAGTCACTTCTAAGTAGAAAGGTTGAGAAGGAGAATTTAGTCTTATTTGCTCATCTCCAGTTTGTGGTCCTTCAGAACTTAAGAACTTATCTCTAAATATTGTACTGAAGTTTTCTGAATATCAGATTATTATTTTGACGTTTGTGCATAGTGGTGGTTTGGAAGAGCAGACTGAAGTAACAGTGTATATTGGTGCTTTTGTAGCGTGTTCACAAATCTGTGCATTAGAAGATGAGAAATGTTTTTTCCATCATTTTCATGCAAAGGAAGCATAAAAGTATTCAGATATAATTGTTTTATTACTCAATGATTTTGGGTTGATTTACTACATTAATCATTACTGTTGTTCAAGTGCTTTTGTGAAGTTATGTTCCAGAGTTTGCCACTACTTCTGCAAGGCTTGCTGTAGATTCTTAGCTCAACAACTCATTTGGAATATTCTTTTGGCTGTCAAATTCAATTGTACTCTTGAATCCATAAATGGACTAATGCAAGGGAAAGGTCCTTCTGGGACCTGAGTCCTTCCATTTAGTGAGCTCGTGAGGCCTTCAGCTCTGGAGCTCTTTGGAGACCTCCATAAAGGAGGAGGAGGAGCTGGACTCAGTGATCCTTATGGATCCCTTCCAACTTAGGATATTCTATGACAGTGAACGTTGTTTCTCCAGTGTAAACTGAAGGTGCTGTCTTTTTAACTTCAATTACTTCTTAGCCCATTATTGTGAGACAGCTTTCCATACGATGATATACTGGGTTCTGGATCACATCTGGACTTCTGTGGGTCTCTTGCTTGTTGTAGGCGAATAGAATTGTGCTAAATCAGGTTTTTCTGATTCTTTTTTTCACCTCTCTCAGCACTGATACTGTGTGGTGTTGGTACACTTTCAGGCAGTTTCTGGCATAAGTAAGATTTTCTGAATTCTGGTGGCAGCTCTGCTCTCAGCATGTGAGCAGGCTTGCTTCAGTGCCAGTGTTTCATTAGGAGCTCTGAATTCAGTGTGCTGCTTCCTACTTCTACAATGGCACAATTAATTTCTTAATTTTTAGGTTTGATGCTTTTATCATACATTTTTTTTCCTAGTCCCTGAACTTACAGTGTGTACTGTTAAGTAATAAGTTCCTGGGTGAAACTGAAGTACTGTTTTTAATCATTAAAGATATAAATGATTTGAGACCCAGTTTCTTGAGGGAGCAAGTTGAGTGCAGTGGAATCATTAGACCTCTTCTGCTATAAACGGGAGGAAACGATGGGAAGACTGCTCTCGTAAAGGCTTTTCAAATTAAGATTAATTTATTTTCTTGTTCATGCACATCCCATTTGGCTCATCACTTGAGAGAACTCTATCTCCATGTTTTGCTGTAGGTAGGTGAAAAGTCTGGATTTGGTCTTGGAGGGATTTGATTCCATGGAGCATTGACTGGAAAAGGGAATTTCTAGACTTAATAATACAGTTAAATATTGATTGATTTCTCACTGTTGTGGCTTTGTCATTACCTCGGTTAGGATATTTTGTATGTTTGTGTACTAACTTAGATTAGTATTTTGGCTTAACTGCCTTCAGTTCCAGACTGGCTTTGTATTTGTGAAATGGTTCTCCCTTCATCTGATAGTAGTAGAGATTGCAGCATTACTCAGTTGTGATGTATTTTGTGAGGATGAGGACTCAGTAGCAAGCAGATACCCAAAGCAGCACCTTTTGTCCCCAGGTTGATGGCTGGTGTTGTGTTTTACCTGCTGGCTGGCAGCTCAGTGTGCACGAAGCTGGGCAGTTGCTTGCCATGCCACATTGCCTTTCCCCACTGGATAGCCTGGAGGAAAGGCTGGGGAACAAGGGACACCAGCCAGGCTGGAGGCAGGAGACTGGAGGAGATGCAAACAAAGGTGCTTGTAGGAGACCTGGGAGGAGTTAAGATTTTTGTATGGGAAGGGGTAGAGATGGAGCATAGGAAAATAGCTGTTATGAATTTCCTTGCTCACAAACCCTTCATAAAGCTTCATTACTTGTTTGTTCCTTTTTCTTAGCTTCATTTTCTCTTTCTGGCCTAGCCGGTTTGAAACTGGTTCTGTGGCTTCCCTTGAAGCTCTGCTTCCATTCTGCTCTGGTAATTGCGCAGAGAAAGTTCCTACTGACACACATTTTAGCAATGCAGCACTTACGTAAGTCTGCAAATGAGCTTGTGTCTGGTTAATGGATAAGCACAAATACATACAGTATTCAAATGGAATCTATTCAGTTATCAGAACTGTGAAAAGCAACTCTTCTATGGATGCTGGGTGCCATGCAAAGCAGCTGGATGGCAGGGCTTGTGGGGTGTCATTGTGTGAGGTGCAGGGGGCTGTGCTTGGGAAAGGGAGCTCTTATCTCTTCTGTCACTTTGCCCGAGTCTGAGGGTTTGACCCCAGATCCTGTTTCATACAAACTTGTAATTGTAGTCTTGCAGTAGAGATAATATGAGTTAAATGGATGCACTTCTGAAGAAGTGAAGCAGTGAGGAAGAAGAGGACGTGTTTTTGTTCTGCTTTTTGTTGTATTTTGTTTTGTTGTGACAAGGATTTCCACAATTGAATCATAATAGAAACGTCCTGCTTTCCCTGCTTTTGCACCAGCAGGTAAACAACTGCCATGATTAAAACAACTTAAAATGACATAGGAACGTGGGTAGTTAGAATTTAATATCTTTTAATGAAATAATTCAGCTCTTTAAACAGCTGAGAAATGAATCCAGCTGAAGAAAAAAGCGAACTTGTGAGGCCTTAGTGAGCTGGTTTGGTTTCTGGGTGGGTCAGATAACATCAGGGCAAGATCAAAGGAGGTTGGCAAGTTCACTGGTGCTGAGCTCCTTTGGGTCTGCTCTGTTACTGAGCTGCTCCCCTGCATCTGCTTTTCTTTAGGCTTTGCAGTTTTCTAAATGTGCTGTGATAGTTTTCTTCTGCTTATGAAAAAGCATTTCTATTTTTTTTTTTCTTGAATACTTTTGTCATCCGGAATTTGAATTACTTGTAGTACAGAACGGTTTGTTGTTGCGGTTAAGCTGGAGGAATAAACTGGACTTCCACCATCATCTCCTTGCATATAACACTCAGAGGCTTGTTACTCTGTCGTAGTAGATCATGAGGTTTTTAACCAAGATCTCTGAGTTACGAGTTTGTAAGGCAGTGTGGCCAGGAAGGCCAGTGGTATCCTGGGGCATGTTAAAAAGAGCATGGCCAGCAGGTCAAGGGAGGTTCTCCTCCTGCTCTGCACTGTCCTGGTGAGGCCACTTTAGAATACTGTGTGGTCTGGGTCCAGTTCTGGGCTCCCCAGTTGAAAAAAGACAGGGATTTCCTACAAGGAGTCCATGAGGCCACAAAGATGATAGAGGGCCTGGAGCGTCTCCTGTATGAGGAAAAACCTGGGTCTGTTCAGCCTGGGGAAAAGAGGAGTGAGGAGGAATCTGATGAATGTTTATAAATATCTGAAGAGAGGTGGGAGGCAAATGGATGAGGCCAGGCTCTTCTTGATTGTGTGTAGCAATAGGAAGAGGAGCTATGGCCCAAGACTTGTACATAAGAAGTTCATACAAACAAAAGAACTTCTTTACGGTGAGGGTGATGGAGCTTTGATGCAGAGTTGCCCAGTGAGGTTGTGGAGTCTCCTTTTATGGAGGTATTCAAGACCCATCTGGATGCCTGCCTGTGCAACTTTTGATAGGGTACCTGCTTTAGTAGGAGGTCTTGCATGCGATGATCCCCTGCCAAACCCCTGCTATAGGCTGGATGCCTCCACCAGCTCAGGCTGCCCAGGGCCTCATCCAGCCTGGCCTGAAGGGCCTCCAGGGATGGGGCACCCACAGTCTCTCTGGCACCCTGTGCCACAGCCTCACTGCCCTTTGATTAAAGAATGAGTTCCCAAATTCTGTATGCGTTATCTGGATTTGTCCTGACCCAAGTACAACTCCTTGCACTTCACCTTGTTGAACCTCATTGGGTTCATCAAGTCCACTTTTTGAGTCTGTCCAGATCCCTCTGGATGGCATCCAAGGAGATTATAATGTCACTGTTTCAGCATTTTAAATACAAAGATAATATCAGTAAGATGAAGTCCTGCTCTGTTTCTAAGTGTATTAATTTTCCTCGGTCTTTTATTTCACTATTAATTCTTTTACAATACAGTAAGGGTAACAGTGTCCTGTATAATATACAAAATGCAGTGGATAAGAGAACCACAGTGCTTGTTCAGGGGAAATAAAATCAAATATACAAAAGTTGATGGTTTCAGATTAAGTATTTTCATAGTAAATACTTTGTGCAAACCAGTTACTAAGAGTTTGATAGGGAAGTAAGTTTAACCCTCCGAATGTCTGATTTTATTTATCACTGATAATGTCTGACTATTTCCATTAATTAAAGTTATATTTTACAAAGCTTAATTTCTTTTTTTTTTTTTTTTTAAATAAGGATATATAAATGAGCCAATTAATGACACTTCTTCATTTTCAGAAAGATGAAGGTAGTGATGGTAGTTTGAGCGATAGCCACATATCTCCTCCTGCCAAACGTACCTCAAAACATGCGGATCCTGTGTGCAAAGACAAATCAAAATCACGCAGTACTGGGCAGCGAGAGGAATGGAGCATCTCAGCTGGACAGTCCAGGTAACTTGATACTAAGAGAAGTACAGAGTTTGTTCAATTTTTTCATTATTTGTCATGCACTTCGCTTATTTCTTCAATGAGTTGCAGCTTGAGGGTATTTTTGATGAGCTACCAAGAAACAGGGAAGAGAGGCAGGAAATGACAATGGGAAGAAAGTCACCCTTCCCTATTTTTGGTTACAAGGACCTGAATAAATTACTTATTATCCAAAAGAGAAGTAATTTGTTTCCCTTTCTAACTCCTTATAGTTTTAAAAGTCATTCTTTTGTTCCTAAGGTTCTTCACACAATTACAAGTAATTATGAGATATTGTAGACTGTATGTTCCTGGAGAGTGAACTTTTGGTTAATAGTGATCTTGTAGATGGGTATTTCATGTTTGTGTACAAATAACAAATGTTCTTCTCTACACTTTGTATATATGAATGACTAGATATGAATTCTCCACACTTTGTGTATATGAATGACTGTAATTCACTATAGGGCTGTCATCTGCTAGGGTGAGATATTTTGGAAAAACTCTGTAAAGCTTAAATAGATCTGTTCTTTTTTTCTGTTTCTTTTTGCTTTTGCCTTTTAAAACAGAATAAATTGAGTATATTTGAAATTCATGACTCTTTTTTTAGCAAGTATAGACTCCTACTGTATTTATTAGGAATGCCAGGAGAAAAAAATAATGCTGTTGGGAGAATTTAGATCACTCTGTCAGATGGAACTTAATCAGGTTACTGGTGCTCTTGTTTCTTGAGACAAAAAGCACTGTGACTCCTCCATGCATCTGAGCTTTTGTTGGTTTTGTTTGGCTAAAATCTGAAGTGCTGTGCTTAATAATGATCTTGAGTCTTTAAGACTTTGCCAAGGTTTCGTTGCTGAGCCTTAAATTGTAATCAAGTTTCATTTCTCAGTTGTGTTTTCTGAAAAACATCAAGTATCTGTCCAGAAAAACATAATTGGGATCTTGGATGTGCATGAGACTTTTAAATGTGGCTTTCAAAAATTTGCAAAATGGTTGCAAAGCAATGCAAAAACCCTTAGATTACCTTTCTTTTACATAGGTAAATTTGGTAGGAAAACAATAGCCAAAGCCCACGTCTTCTATTGAGTTGAATGGTTTGTGTAGTGTGCTGAACTCTTGGTCAAATTCAAGCTCAGATTCCATTTATTATTTAGTTCTCCTCTTTTTATTTTTTTCCTATGAAATTCACTGTAGCTTTTGAGTTTGAGAACAAGGTGCCCCTTCCTGTCCAGTACTGGTGTGCACTGTACGCTGCAGGTCACTCATTTTTAAAGTACTTGGTGCTTCTTAGGGTGGAAAACATTAAAAATACGTATCATTTTTCTATTCCGTGACTTGCTTTTAATAGCAATATTGACAAATTGCTTCTAAAAGTCTGCTAATAGCTGTAGAGTTCTTGTTCATTTCTGTTCTACACTACTGTTCTTTCAGAATCATTATGTCTAATGGTGAACAAATGTGAAGTTTTTTTAAAGGTGAATGAACAACTCCTTAGGCAACAACGTTTCAGAAGAATTTGGAATATGTTGTTTTCTTAAGTTATGGAATAGAAGAGGTTAATTTTCTGAAAAGTTAATTTAAAGAGTATTGATAGAGAACCTGAAATTACTTCGTTACCGACTGAAGTACACCAGGCATAAAATAATCCTATTCAGTTCTTAATTTTATTACATTTTCTTTCTGTGTGAGCGTGTGACTACAGAACAGCTTTCCTTGCGTCTCCTGGTTTATTCTAAGTGCTTAAATGTTAATTGCTTTTCAAGAGCTATATCAAGATCCTGTTCTGAAGCAGAAAGGGAGAGTTAATAGTAGGACATGGCATGAGGGAATGTTGGAGGGATTAATAAGAGATATTTGGATAATTGGGAGGATTCATGTAATTGGTATTTGGCAGTTTTGCCCTCATTCCGACATTGGGCATGAAGCAGAATCTTTAGAGACAAAAAGTCTGCTCTTAGTTTCACAATGATTTTGAAGACTTGGTTTATTGTGCAATGTTTTAAGTTTGTATTTAATTTCTAAGGTTTTATTTTGATTGTGTAACGCTTACTTGGCCGAGGAATTATAATGTTGTTTGTTTGTCTACTATAATTGTTTCCTAGGTTAACTTCTCCACCTGGTGCTACACTACCAAATGGACGTAGCTTATGTAAGTGCATTTCAGTGGACCCTGTGGTATCTACTTCTGCATTTACCAGCTTTATGTCAATGACTTTCAGTTGCATATATTTTCTAATAACTTCGCTGATTACTTCTGCTATTTCAACCTGAAATGTTACTGTTTTGGCTCAGTTTTCTTCTGTTAACATCTTGGATGCTCTCTGTTGACATGGAGAACATTCTCAGATGAAGTTCCATTTCTTTTCTCAATTCAGACCACTTGGCCATGATCATGATGTTTCCCTTAATTCCCAAATTTTGTATTGGGAACTAATTTTGGCCTTCCTCTCGCAGTTAGTGTCTGTAGTTTACTTACACTCTTTGACTGTTTAAGAATTGGCCTTCTGTGGCTCTCTTAGCATTACTTTGTTATTGCTCTGGAGAGACCTGCCTTGTCTGCAGCTCCTTCTGCCTTGGTACAGCTTTCCTATATTATTCTCCTTTTCAGACTTGCCATCTCATTTCATATCTCAGTGAGAGCCACATTGTCCTTTGTGTCCCCTTTTCATGAACTGTCTCATTTAATTCTGCGTTGACTCTGTGTAAATGTTACTTCATGTAGCATTTTTGGTATTTTTATTATTTATCAACTCTGGGGCCTGAGGGACAATCAGGAGGGGGACCCCTTTTTGTTTGATTCTGTACAGAGTAGCTGGTACGGATTTGTAAAATCAATGTATTGTATCTGATGTCTTGATAATGCATTTGGGAGCCTAAGAATTGAAACCAGGGGCCAAGCGTGCATTTAGCATCAATGTTGAATTAAAAATATCGAGTGGATATTTGAATACCAAATTTCAGTCAGAAAATAAGATCTGTTTTATAAGGAAACAAACTTAAGCCTGAAGAAATAGTTCAAAAAACAACTTTGATTGGAATTTTAAGTATATATTTCTTAAGTGAATGTAAGGATGCTCTTATTGTGCTCCATAATAACTTCTGGTTTGTTGTCCTTGTTAAGTATTCTGCTTATTAACTCTTGTTTGTGAAAATGTTCTTGACTGCATTTTAAAGTAGTAATACAAATTTCTCTTAGCTCTCAAAAGCCATCCCCTTCGAGGGGAAAAAAAGGGAGATGGGGACCATGCTTGCATAAACGGAGATATAGAAGTCAGAAAAAGTTGTCGGTCCAGGAAAAACAGATTTGAAACTTTGAATCAGAGTTTATTGTTTGATCAGCTAGTCAACAGGTATGTGGGGATGCTTCAGTTGTATTCACAAAACGTCCTGTTTTTTTATAAAGTTAGAAAACCTTGTCTTCCAGTGCCATCTTTGTGTTTTACTGTGCAAATGTATTAGCGTTGAGGCAAGCTGGGTTGTGGTTTGAGTTAAAGGCTGAGTCCCCTGCTGTAACTGCCAGTTTTACCCATGCACTAAATGCAAAGCTGCTTACTGGACTTCTGGTGAGAAGTAAGCTCCTTTGTGTTTCCCCCTTGATAAAGCTGTGTATGTTGGCAGTTACTGCAAGGTGGCTGACATGCTGTAAACCCACACCCTAGTTTGTCTCTTAGTAACCCATTCATGTAGTGATATCTGAATGTGATGTAAAGTAGTGATTAGCAACAATGCACGGAAAGCTTTCCAGATATTGCTTGTATGATTTTGATCATAAAATTATCAAAAGTTTGTAGTTTTCTTTTTTGTTGTTTTTTGTTTTTGCTTTGTTATTTACCATTTGTTAACAATTCACGTAGGGTGGGTGTCACTTTTTAACATTTACTGTGCAGACAAAGTAGGTCAGAGAGGGAGGCACGGTCTGGTCTGAGCATAGGAATGGGAGCCAGAAATATTTTTCTTGAACTGTTATTTCTGCGTGGCCCTGGGCAGACCACTTAACGTGTGTCAATTTTCCCACCTGTTAAATGGATTTCTGTGGTCACATCTCTCACATCTCTGAGTGTCTGCTTGCCAGAGCTTGAAAAATGATATGAAGACTGAATTGCCAAGTATGATCTTTATTGCTAAACATACTCTGTTAAATTTTTTGATTTGTTAAATTTTCTTTTCAATTTACTTAATAACTACTTCATATCACTTTACAAATTTATACTGATTTACATTTACGTTTTTAGTTGCAGTTGAATCTCCCTCTCCCATGGACAATAAGAAAGTCTACCATGAATACTGTAATTTGATAAGATTGTGGTACTGAAGTCTGTATATGAACTTTGACTACAGTGCCTCCAATAATCAATCATTGGAGGTTTTTAAGAACAGGTTAAAGAGATGTATGCCAGCAGTGATTTAGGTACTGCAGTGATTTTAGGAACTGTAGTTTGTTTTGGCCTGAAAGAATCTGTGGACTTTTCCAGGCCCCTTAAGTCCTGCTTTCTTTGGTAATGAACTGTAGCATGACTTTTCTCGAAACAGTAAATATCACACATCACACATGCTGTAGAAGAATTGTGTAAAATTGAGATGGGCACTCATAATGAAATCTTGACTTTACTGACATCTGTGGCCAGAAATTCCATTGACTTCTTTCTGGACAGGTTTTCCCAATTCAGATTTACTTTTGAACAGCTTAAAAGAAGTGAAAGTTTCTATCTTCTTACAGTTATTATGCAATGATAGTAGAATTCAAGAAGAAACTGACCATAATCTCTGCAGAAAGTAGTAAATAGGAGGTCAGAACAGCTAGCCACATATTTGGGTTAGTTCCACTAATCACTCTGTTGTTTCCTTCTCTAGCAATAAAGCATCTTGGACAGGGTTGTAACTCATACCCTAGGATTGCTTTGCAATCTCTTTATAAATACTCCAGATAATGAAAATGTAGTCTAGTTAGATGGTAGATAAGAAGTGATAGAGTAATGAGCTCAAGTAATCACAGAATCACAGAATCGTAGGGGTTGGAAGGGACCTCCAGAGATCATCGAGTCCAACCCCCCTGCCAAAGCATGGCATGAATGATGAAGTTCTAGGTGTTACTGATCTCATAGTTTTTAAATCATTTCTTTATTTTTGTCTTTTTGAGGCCAAGGTGGGAAGCTATAAAGTTTACAGTTGTGAGGCATTGACTGCTTCCCACTATCATAATTATGTGGATGAAAAGCTTTGCTTTCTTACTCTGCAAATCTGGCACCTTCCTAAGCAGTTTCAAATGTTGCATGCCTGTGCCAAGCACAAAAATACAGTCTGAAACATTACAATTTAATTTGAACCTGGAGCATCAGCATTTTTTCTTATGCATAATCTTTAGTTTATATTCTGTAGCTTCACCTTTCAGTTCTCTTTATTACAGTTAGTATTTTCCTTAATTGCTAGATTCAAAAAGCCACATTAAAAATTTCATATTTTAAATCATTTGTATATTTAGTCATCTTGTTGACCTTGGAATAACCATAACAGACCATAATTACATATTGTAAGCTATTGGATGATAAAGAGTTCTGTGTGTCTACTATTTTAAGATTATTCCTTTTTTTTTTTTTGCTAACTGTTGCATGTATTTCAGTACTGCTGAAGCTGTCCTCCAGGAAATGGATAATATTAACATCAGGAGAAACAGGCGCTCTGGGGAAGTAGAACGGCTGCGAATGTGGACGGATACAGAGTTTGTAAGTGGAGCATTTCTTATCTCTTGGATGAAAGCAGTATGAAGGGAGAGCACATTTGTTTTTCTATTGTCTGTGCACGAGTCAGTAGCTCTGTGGATCCTCATCAGAGGATGACACAAGAAAACTTGCTGAACTCAAATTTGGAAGGAATTTCATGAAAATGGTATGTATTTTGGCAGAGTACAAAATCAGGTGTTCTTTATTGGTGAATTGACTACTGTGACCATCTGATTTGCTCTGGTGGTTCTCTTTTGATTTGATGCATGCTCTGGCAATGTGATAACAGAACTAAGGACTGTCATCTGTTTTGTTGCCTCATCCTGCCATTACCAATGTATTAGCCTGGATACTGAGAGGTTTGTTTTAACATCTATTGAACGAGAGTACTTTTGTAGTTTGTCTCTGGAGGGCTCTGAAAAAACAGCTGAGGCCTAGAAATTGTGTTACTAAACTGTGCACTAACAGTGTGACATGAGATGGTGCTGATGGGGTATGTGTTACTTTTATTCCAGGAGAACATGGATATGTATTCACGAGTGAAAAGAAGAAGGAAATCGCTGAGGAGAAATAGCTATGGGATTCAGAACCACCATGAAGTGTCCACAGAAGGCGAAGAAGAAGGTATGGATTGTACAGGATTGTAAGGGTTTGTCTGAAATATTTACAAAACAATGCTCTCCTCAGCCTAAAATATTATGTAAAGTATTAAGCTGCAGAGAATAATTTGGCTTGGCATCTGGATTTGGAGCTATTAAGCAGCTAGTGAATTGCAAAGAAGTTTGTACTGAAAAAAAGTAAAAATTTAGGGATTGCTGCAAGTAGTTTTCTTTGAATAAAACCAATTCAAGTTTATCTGAAAGTGGTACAACAAAGCTTGGTTTCTAAATATGTGTTTTCTGCTTTCCTTTACCAGTGTTTTCTGTATTGCTAAATAATTGAAACTTCTCTCATATTCCCTCTAACAATCCTCTGTGTGTATGAAACCAGCATTTGTTGTATGTACTCCAGAACTGTGCATGTACTGATTTGACTCACTGTTTGTCTAATAGTGGATGACTTACCAGAAAGAACGTGTAAGTCAATTCTGCATCCTTCCTTTTGTGAAGGTATTAACTGAAGTCTGTTTCCTATCTTCTGAATCTTAGAAGGCTTGTCAAGATTTGAAATTCTCCTTTTTAAAATGTTGCTTGACAATGGCCAGTGGTTTCTAAAAGTACTGGAGAAAGAATGGATAATGGCTAACTCTAAGGCACATTCAACAGCATGCTTGATTTCCTTAGGAAGTCAGGATCAAACTTGACTTTAGGGATGCATACAGGGTACAGCATAACGTCTTTTGATTTCAAACTGAAATTTTGCTGTAGGAGGTTTGGTCTCTACCAGTTAGTAAGAATGCAGTCTTAATTCTGAGATGCAGGGACAGAAATACAAATTGTATTAACAGATGGATCTGGGTAATAACGTTAGGTAATAACATTATAAAGTGTGCTCGTTTGCTTTGTGTAAAACTTATACTGTGAATATTATTGTTATTTTTCTGCTATGTCAAATATTGATTTTCCCAGGCTACTGTGTGAAAAGAGAGAGAAGAGAAGCATTATTCTTAAGTTGGAGGATAATTACTGAAGGAGAAAGATAGCAAGATAGCAGACATTTGCAGTACTTCACAACTAAAACTGATCTGATTATACTTACTTTTGTCTGTTGCTTTTCCAGAACTGTCTGTGAAAAACTGGAAGAGATTTTGAGAATAGGTTGTAGATTCGTCTTGGTCTTCAAATCTCCAGTGACTTGCCAGTTAGTTCTAATTAAGAAGAGGGGAACAATTCTCAGTGTCCATTAAATTGTTAATTTTTAGGGTGAGGATAGTTCTGATATTAAGAAAATGAGTTTTGAAATTTTTCCCCTTTCAAAACAGAGTCTCAGGAAGAAGATGGAGATATAGAAGCAGAAGAAGCTGAAGGGGAAGAAAATGACCGACCATATAATCTAAGACAGAGAAAAACTGTTGAAAGGTATCAGGCCCCTCCAATAGGTGAGGAACTGGATCTTGCTCATACAGTTCTGCTTTATTTACTTCCAAAAAACACCATGGGCACGGGAAGGGAATTTGTATGACTGCTCCTCATCGCTGAAAGAGATCCCATGCAGTGCTTAGTGGTTCTGTACTTGCCTGTTCTTGTTCACTGTGTGTGTGTGTGATTACTCAGAATGTCTGTGAAGTATGAATTGTGGGGGCATCTCTAGTGCTTGCTGCCTCATTGAACTTTGCACATAGTGCCTTGCACTGGGCTCAGCGTTGGAAAGAAGTAGTTGGCAAGAGATGAGCTCAGAAAGGAACCTGATAAATAATTAAGTAGAAAAATTGCTAATTGTTTTGTTTTTTCTTTTTTTGAGTGATAAGCCTAATTTATGACTGGATAAAAGCATAGCAGTGGTAGCCACCTATTACCTCAATGAGAAATTTCTTAATTTGAGTTATTAGAGAAACCAGTGATAAAAATTGTTGCTAAATCCTATTTTTGTAGCTCTGTTTATTTTTTTATTGTTGTTTTTTTTTTTTAACTGATGTTACAAATCTGTCACTTCTCTCATTCAGTGCCAGCTCACCAAAAAAAGAGAGAAAATACACTGTTTGATATTCACAGATCTCCTGCAAGAAGAAGCCATATCAGGTAAGTGTCAGTCTTCTGGTACGCAGTTGTTTGCATGGTACATTTCTATTACCTTCTGATTTTAAAAATGTTGTTCATTTCATTCATGCATATGGATGGGTCTTGAATTGTGTATCAGCGTATAAGAATGAATTTCACAGCATTTCACAATAGCAACAGCAGCTCTGTGATGAGGGATCTGGAAGAAAGTGTGCTGCAAGTACCAGGAAGAGATTTGTGCACTGCGCAGTAACTTTTTCTTTAAGGGTTTATATTTAGTATTTAATTCTATAGCAGCAGTTAAAATAATGCCCTTCTACTGTGCTACAAGATTAAAAAAAAAAAGAGTAATTTTTTTTCTTTTCATTCAAGTTGCAAGTAGCATTAGCAATTTAATAGAATGTTAGCTGAAAATGATTTTTGACTTTATCTTTTGTGTCCAAGAAATCTGTAGTATACCCACCTCTCTTGGAAGCAGTTGAAAGGCTCTTATTTAGCAAACTAGATTAGATTGTTTGTGTGAGAATAATTTCACTTAAAACTTTAAAAAGTTCTGCTCAGTGGCAGAATCTTAATACCCTGCAAGTTCCTTTGAAATATTAATTACCATTTATCATTTTGGAGAGCGTTTCTATTGTGTATCATGCATATATAGCATTTTGTTGGATAATCTCTGAACTTCTAATTGCTAGCAAGATGCAGAGGGTTTGAAGGCAATTATCCTTTCAGTTTTAACATGCTTATTTTTCTACTACCATTTTATTTCTGCTTCTCAGGATGTTTTACACTCTCGAAGAAGTTCTTCACAACTGCATAATGTTCTCTTTGATATGTTTTAAAATGCATTTAATTTTTGGTCCTTTACTTGTTTTCTTTTAGCAGAAAACATCAATGCATATCATGTTCTTACAAATGATGCAACTCACCATATTCACTAAAAATGCATGAGTTATTCTGTTAGCCAATCCTTGTTGATTTGTGCAAAAAAGCTGCTTTTTTACACTAATTTAAAAAAAAAGAAAACAAGAAAAACCTCAAAAACTGGCCACTTTCCTGTACAGACAATTTAGTAATGTATGTGATGTAGTATTTTCTAAGAGTTTTCTGAAATATTGCGATACTACCATAAGAAATGGGTCATAGAGATGTTGAAAAGTGAATGACACATGAGTAGTTTGTACGAGTTCTGCTGTTCAGATCTAATCCTTCCTTTTATGAAGTTTTGCTTGTAGGAGGTATGGAATTTAAAAAAAAAAAAAAAAAAATTTGAGGGAAGTATCAAACTGAATAAGCAGATCTTGGTATTTCTGTTATGTTAAAGGCTGATAAGGTGTTGGGAAACTTTTCTTTATAGCTGTCTGAACATCAACAACTTGAGGACTGGATACTTAATTACACTCACTGTTATTAATGTGAACTGGACTGCACATTATAAAGATTTGTTGTTCTCGTGATGTTCATGTTGATATTGGACATCCTTGAGACTGTAAATGATGATGTCATCATCCCCTCCTCGTGTTTATTGTGATAATTAATAGAACAAGAATTTGCATGTGTCTGGTAAATCTGAGCAGTATAGTATTTGCCCTTTCAATTTGATTTTATTAAAAAATGAAAACATGCTGTTCCACTCTGAAAAGGACTGTGAAGAGGACAGAGTTTGATATTTACTTTGCCATTTGAATAGGAGAAAGAAGCATGCCATTCACAGCAGTGATACCACTTCCTCAGATGAAGAACGTTTTGAAAGAAGAAAATCTAAAAGCATGGCCAGAGCAAGAAATAGGTACCAAATCATCTTGGGTCTTTAGAAGGGTTTGATTTTTATTATGCAGCAGCAAATAAACCACTGCAAAGTGATAGTGTTGTGTTGTGAGAGAGAACTTTAGATGGATTACAAGACATAACTCATTTCAGCTGGTGGAATACTGAAGTAAGTGTTTGATGCTTCTTTGTATACTGGATCAGGTGGATGAGAGTTATGGCTGATCTGTAAGACTTTTTTTTTTTACTTTGACTTTTTTCTTGACTTTTTAAAAGTAAATTTTTTTAAATGTTTTCCTTACTCTGATATGTTCTGTTACTACTTTTCTTACCACACTGAATTTATGCATTTCATCAGTGCCAGCAGTTAGTGTCTCATTTTTTTGCTCAGCATTTTTTCTGTGTTTAATGGAAATATGTCCATTCTAGCTCTACAAACTGAAATACATATATAAGCATAACACTATGGTTAAGGAACTCCTAAATACAGAAGAATAATTACCAAAATATTAGCATTTATTACATTATCAAACAAATCAAAAAAGTCACTGTCTTAGATGCTGTCAATTTTTAATGATACTTAGGAGAATTATTATTTGTCCTTAAGTTCTTTTAACTCAGCCTGGTAATTTTTTTTTCTTAATAACTGTTCTGAAATCTGATAAAATTTGGTTAGGCTGAGGTCCATTTTAATTCAGTGAATGAAGCTGTTCACTCTCTTGTCTTTGCCTATTCCTGCCAAATGATTGAAATAAAACAATATTTGATTTTTCTTGTTGTGATTGAACAGGTGCTTGCCTTTAAACTTTAGAGCAGAAGACTTAGCTAGTGGAATCCTGCGAGAACGTGTGAAAGTTGGTGCAAGCTTGGCTGATGTTGACCCTATGATTGTTGATAAATCTGTAAGTTCAGTTAAAAGCTTTTTTTTCCTTCCACCAGTTCTGCATAAGTAGAATTCACCACAATCTCTTACTGAAATTGAAGTAAATTAATTATAAACTCACTGATCTTTTTTGATTGTTTGAAGTCTTGTCTATTATCTTGTGCTAGAAAGCTCTTGCTTTTGGCCTCTAAGTTATCATCAGGCTGCATACATAACATAAATGAGCTAAAATATCTGTTTCTCAATTATATTTCTTTGTTTATAGCCAGTTTTTAATTACTGTAGTAGAGAAATGTGTGGTATCATAAGCAGGGCAGAAACAGGTGTAATGACCTGATTGTCTGTGGAGCTAACCATGGTCCTGTGCAAACTTCTTGCATGGTGTGTGTGGATATTCACTGTTATCTCAGGCAAGCCTGACTGTAGGGAGTGTAGTCCAGGAACCCTTGGCTTGCCTCAAGATAAAACCTGTTCAGGAGCAATGATGTGTGTTGCTTATGGTGTGTATTGTGAAGAATTTGCTGTATGATTAGCAGAACCAAACTAATGTCTAGAAGTACTGAAGGTATATTCGTGATATGGTGTGCCTGAGCTTAAAACTGCTCTATGTATGTAGATATTCAGCCATCCCTGGCACACCTAATTTGCAAACCAGATAAACCTCACCTCAGTCATTGATAATTGACTTGGTTAACTTTTTAAACTTAATTGGGCTCCAATTTTAGTACAGTTTTTTTTTAATGAATGTGTTGTTGTTTGCAGTTTTTCTTTGAAAATGTTGTTTTATAATTAGAGACTCTTCTCTGAAAAGCTCTTGTTTATACATGCTTTGTTTTTTTTTTTCCTAAGGTACGTTTTGATAGTATAGGGGGTTTGAGTCATCACATCCTTGCACTTAAGGAAATGGTAGTGTTTCCTCTTCTCTATCCAGAAATATTTGAAAAATTCAAAATTCAGCCACCAAGGTAGGTGTATTTGGTTTTTTTTTAAAAAAAATTGATTAAACTTGAAGGATGCTTCACTTGAAAACACATAGGAGATTGCTTCTTTCTGTCAAGTGTTTACAGTTAAAATAGACTTACTTGTCTGCCACTCCACTTGCTTATCAGAATGTAATAAACAGGATGAAGAGTTAACAAAAATCTAATTTACTCTTCTTGGGGTAAAGTGAACTACTTAGTGATTTGGTTGAAGAATTCAGATGTTCTATTAAGGCAGCCTTAGTAGCTTGACTTTTTTTTACTTAATTTCAATCCTTTTGTCAAATGATTGACTAAATTAAGGTAAGTGCTGATTTTTTTTTTTAATAAGAGTAATCACAATGATGTTATGTTGTGATTTTAATGTCAGTTAATCAGCCATTTTAGTGTGAGATTTAAATGGGTACACATAATCTAAGTAAGAGGAAAATTTTGAGATATTTTTGTTGCTTTGAAGGAGTAAATCTCTCCAAAAAAGTAATAGAAACTGTCTTGAAGTATTACTGAAGAGTTAATATTTGAGAAGTTATTTAACTAGAGTAAAACAATCCTTTTGAAGCTTATCTATGAAAGCATAAAACAAACATAGATTTTATGAAATCACGTTGAATACATTAAGTAGTAATAATAGCACTTAAGTCTTTCTTCTCCAGGCTCCCTGTCTTCATTATAAAATTTGACTTGGAGTTTTTCAGGAGACGTAAAATAAGTTTGTGACTGTGTTGATCCATTTATCTTCAGGGGCTGTTTATTCTATGGTCCTCCTGGAACAGGTAAAACCTTGGTAGCTAGAGCTCTAGCTAATGAATGCAGTCAAGGAGACAAAAAGGTGGCTTTCTTTATGAGGAAAGGAGCAGACTGTCTCAGTAAGTGGGTTGGCGAATCTGAACGTCAGCTTCGACTCCTTTTTGATCAGGTTAGAAAAAAATACATCTTGTGTATATTCTGTGCTTTTTATGTTGTTGCTATATGTGCACTGTGTTTTAGGCAACCCAAATTATTTGCAAATGAAATTAAATACTAAATAGCTTATATATTTAGATGAAGTAATAAAGGAATGTACAAATGTCAGCATTATTTTGCTTTGAGAACTGAGAGGAAGATGTCTCTAAACTTGTCCCTTAATAACATGGGCAGCGTGGTTTGGGTAAAAATTGGAAAAAGGAAAAAAAATAAATGAAGAGACAGTGAGTTTGAAGTTGTCTGTCATGTTCAGTGTACATACACTCTGTAGAGGAGGATGTGGGACTGCATCTGCTGTGTGTGCATTTTAGTACCCTCATTGGGCTTGGAAAATGATGGATGGCAGAGTCTCTTATCAAGCAGTGAGACACAGTTGCACAAACTGGCTGTTTTCAGACAGATGCCTAAACAAATGGATTATGTGCAGATAAGATACTGCTTTCTGTAACTCAGTGTGAGGTGTCTCAGTTTATGAGCGCTGTTCTGTCTTGAATCTCTTAGTAAAACTGATACACTGGTGCCATCTTGCTTATTCAAAGGAGAATGCATCTGTTTCCTTTGAAACTGTACTGTTGTTGAACATTGAGTTTTATTTTTAGACTGCACCTTTTAACCAAGGTGTTGCAGTGTATTTTATTTTAGCATGTTATTGCTTAGTAAGAAGAATAAACTATTTTTGATGTTGATGGAGTAATTGTGAATTAGTGGCAAATTGATATATTTTTTTTTCTTTTCTTGCATGTCAGGCATACTTGATGAGACCCTCTATAATCTTCTTTGATGAGATAGATGGTTTGGCTCCAGTTCGTTCTAGTAGACAAGATCAGATTCACAGGTAATATTTTTTTTGTGTGCTATCAAGGAATATACATTATGGAGTAGAATATCGTGATTTGGAGGAGACCTGCAATTATCATAGAGTCCAGTTCCTGGCTCCTCACAGGACCATGTTACTTTGCTAAATTCTAAAGCTTAATTTTATTGAATTTTCAAGAAGGATTTTTACTTTTGTGTAAGATCTATTACAGTAGAAAGGACAGATTGCTTTAGGTTTTTTGCTCTGGAAAATTACCTTTTTAGCTTTTCAGACAGACAGCAATTTGCTGGCAATCAACTTGTAGTGGTGATGACCTGTCAGCTGCAGCATCAACTAAGGATTGGTTGCTGGTTTTGTACTATAAACAGGTTATCTGTTACCAACCTGATAGAATAATCAGCTGAAAACACATTCTGAGATTTTTTCAATTGCGGTGTTCTATGAATGAAGTGAACACCTCTGTCCTTTTGATTACTGAGTGATGTGGAAGATTATCTTGATTTACTTCCATAATGTTTTTTTTTTTTTAAGCATATTTACTGCTAGATATATTTTTTTCTGGTTGTCCTCAATCTCAGTTTTGCTGTGGCCATTAAGGCAGCATGGTTGTGTTTTTGATATTATAGACATACTGTGGCATATTGTATGCACACTTCCCATGACCCAAGTGAGAGGAAAAGGAGGGAGGTTTAGGGTCAGCAGGCTAGTTTATGGGCTTCATTTTGGTGCACTTTTCTTCTACTCAGTGCTACCTCATCACTTGCTCTAAATGGGATGATGCATACACTTTTAATGGAAGAGATCTCTTTAGAGTCACAGCAAATGACTGAGCTCACATTCCCTAAAACATTCTATAAAGAAGGAAGTTTGAATTTGTTGTAGTGCCTACTGGTGTTGTAGTGCTAAGAGTAATACAGGTTATATCAAAAGAGTTCTCCTTGATTTGAAATTTGAAATAGTTGCATGGTTTTTCTTTGACATACATATTTTCTGAAGTTAAGAGTGAAAGAGCAAAAATTATTACACTATTCCCTATATTTTTATTTATTTATTTATTTTGAAAACTTCTAGTTCTATAGTGTCTACTCTTCTTGCCCTCATGGATGGACTGGATAATAGAGGAGAGATAGTTGTTATTGGTGCTACAAATAGACTGGATTCTATAGATCCTGCACTCAGGAGACCTGGTCGTTTTGACAGGGAATTTCTTTTCAACTTGCCTGATCAAAAGGTAAAACTTTGAAAGTAATTTTTTCTTGAACTTAAAACAAATGAATGTCTGACAGCCAAGCTCATAAAAAAGCAAATTGCATTTGTTCTTGTAAGTATATTAAATGTTGTGAAGACTTGTTTAGTAAAAACACATTGATAGTGTATATAATGTTGTTGTACTGAATTCCAAATCTTTGGAGTATAGTTAAAATAAAAACAAAGATAAATTGTTTGTATTAAACTGGAGAGCTTAGCTAAAACCTGTGTTTTTGTATGAATTTATATAAGGAATGTCAAATTTTGGGACTTTGGAAGTTACAGTAAGAGAAAATATATAAACTACTGAAAGCACAAAAATTGTACACATAAGCATAAAAGGTAATTTATTGATTACAGGAATATTTCAGTTCCTTGTTCTATATTTGTAAGAATTCAGCCTTAATATTGCATGAATTCATACTTAACTACATCCACAACAAGTTTATTTTTAACTTATTTGAATTCTTTGCACTTCTGAAATGAAATACTTCTGCAATTCATGTGTATGTACTGTGCTACTCAGCAAAAAATTAATTGGTGAGGCATTTGGCAGTGGAAGCTGTAAATCACATATGCAGCACTTAAACATTCAATTATAAAATTATGATAATTCCTACTAGAACATGAATTGTGATCAATTCACATGTAATCCTGGTATTGATAAAACAATTAAAATATGTAACTGGTATAATGAAAAGATTACTGCTTCTGTATAAAATTGTAAAGGAGGGGAAAACCTTTGTTCTCAAGAGGTCTTTGCATGATAAGTTCTATTTTATGCACTTCAGGGACATGTCAAGGGAAAATAAGTTGATATTTACTTGAATAAATAATATATTCAAATCTTCTGACATGGGTTTGTCTTGCTAACTTTATTTTCATTTTTAAATCAGGCACGAAAGCACATCTTACAAATTCATACCAGGGATTGGAACCCCAAACTGTCAGATCCTTTCTTAGGAGAACTAGCTGAAAAATGTGTTGGTGAGTGTTACCATGTTAGTACTTCAACTATAGATGCTTTCTCCTCTGTGTGCAACTTGGAATGTTTATTAAATGTATCAGGATATTTACTGTTTTTACATTTTTGAATTTTTGTACTTTCAACAATGTTATTTTTTGTGGTAAAACATGCTTCTGTCTTGCTGAAATACAAAATCAGTAGCTAGTTGTTGTTTGAAGGTAAAATAATATCATTTTTCCTTTCTGCAACTTCCACTTGTCCTTTAATAGGATGCATACCCACAAAAAGAAACAAATGGAAGTGGGAATTGGAATCATCAGGTAGATCTCCCATTAAAATAGAATCCTACACAAGGGGTAGGGAAATGTGTTTTTTTCTGCACTTGTTTTTTCATTGCCTGGCATGTTCTCCTCTGACAGAAATCCCACAGACCACTCAGCCTTTCTAAAGGTGATTTTTTTCTTTACAGATTGCTAGCATAGAACAAATCCGAAGTGTAGATATAGGTGGGGGTGGAGGGGAAAAAGCACCACACCGTGAGTACGTTAACTATACCTTTGGAGCGCCCAAAGACCTGCTGTACTGAATGGAGGATGGTTGTTCAAGATAAACCTGCTGCTTAAAAGCTAATCAGAAATAAAACCCAATATTTTTATAGTGAATTTAACAGAGGAAATGACCCTAAAACACACACCACAAATCTCTTCTCAACAATTTGTCATGCAAAGATGCATCCTCTGTCAGTCATCTGCTCGGAGAAGCACTGGAGTTCTCAGAAAAAGGACGGTCTCAAATATCTGTGCATTGGAACCCATCATCAGAGAAATAAGAACTTTAAATTGAACATCAGTCCATTCAGTCAGCTGCAGTACATCCGAATTATCCTCTTCATCCACAGGGACATCTATCATCGAAGCAGCATCCCTCCGCTTTTGATGCACAAAGACCTCAACATCTTCTGGTGAGGAGAAAACATAACTATCCAGCAAACTCCAATTTAAGCTTTGCCGGGTATAAGACAGCATGTGCCAAACCCATTTCATGTAAATTCTGCTTGATTTGTGCAAAGACGTGATGCTGCTTAGTGGGAGAGAGGGGAGTAGTTGATGTAAAACTCAATTGTTTCTTTGAAAATTCACCGTATTTTTGCACTGAGAACACAATCGTGTTTTTTAGAACTTCAGACCATAAGGAAAGCTGTTGGTAGGTTTGATCGGAAGGCATTCTTCATTCTCAGTAAAACTTGTTCTGTGGAAAGCTAATCAGAGGAAATGCCCTTTTCTTTTTTCCTTGGATTTCCTTTTGTCCAGCTACTGTGATTTTCTCAATTCTGTGTCTTGGAATATAAATGTTTTCACACTCCAAGATTAAAACCTTTTAAGTATTACAAAGATCTTTTAAAACAGTTGAAGAGTGGTTTATCTTCTTCACCTTCAGTTTGCATCATCATTTCTGTAAGTGAAATCTGCAGCAACTAATATTTAAGCAGGCATTCCAGATTCTTTGTAATTTGCAGATGTACCTGCAAATTGAACTTATTGGCCCACTTCTCACACTGATAAGAATATGTGATGGTCTGTTTCTTCCTGTGTACAGCCTTTTTTTTTTTTCCCCCCCATTTTAAAACCTCCCCTTGCATCCCTGAGAGCTTCCTACACCCAACAGGCTTTTTGCACAGCATGGTTTATACCTCTGTCCAATTCAGCAAGCTTGGCAACACTTAACTTACAAGCACGTGGATCCTAATGAAGAAACCTGCTGAAATACTACCAAAGCAAATGACTTTGGGGAAGCAGATGTATGTGTGACTCAAAACTTTGTAAGATCAGGGGTACAATTTTAACGATATTACAAGGGGAAGATTCCAGGACACAAAAAAGTTATTTCAGAGGGCTGATTTTTGTCCCAGGTGTTTTGGATGCCTTTTAGGAGATTTTTGTGTATGTGGGAATTAAAGAACACACTTGACTGAATTGCCACATAAATGCAATGAGTGTGTGACAAGTGAAGCTGCTCGGGGAGAACATGGAATTACTCTGAAGACCACACAGTGATGTCTTTCTACTACTGTCAAAAAGCACAAGTACTTAATACCATTTTTGTCATGTAAGTGTGCACTGGAGATGGGTCACAGCAATCCTGAACTTTATAATCGTTGCTTTTCTCTTGTGCTTGCTTTATTGTTCTGAACTATAATTTTTTGTAGGTAGAGAGGCTGTTAGCTCAGTCTTGTAGGAAACAGAAAATACTGGAAACATCAAGTGTGAATGCCTTCATCTTGCAGATGAATTTTTTTACAGTGTGAAGAGTGTTATTGAAATGATGTTAAGTAGAATTGTGAAGAAGCAAGCCATCGTACTCGAGGTGCCTGTTAAGTTATTTTTGAAGGAATGTTTTGTGACAAAATAGTATTTTATTAGACCTTCTTCCTGTCCTAATGTAATGTGGGAGAAGGAAGTTATGGCATTAATTTTAGCATTGCATACTTTTCATAAATGTATGAAAAACACCAATGTGTAGAAAACATTGTTTTTCACTTCTCTCACAATACTGAACTTTGACCAACTTACTTTTTTCCATGGGAGGAGTTGTAGAGAGGTGTACTGCGGAAACTGGAAGAATCATAGAAAAGTTTGAGTTGGAAGGGATCTTTAAAGACCATCTAGTCAAACTCCTCAGCACTGAACAGTGACACCTACACTAGATGAGCTGCTCAGAGCCTTGTCCAGCCTTACCTTGGGTGTCTCCAGAGATGGGTCTTGCACCTCTGGCCAACCAGTTTCAGTGCCTCACTACCCTTTATTGTAAAAAGCAGTGGTTGAGATCATTCAGTTAGATGTTCAGCCTAGCTCAGGAGCAGTTAGTTGTAGATTTTGGGGGTGGATATTGGGCAGAGGATACTTTAGAGAGTACATAGTACATGCAGTATCTGCAGGATAGGAACAGTAAAAATATGACTTGTAAGATTTCGGTGATCAAAATGCATTCTTTGGAAATCTGTTTTCTGAAAGCTGGACTTCAAAACTAGTTAGCACAGTGTGGTGGTGATAGGCAGAGCAAAATGGGCTTCCTTGAGAAGATTACTTAGTTTTTTGATGTGTTGTGCCAGTGTGTTTTGCCTGCCAAAGTGAACATCCTTTGTGAATTCTTCAAAATGGAAATAAATGCACTGAGCCTTGATTCAATAGTGTCAATTTAGACAGAAATAAATTCAGATTATTTCATCTAGGTATGACTCATTTTATTTATTATTCCCTTTGACAGCATTTGACTCGTGTTTTTTCACATCTTAATCAGTGTGCATTTACTTCTTAGAAACAAAAACCCTTCAATGTTTCACAAGATATGTTTTTTTTTGCAATTTTCCTGTCGCTGAAATGGATGTACAGTGTACACAAGAGAATCCCTTAGAAAGAGACACCAATTATTACTCTTCAAATGTAATTGCTCCTGAGAAATGAAAAATAGAAATGGAGACTAATTGTGTATCTGATCACCCGAGAATGTAATTTTAGAAGTAGGCTACAGGCTATTATTTCCTAATTTTGCAGTTCCTTGGAGATGTGCAAGCGGTGATTAAAAAGACTGTTAGAAAGTGGTATTACAGCATTTATTAATAGAAAAATTGAAAAGGACCAAGCTCCTGAGCTGCTGAATCTTCTGTGACGAAGATGCTGAACTAGTTTTTAAGGCCACTGGAGTTCTATATATCTCTTGTACATTTTTGATTTAAGCTTTGCTTTAGTGATCCTAGATGTGTTAAATTCAGAAAGCTTGTTGCATGAAAAGTAGACTAATTTAAATGGGAAAATGCTACCTCATGTTGAAAGAAGAAAGCAAAACTTGGATAAAAAACCTGTTTTCTGTTTTTTTTAGATGGACATGTAGGTACTGTTTAATAAGTACATGTGTTTGACAAAGTGTGCCTGCATGGTTTTGATTTCGTGTTGGGGGTTGGTATAAATAAATAAACAGCCTTAGCACTGAAAATAATTACCTGCTAAGTAATATACATGGACATATTTGAGCATATTTCAAATGTAACATGTATTTATTTCATTTTAAGGTAAGTTGTGAATGTGAATTGCTGGCTGCTGCTTAGAAAACAATCTGTGTGCTCATGAAATTTACGCAGTTAGTCACTAACTTTTCTGTGAACACAGCTTAGAAGCTGTATAGCAAGTCTGATATTCAAGGCATTCTTTCTTAGGTAGTTGGTTTTTTTGTTTGTTGAATTGTTTGAGAATTTCAGGTGGAATTTTAAGTCTCAGCCAGTGCAAGTTGTCTTTGTAGCTGGAAAGTTGGTATCTTGTATTATAAAACCTCAAATAATGTAACTGAAAGATGAGGGTGGAAAATTGTCTTTCCCCCTCATCTTATTGCTTCTTTATTCTTATTTACTTCTTTATGTTTTCAACGTTGTGTATAGAATCAACTTTGTTCCTTTTGCTATATTGATTTTTGTGAAACTATGCATTTCCATAGCACTGCAAGAACATTAGAGGATGGAGAGAAGCAAGGCAGCAGGCTTCAGCTTTGGGACTTGGTACTGCCAAAAAAACTGATATAAAAATAGAGTAGAAGAAGTATGAATGGGAGGAGGTGGGGAGGGGGAAGCAAAACAGCCACAAGAATTTACATAGAGAGTTGAAGAATGAGTTTCTGTAAACACTTGGTTGCAAAACTATGAACGTAGGTGATAGTGCCTTTGTACCATCTGTACTATCCTACCTTTTCCTGTAGAGACTGTGCCCCACTGGAATAATATTTAAAGTTCTTTGAAAGATGGAGCTATTGTGCTACAAAATACGGCAGCATATTGATGTCTCTTGCTGAGAGATATGAGAAAATTTGTAATTTAACTCTGTAATTTGTAACATAGCTCTGGGGAGAAACCCCAAGCCACTGGAACTGCAGAAAACACAGAGGTATTAAGTCCCTAAGTATTTCATAATTATCAGATCTGTGGTCCTTAATAATGACGATTAAGCAATTATGCAAAGCCACCTGTAGATACTTAGAAGCTGGGCTGAATGAACATTGTAATGCTTTTTAGTAGCTTTTCTACTCTTTTATTGGTAACATTACAAAACTATAAGAAGTCTGAAACATTTTCCTCAATGGTAAAAGTTCACATTTTTCTAAGACTCTACAGTATGCCTTTTTAACCAGAGATTCCTTCTCTTCTTTATTCATTAACCTTTTTTCTTGATGTAATAGTTAGGTGCTCATCCAATATAACAAAACGACTTTGCTTTTAATACATATATTCATGTAGAGATGTTAAGCAAACTAAAACAGCAACAAACAGAAAAACAAACCCCAGGGCTAGCCAGTTACAAATGGCAAGTATACTGGAGGCAGCATTAAAAAGAGAGTGATGACAGACTGAAAACCATGAGCTGAAGATAAATGCTGTGTAGTGAAAACAGAGGTCATTTGAACCATTGGGTAGGATTCATTTCTGTCTGTATTTCAATGTAACTGTACATAATTTCTTGATATACAACACTGTGGCTGGATTATAGCCTGGCATGTTTTGGCAGGTGCTTTGTGGACCTCGACAACGAAGTATTACCAGTTGTTTTTAGCTGTAGGCATGCTTGAGATGTATGCAGCACAACAGTGCTATTTCATGCAAGGTTGTTTTGTTTTTCTTTCTTTTTTTTGTACACCAGGGTACTGCGGGGCTGACATAAAAGCACTTTGCACTGAGGCTGCCTTGATTGCCCTGAGACGACGCTACCCCCAGATTTATGTGAGCAGTCAGAAGCTACAGCTTGATGTTTCGTCAGTAGTTCTCAGTGCACAGGATTTTTATCATGCAATGCAGAACATTGTGCCTGCTTCCCAACGTGCCGTGACATCTTCAGGACATGCATTATCTCCTGTGATCAGACCACTGTTGGAACGTACCTTTGCTGACCTTCTTGAGGTTTTACACAAAGTGTTTCCTCATGCTGAGTTCAGCCAGAGTGACAAAAGTGAAGGTATGTGGGTTGTCAGTTGACTTTCTTGGACTGCTAGCCTACAACCTGATGTGTGTTTGGTTTAGTGTTATGTTCAAATGTGAATGCAGTTTACTTGTCTGTTGCCTATTTTTTTTGTAGATTTTAAGTTGCTGTGGCATTTAATGAACCTATGTATAACGAACCTATGTAGACCAATATGCTGTAGGTTTCAGTACTATCTGGAAAAACAAAACAAAAACCCACACCCCTAAGTGAATTATAGTTTAAATGAGAAATAATAGAACATAATCAGATGGTACAAAAACAAACAGCAACTGAATAGAGTCTTTCTCAGCACCTTAGGACCTGGAATTGGTGTTCCTGCCTGAGTGTCGATTACCTGTCCTCAATTGTTTGCTTGTTAATGGGATAGAAGCAGCCTGCAAAGGAGTTCTATGGGGAGCTCAGAGCTCAGAAGTTGAGAGTGTAGGTTAGACAAAGTCCCTGGGCCTGTGGGGTGGTCATCTCCTGGATAATGAGGAAGTCCTGATGATTTCCTCACCTTGAAGTGCCTGATGCACTTCTGATCCTGGAGATGTTTCTGCTGAGGTAGCAAGTTGAGAACTATTAGCTGTTGTGTCTTTAGCTTTTTTTTTGCCAAATTAGTGAGTGAAGTCCAATGTGCTATAAGGGATCAGAAGTGTGTCAGAACTCCTGCAGTGGGAACAGTTTGAGTGTGTTAGTGAAGCAGAGAGTAAAAAGGAACGTGACTGACTGTTTTGACTGGCAGTGATTCAGTAGGTTCTGCGCTTTGTGTTCTTGGAGACGTACTTTAATAGTTAGCCTTGTCATTTCTTAAGTTAAATGTTGAAATTACTTTGGTTTTTGATGTCTTTGTATTCTGACACAATATTTTTTACTGTTCATATTTGGAAACGCCCTCATCCCTCTGGCTTTATAAACACTACTTCTGGTTGTGTGTAATTAACTTGAAAATAGTCTAGTCATAAAGTAGATCTGTGACAGCTATGACTTCTTTTCTGTTCCAGAACATGCTTTCAGACTGCACCCCAGGCAGCTTAGGCTGAATATTGTGCTGGCTGCAGCAGTTCCACCAGGCCAGCTGTGCGTTTTTGCTCTGTCCCTTGAATTTCATGTACACATCAGGCCCTTTGTTGAATTGTTTTATTGGCAAGCTCGCTTAAAAACATGTTTTTGTTGGGTTACTTCTCTGCTGACTGGAATAGCTGAAGATTTCAAGAGTGGAGATGGCCTGAGGTGAGGTTAGGGAGTGGTGGAGCTGAGGGAAGTGAAACTAGCTTGCAGCTGTGGTTAGATGACATTAGCTTCTCTTGAAATGAGAGTGGTGTAAGAAATTTGTCTCCCTTCATACTTCTTACCTTTTGGTAATACTCAGTTTGGATACTATTGTTATTAAAGAATTGAATTAAAAACCCCTCTCTTTGTTATAAAGTTCTATTTGAGAATATTTAGTGCATGAGCGTAGGAGATACCCTGTGGGTCCACATTTGGTATAGCAAAAATCCTGCATCTTGAGTTCTGCAGTGCTCCAAGAGTTAGGAAGTCTATGTTCAGTTGGTTTGAAGTGAGGGGTATGGTTTAGTGAAAACTACTGGTGATAGGTGGATGGTTGGACTGGATGATGTTGTAGGTCTTTTCCAACCTTGGTGTTTCTGTGATGCTGTGAAGGGCTTCTGTCTTTGCCCTGAGTTAGATATCCAGCAACTTTTCCTAATACTTGTGGATATGGGCTTGTTCTTGGCACCAGACTGAGATCTGTGGGCCTTCATTATCTTCACTTTATGAAGCATGCTTGTCAAAAATGTAACTGCATTGCTGTTTGCCAAGAGAGCTGTCATATCCTCATCAAATACTTTTGTTGTCTCAACACTTATTCCTGGGACTGCACGTGTGGATGGATAACTGTTAGGTGGCATCTCTGTCCTACACCGTCAGTGCTGCCATTACTGTTTCAGGGTAGTAGTACATGTGTGTGGTGGGTCATATATTTGAGAATAACTCTCATATCTCTTTATTTTGTGTCTTTTTTTCACAGCACTCCATTTTTCTAAATGGCTGTGGCCAACCTGGAGTGTTGCTAAGGTCTCTGGTGATTACCCTGCAGCAGCAGCGTGCAGCTGTGGCTGAGCTGCTTTCCAGCTTGGCCCATCCATTACAGAGTATTTTGTTGACCTCTGCACTTCTCTTGCTGACCATTTTCACCCTGTTCATGCAAACTGATTTTGCTGAGGGAATGAGGATGGTTTTTGAAGTTAACATGAAATAAATTCCTTTCCAAGGAGCAAATAAAGATCTCATAGCAGTTGATTTTCCATTATCTAATGGCAGCGGTCTATTCTTTATCCCACTGTAGCCATGGTAGTTAATTTAGCAGAACCTAATTTTCAAATGGGTCTTCTGTCAACTGGTAGTTTTGGTTTACTGCCACGCTTACATTTTTTGCAGTTTTTTTGTCCCCAGAGGCTGTCTTTAGAATGTAATCAGTCTTTTAGCTTTTTGTTTCTGAAGGACTACGTAGAAATTACCTCATCATGTTGATGCATTAGAAAAGGAATTAAAATAGAGTGAAGTACAGAATATGAACTCAGGATTAGCTGCATTGATTGTAGTAGTTTCATTTGTGGTGGCTTTTTTTGTTTGTTTGTTTTGGCAGATTGTCAGAGTGTGGGAAACAATTCCTTGTAAACAGACATTGTCCACGTGATCACGCAGAGAATAATTTTGGAAGAACCTATAAATATTGGGGCACTTGTATTAAAGAAAGAAATACAAAATTCTTTATAGTCTGAGGAATTAAAAATTTCATAACTTCATCCTTGAAAAATCTGACAGTAAAATAAAATTAAATGAAGCAATTCATAGCGAGTTAAACAGTTTTTTGTTTGTGAGATTGTTCTGCTTGATGGCTTGAAGAGTAAATTTGTAATTATTAGACTTATACAGTATTTAATTTGCTTTTTTTTTTTGGAAAGTATTTATTATTATTCTGTGTTCTTACGTTTTGACAGTTATAATATTTTTTTTTCCTACTCTTGAAAATAAGTGTTGTAATTGAAGAAAATTGTAATGCCTTTTCTTGTTTGTTGTGAGCATAAGTGATGAGACTAATTAATGTATTTCTTGGAACAGATGTACCAAGTCTAATATTAGATGATAGTGAAGATGAGAATGCTTCATCAATTTTTGAGACGAGCTGTCCCTCAGGATCACCAAAGAAACAGTCATCAGCTGCTATACATAAACCCTACCTTCATTTTACAATGTGAGTGTTTCTCTAACTGTCTCTAACCAGATGGATGAAACTATGGCACACTTAGATCAGCAGAGGTAATAAAGGTGTGGTGGCAATGCTGTTCTGTGTGAGAAAAATATAACTGCACGGATAAGAGGTTTTAGATTGTAATGGTCTTAGGTAAGGCCACATCCTGAACACAGCAATCAGAAACAGCTTGGAACAGATGGATTTGTCTTAGAAGTAAGGATCTTAAGAGCAGTTCTCAATTGTAACAAGCAGTACTGATTTGAAATACCCACACTGGGTAGAGAGAGATTGAAGAGTATTTCCCTAGGCTGGAGCTGTGGGGTGACCTGAGAGCAGCCTTTCAGTACCTAAAGAGGAGCTGCAGAAAAGAAAGGGACATCCTTTTTAGCACAGGGTCTGTGGTGACAGAAGAGGGGAAATAGTTTCAAGCTCAGGAAGGGTAGGTTTAGGGTAGATATGAGGAAAAAATCTCTTGGAGTGAAGGAGTGAGGCACTGGAACAAGTTGCCCAGTGATGTGGTTGATGTCCCATCCCTGGAGACTTTCAAGGCCAGACTTTCAAGATCAGGCTCTGGGCAACCTGATCTAGCTGTGGTGTCCCTATTCATTGCAGGGCAGTTGGACTAGATGGCCCTTAGAGGTCCCTTCCAACTCTAAGGATTCTATGATTCTATGATTTTGGAGGTTTACTTTGTAGGAAACATTATGATGACAGTAGAGATGATTTGCTTTCTCTTGGTCTGAAGCACTGTTGAGCTTCAGTGTATGCAGTTGTTTGGTTAAACGATAAAAATGTTTTGAGTTTTTTAATATGTTTTTTCCTTGTTTTTTTTTTTGGAAAGTTTTTGGGAAATGGGAATTTGGAAACATTGTGTGAAATTTGGCTGAATCCTTCCTGTTTAATTTGAATTGCCTACAGTAATTAACTGTAAAGTAACATTTCTTTGGTTTTTAGGTAGAACTGTTTTAGCCTGTGTTCTGTAGGTTCTCTGGGGAGTTTGCTTAATAAAGAAAATGAGGTTAGGAGAACTGCTCAGTAGTTGTACTGTTCAGTAGAGCCATCTTGTGGAAAAATGCTAAATTTTTTTCTGCTAAAAAGTGATGCCAGGGCAGCATTTATGGAAATCTGTGCTTAAAACTAAGGATATAATTTAAATTCTCTGAGAAGGTGTGGTCAAGTATTTTAATACTAAATTTAATTTAATACCAAATTTCTTACATGAACTCCTTCTTAGATGTCTTCTAGCAAGAAGACATGCAAGAATGAAAGTAAGGTTTATCTTTGCAGTCTTTCTGCTCTCATAAAATAAACTTAGTAAAAGAGTAGAATATGAACGGTGATTTTTGTTAAATCCTATTTCTTAAATTACAACACATTACATTTTTCTTGGAAATCTTAAGTATTATTTTTAGAGGATGAATTCATTAACTTGAAATTTCTGAGGTTATTGTACAGATGCATGAACTTGATGTGACCAAATAGATATCTTGACTGAAAGTCCATTTATGTGAAACCGTGTTCATATGATGTATAAGTTTAACATGTGCATGTTTTTGCAGATGAGTTTGAATAAAATTGTTGAGAAATTCAAGTAGTAGACAAAGCTTGAGTTACTTAGAGCTGAATTAGTGCTGAAGTATTTTACAGTTTATTGAATCTTTTTAGGCAGTTGTAGGAAGTTGTCCATTACTCGGTCTTTTGGATTCTTAGCAAACAAAAGACCCAAAACAAATATCCAGGCTTATTAAAATAAAGCAGTGATTGAGGTTATATGTATGTCCATTGGTAACAGTGGCATGTTAATTCTAACTATTGTCTGTTACAGGTCAGCTTATCACCAGCCAACCTCTTACAGACCGAGATTACTGCTAACTGGAGAGAGGGGTTCGGGTCAGACTTCACACCTTGCTCCAGCACTATTGCACACTCTTGAAAAGTTCTCTGTACACAGGCTAGATCTGCCAGCACTTTATTCAGTCAGTGCCAAAACACCTGAGGAATCGTGTGCACAGGTGACATTTAAAATTCTCTTGTAATAAGTAATTCTGATGTAATTCTGGAACAGATCTGTAGCATCTAAATAATGGGAGCTGAGTGGTGTGTTAGATAAAAGCCAGGTTTTCATAGGCTCTTTGTATTTTGATATTTTAAATATAGGTCTCTCTAGATGGATATTCAGATCTCTCTGTTGAGAGAGTAATCATGTTTTTAACGTGACCACTCAGGCACAAACCTTATCTCAAGTAAATTGAATCTGGGTTTTTGGTTCCAGATTTTCATTTTTGTTAGTTTGTGTGTAAATTGTTGTGTTATGGATTTATGCTCAATTACTTACTGTAAATGCTTAAGTGTGTGGTGAGTTTTATGGTGTGTAAGGATAGCAAGCCAGTTCAAATTTCATATTGGTAGTTCAATCTTGACAAGTTTTAAAACATATATGACAAGCAGTATTTTTGTAGGTCCTACCACATTGATATAAAATAACTGAATGATACAGCTAATAGTTGCAAACAGTTGCTTAGAAAGCCTTAATTCTTAGATAATGTTAATTTACTGGAGGATTTGTATACCAAGTACTACCAACACAAGTCATTTCCTAGTCTGCAAGAGTTTTGCTTCTCGTGGGGGATAACATTGATTTTAGTTGAATATCATTATTACTTTTAATTAGATCTTTCGTGAAGCTCGAAGAACAGTACCAAGTATTGTTTACATGCCTCAGATTGGTGATTGGTGGGAAGCTGTCAGTGAAACTGTGAGAGCTACTTTTCTAACTTTGCTGCAAGATATACCATCTTTTTCCCCTATATTTCTACTGTCTACCTCTGAGTCCATGTATAGTGAATTGCCTGAAGAGGTAAGTTTATTGTGGGAGGGCAGTATTATTATGGATGCGTGTGCTATTCAGCATGTTTTGATCACATGAAAACATTGTTTTGCACTGTTTTTCAAACTTTATTATAAAATTTGTAATTTTCAGTAATGAGGGAGGTACTTCCATATTATTGGTAATTAGAATCTCCACACTATTTTGCTGAGGAGGCCAAGTTCAAGAGCTATACTTGCTGTTTAGAAATGACATAGTTCCTTTAAAGGATTGATGGATTTAACCCACCATGGGCTCGTTCTCTGGTCTGCTGTTGAAGACAACAATGGAATTCCAGTAGCATGTCTAGGGTAGAGTTGATTTTCTTCATAGTGGCTGGTATAATGTTGTGTTCTGCAGTTAAGAGAGAAAGAGTGTTGAAAACTCTCCAATGTTTCAGCTAGCGAGCAGGATGAGGGTGCAGAAGGAGCTGGGAGAGAACTGGACCTCTATAACTGACCCAACCTAGACAAAGGGATGTTGTTCTATGCACACTGCTGGCACATGTTCAGCTTTTCATCCACTGGGACCCCCAAGTCTTTCTCCACAGGGCCTTTTTCCTCCTGTTCATAGACGTACTAGGGATTGCCCCAGTGCAGGTGCAACACCTTGCACTTGGCCTTGTTGAACCTCATTAGGTTCATGTGGGCCCACTTCTTAAACCTGTCCAGGTCCCTCTGTATGGCATCCCTTCCTTCTGTGTACAGAGATTTGGGTAGAGTTTCCTGTCTTTTCTAATGTGATTGATTGTGGAAAAGTTTGTGATGAACGTGTTTGTATGGTTGTTAATTATGTCATTTGGAGTGGAGGCTCAATTTTCACGTAAAATTATTTTCTTTCTAGGTGAAATGTATTTTCAGAATCCAATATGAAGAGGTTTTTTATATTCAGAAACCAAGTGAAGAAGACAGATTGCGATTTTTCAGAGGATTAATTCTTGATGAGGCTGCAATGCCCCCACCAAGAAGGAAACAGGCTGGTAAACTAAATTACAGTAAAGCCAATAATAATGTGATCTCAGTGTTTTGTTTTCTGATAACATTTTTTCTTTTCAAAAGGCATGAGTAACTGACAGCTACTGTAGGTAATATGTGGCAGTGTTTCTGTACCCAGAAAAAGTTTATTTGGAGGAGAATTGGAGGAATTGCAATTATTGGTTTCAGAAAATGGGGTGGACTGTGGGACTAAGGATTTATTGATAGTTGTTGCGTTGGTGAGACCCGTGAAATACGTAGTGAAATTTGGAGGGGCACAATCATAAAATACATTGTGGTTAATACTTCTGTTGTCTGACTTCTTGTTTTTTTTCCCTAGCTCTTCGTGCTATGGAAGTTCTTCCTCTTGCACTGCCGTCTCCTGCCCGTGAGCTGTCGGAAGCAGAAAAACAACGAATGGAGGACCAGGAAGAGAACACGTTGAGAGAGCTGCGGTTGTTTCTCAGGGATGTTACCAAGAGGCTGGCTACAGACAAGCGCTTTAACATCTTCAGCAAACCGGTGGATATTGAAGAGGTCTTGTTTCAGTGATGTGCAAACAATGAAGTTATTAGAAAAAGAGTATCCATTGAAAAAGGAAATGGAGAAGTGAATAAGTAAAATGAATGTTTTAGCCGTGATCTTTCTTATCTAGACTGCTTGTTTTAGCTGGCAAGACGGTCACAGCCACATCAATTGAGATGCAAGGAGTTTGAGAATGTTCTTTGTACCATTAACCTGTAGGAAACTGTGCTTTTCTGTCAGTTTTTCAACTAAAAGTAGCATTTAAAAATGCCACTCTTATCCCTACCAGTGCTTCTGAAATATTTGGAAGCATAAATACTATTCTTTAATAAAACCTTTTAGAGCATAATAGTCCTGCAGGCATGATAGTATTGGAAAAGCAATCTGTGTTCTGTAATGTAGCAAGCGTTAATAGTATTGTTGAATAATTTCAGCAGTAATGCTTATAGATGCCATTAATTGCAGATGGTAGCACTTTATAAGGCATTTGCTGGATGATTATATAGTGTGCACACCTAGCTGATAAGATGGCTCGATCTGCAAATCTATTTTCAGATGCTTGTATAAGAAAAGGACGTGGGTTAGCCTGACTTAAAAATCAAATGCTGCAAGTCTGGTAGTTAGGGTTGTTTGTCTTTTTTTTCTCAAGAAACATTTCTTTTAGAAGATACTACGAGGCAAATATGAGATGTTTGCAGTACAGCACTGTAGAAAATGAATTTGTATTGTAAATTTCACACGTCTAAATGGCGTATTTTTATTGTCTCATGCAGTCCTCTTAGTGGGAGCTTT